>NC_041390.1:534967818-535138462 GCF_002162155.2 Triticum dicoccoides | reverse complement strand
TTACTTGGGGTAGGGGACAATAAATAGACTAGGAATAGGAAAAGGAAAACAAAACAAGGAAAGGGGAGGGGCTAACCGACCTAAGTCCCGCTGGGACTCAGCCAGGGAGCGGCGGCGGCTGCCTGGGCACCTGGCGCTTGGCGCCTGCGCTGCGCGCGAGGGGAGGGGCTGGCTGGCTGGGCCTTTGGCCCGGCTGGCCTGGCGGGAGGCTCCCTTTTTTTTCTTAAATCGGTTCCGCGCAGAAAAACAAAAAGAAAATCTAAACGAACTCTGAAAAATCTAAAGTAAATTTTCCACGACTCCTAAAAATGAGCCGAACAAAATGAACTTTTCTCCGGGCCTAAAATGCAATTTTGAAAATGCGCATTTTTTCCCTATCCAAATAAAACGCAAATAAAACTCCGGCAAAAACCAAAATTGATATATTTATTAAATCTTCATTTTTCCTAAATTTGGGAAAGTCATATTATTCCCTCTCTCATATTTTTGATAACGGAAAAATTATTGAAGATGAAATAAATAAATCAAATGATCCTCTTTTTCAAATTCTAGAAAACTCTCAAATATGAAAATAACGAAATCTCCAACTCTCTCCGAAGGTCCTTGAGTTGCGTGAAATTTCTAGGATCGACCAAAATGCAAGAAAATAAGATATGCATGATGATCTAATGTATAACATTCCAAATTGAAAATAAATTCAAATGAGCTTTGAATTTAATTCTTTGAAACTCCCAACTCATATTTCATATAATTTGAAGAAGTCATTTTATCTTCTCTCGTGAAAATCATTGAGTCGCATAAAGTTTCAGAATTGGAATATTCTCAAATGAAATTCAAATATTTTTCAAACACCCTTGTCATTTAAATAAATGGAAGAAGTCATGTCATCTTCTCTCCAAGGTTTTGTGTTTGAAAAGCATTTGAATTCATGGAGATCAGAAAGCAAATATGAAAGTTTGGGAAAGTCCTTTTATTCCTCTCATTTAACTTTCAAAGAGTTTCGAATTCACTCACTTCCAGTCAATCAATCAAACAATCAATCAAATCTATCTATTTATTATAACATTCCGAAATTTAGAATTTTGGGATGTTACAAACCTACCACCCTTAAAATGAATCTCGTCCTCGAGATTCGGAGAGGCTAGCAAGAAAAGGTTAGGGTTTGGGGGTCTCCTCAAATTCCATCAATCATCACCAGGGTCTGGGGTGCTACCACCCTTAGAAGCATGGTTACGGTTCCATTAAAACTCGTATACTTCATCCATATTCTTGACAGTGTCGGTCTTCTCAGATCCTCGAGAAAATTTCCTTCTCTGAGCTCTTCTGGTAGTGGCTTAACCTTACCACAATTTTTCTATCCTTTCATCTTGGTAAGGTTCTTCCAAGATTGGGTCTTCTTAGCTGACGGGTCTGGCGCCAAAACTAAACAACTATCGATATCTCATGGTGGTCAACAATTTATGGTTTCTCCTGCAGGAAATGGGTCTGGGTTGATCCTCACCATATAACCTACGGTTGGCAAAAAGCTGCCGTGTACAAGGGAAAAATTCTTATACCATTCTAAGGTTTAACAAGGTTTAATATCGTCGTCTCTCTACTATCGGCAAGTCACTCAGATTTACCATCCCATATAGCAAGGCGAATAATAAGAGTAAGTCGGTATGGTGATCAATCCATCCCGCACCCAAATCATTTCCTTGTATACAGTTTAGCGAATCTCGCATTCTAACACTCGGTCATCCTCACAAGCATTGCAGAATTTCTCTTGTCGACGAACCAAGTTCGGATAAATCCATAGATTCTGCAAGCCAAACAAACATCTATCATTCTTCACAACTCTCAGGTTTTGCGTTACTCCTATAAGATCGTCTATCGATAAGGGCATATCCTCTTCCAGGGTTTTTCCTTCAGCAATAGTGTGCTTGCTTCTTGGAAGGTCTTGGGGCCTGTGGGTTATGGCACATCTCATCACTTGCAAACCTTGAACTCTTCATCGGGGCAGCGGATCTCTAATCCAACATCCAACTTCCAGCTTTCCCAGTATACTTAAATCCATCCAATTGTACTGTCTTCCTTCCTTCTATTGGCTCCAAACTAGGACATGTTTACTCAGACTCATCATGGAGTTTTCCATTTATCCATATTTCCAACATCATACCTCCTTTATATTCAATAGTAATTCATCTCTTCATCCTCATGGAATATCCCTCATACCAAGATAAAAACTTATACTTATGAAGTCCATACTCTACTTCGTGGAACATCATTATCCTTTCCGCGGTCAAGCGTCCTTACAGGGGAGTATTGGCCATCTCTGCATGGCACTTCTTCAACTGGGAACCGTGAAACACGTCTTGAACTCCTGACAGTCCTTCGGGTAACTCAAACTTGTAGGCCACTTCTCTCATACACTCCAAAACTCGGTATGGTCCTACAAATCTCGGGGCTAACTTTTACCTTAACTCCAATTCGTTTAACTCCTCGCAGAGGGAACACATGAAGACATGCTCTGTCTCCAATTTCATAGACTACCTCCTTGAGTTTTTGACTCTACATAACTCTTCTGCCTGGACTGAGCTACCTTCAGTCTATCTCGAATCAACTTAACATTCTCTTCTGACTCCTTTGATCACCTTTGATCCAAACAACTGACGGTCTCCAACTTCATCCCACACACTCTTGGGGTATCGCACATATCGAGACAAAACTCATATCCATTTTGTTCGAAATCCACTTAGTGGAGTATCCTTATCTTTTCCAGGGGTCAACGGTTCTTACAGGGTACTACCACCCTTAAAATGCACAAATCTTCCATAGACCATATTTCTCTTATCCTCAAAAATGGTCAAAATCCTTCTTCATAGAGTAAAAACTCATAAAATCCATATCAGTACCAACGATGCAACTTTATTCACTCTCAATTAATTACAATCTCTCGCTTTTCCATTACATGTCTCAACTCAACACCTCAAGAAAATGTTCTCACTTCTACTACTCCATTACTTTTGTTGCAAACTCAACTACCTAGCACAAGTTTCCTTCTCCTTGGGGCATTCTCTGGAAAAGTGCTTTGCTCCATTACCACTAGAACATATTACTTCTGACAAGTATCGAGGTTTCCTTTTTGGGCAATTGTTGAGGTAGTGCCCTGACTCCTTGCACCTGTAACAGGTGATATGACTCAGGTCCTTCCTGGAATCCAATCGGTTTCTCTTCCTGGACTTTTCCATTCCCATTAGAGCTTCTATTTCCTGTGGGTCATACTCTACTTCCTCAGTCAGGAATTCTACTAGATTCCCATTCATGCAATTCTGGGAGATGTGTCCTTCTTCTCCACATGAATAGCAAGACTTGGTGTAGGGTTTAATTGGTTCCTCTTTGGGTGTGTCCTCCACCTCGTCCTTCATTGCAGGTTCTTTTAAAATTCCCATTAGGGCTCCTTTCATTGCTTTTTTTCTGCTGGATGGTTCTTTGTACCATGGGGTAAATGTGACACTGAACAGGGTAGTGGGTAGTCCCTTCACACAAGAAACAAGTGATCTGCCTAGTTGGGCATTCTTCAGCTGGGTGACTTCCTTCACAATTAGGGCATTCATCCTTGTGTTCTTTATGGGTGTGTCCTATTTCTCCACAAGTCTTGCAGGCGCAAGGTTTCTTCATATCCTTCCCATAAGGCTTCAACTTCTGGGACACAAACCGAGACTTTGGCAAAGTCAACTTAAATTCCTTCTAAGTGGTTACTCCTTGCCATCCATTGATGGTTTGGTACATCCTCCACCAAGTAGCAGCACCTCTTTCAAAGCATTGAAGAGCATGTTGGGCCATATCCTTTCTGACTATAGGGTTGTTCTCCATATGATCCTCCATGTTCAGAATCCATCGGTCTGTCTCCAATTGACTCATTGGTCCCGAAAATACAAGCTCATCTCCATTCATCCTCTATTGGGTCCAGGGGTTTTGGGGTGAGATAAGAGAGATCAAGAGGGATGCACACAATACAAACAAAAGTTTTGAAAAGACAGATTTTATTGTGGCTGTCGAGAAAAACATCAAACAAATGATAGCTCATAAACGTCGCATCTAACGTAGGTATATAACAGGGGTTTGGTCTTCTAAAGGTCAATAAATCTTCAACGTCGCCAAACTCTTCCAGTTTTGTTCATATCTCCGATGGGCTTCTTCCAATCATGCTTGTCCTTCTCAAGTTCTTTTGCCAGCTCAATCTCTGTTGTAGCAAAGTTTCTCGTGACGTCCTTTAATATTTCCGGAGTTGCATTCCAAACTTCTGGTTTCAACATCCTTCACATGAACCATGGTCATACTGTCCTTCAGTTCCTGACAATTCTCCGGTATCTCGAGGTTGTAGCTCCTCCAGCTTGGCTACTCTCATCTTCAGGATCCTGAGTTCCTCATGAAATACTTCCTTGTCTAATACGACTTCCTGGAGCTCCATTTTAAACTTCTTGATGTACTACTCTAGATCCTGGTGATACACCGGCTAGGGCTAAAACTTCATCTTATGATAGGTGCTCCATCAGCCTTCTTCCATCAAATCCATTCTGAAGACATGCATCCTTAACTCAATATGGTGACAATAGCATAAGCGGGCGATAACATCATGGATAGCCGTGTTTCTGCCCTTGTCATTTCCTCGAGCTATCATTCCATAGTTGATATCTCCTGCCTTAGGGTTTTCCTTGGTAGAACTTTGAGTTTTTAACTCTCCATGCTTCATGCTCCGGTCTTTCTCCGATACACCTTGATCTCGGGTATTGACACTTCCATAATCTGTCAACTTCCATAAGGGTAGCCTTCCTAGGTCATACAAATCTGGGAATTCTTCAGAGCCTTCAAATTCTACTTGTCTCCGGTCTTCAATCGTTGTAGTTTCCATTATTCAGATGCACGGAAAATACTCTTCATTCCGAAGTGGTCTTAGTTGTCCGATATCTTGTACTTCTTGGAGTGGTCTCATCAGTCGAATCTTCGTGTGGTCAAAAGGGGAAAGGGGTATAGTCTCACTAAAAGGAAATTTTTGAATAAGCTCGGAAGAGAAGAGAGGTAAAAGATCTTTTTGAAAGGGAAAGTTGTAGAGAAAAGTCTTTGCTATGGGCTTGCCAGTTTCTAGGGTCACGTCCTACAGTCAACATGTGCTCTGATACCATCTTGTAGCGACCCGACCCGAATGGATCAAGTCTCTGTGCTTATATGTCATCCCTGGATCAGTATGCTGACACACACAGTACTCGAAGGATTTATAACAGAGGTAAATCACATGTATAAAGTAACGTAAATACTATTACCTCAATCCATATAGCGGAAGCAACAAGGTTGTGGATTCCCATCACCACCAACGGCAAAGTTGAGTGTAGAAATCGTAACCCTAACGTATCACTTACTCGTCGTAAGATAATCCTGCAACATGAGACGTTGCAGCCCGAAACGGGTCAGTACATTGAATGTACTGGCAAATTCACACCATAGAGAAAATGATGAACAATGGCTATCACTATATGCATATATGGCTGGTGGAAAAGCTCTATGGTTATAAGGTTTTTGCGTAAAGCCAATTTTTCCCTACTGCAAAGGAATAAATTTATTTGACTATCATGGTGGTTGTGAAACATTGAGAATGGTTGACAACATTCTCAATCCCAATTAAATGTAATTAAAACCCAACAACATTAATTAGAAGTAACATGTTGAGATTCACATGATATTCAAGTACTAGATACTCAAGTTGTCCATAACCGGGGACACGGCTAATCATGATTAGTTTGTACACTCTGCAGAGGTTTGCGCACTTTTTCCCACATGACTCGATCGCCTCCGTTTGTTTTCTCGCACTACATGGTGTTTGAGAAACGGATGACCGAGACATAGTCTTTTAGAAGCACTAGCACCTTACATGTGGGGTAGACCGTACCACCTATAACCCCTACGTAAGAGTTCGCACAACTTAGTCAACTATGCCAGAGCCAATAGTAGCATGTGGCTGCACACGGAAGTTTCTAGCATGAAATTATCTTATGATCCCTTTGAGCCTGGGTGGCGGTCCGAAAAAAAAACAGGCAAGTCCTGATAGACATCAGGTGCCTCAATCCACCCAGATGTGTGTTAGGTTGCCACCTTAGATAAACCATTAAAATTATCAACTCACATCTGTCATGGATATCACTCACCCAATCCACGTCTACTAGCATAGCATGGCATAATAAGTAAGCGTAGAAGTAACTCCCAAAGGTTTCATAATAATACAGGTGATAGGTACTACCTCATCTACTTCCCATCCCACAATTTAATTAGATCCTAATCATGCAATGTGTGAGGATTGATCTAATGCATTAAAACTGGGTTGTACAAAAGGTATGATCAAAGTGTGAACTTGCCTGCAATGTAGATGAAGATGATTCGCACTCAAAACTCGTGATAGATCTACTCGTCACACTCCGGTCAATCTATCGTAAGCAAGCAATAATAACCACACAATAAGTACTCATCTAAAGCACAAGCAAAACTCGAACGAAAGAACGAACCAGATAGTTCAACTTAAGAACTCCGGTTGCAAAGAAAGAACGAACCGAACAAAGAAACGGAAAACAAACGGCGAAAGAAAACAACTCGGTTCTAGCAAGTTGAAACTAGGTCAAATTTTACCATAGCAAAACTTGTTCAAGTTGATTAGACGGAACGGCGGTTTCGAGATGAAATTCCAGGCGCTTGAATCACCTGATTCCGATAAACGGGCGAGAAGATAAACTAGAACGAAGATCGGATCTGAGATCGCGATCGCGGAATAAATCCAATGTAAAGAAAGAGACGAACGGTTAAACGAACGGGCGTCATTAACCGGGAATAATCGGTGATCACGTTCGTTGAGACGAACGGTCCGAAAGAAGAACGAAAACCGATCTAGGGTTTTCGGAAAAGAAAACCAAAAACAAAAAAACTGATCTAGAAAACCGGAACGGTTTAGATAAGAACCGGAAAGAAAACGAATCGGAAGAGAAGAAAAGAATCGGAATGATTAGAAGAAAACGATCCGAGGAAAAGAGACGCGGGGCAACCTCCGGCGAAGTTCCAGCGAGGGGCTCCGGCGAACGGCGACGTTGGGCGGCGGCGGCGATGCACAAGGGCGGCGGCGCGGGTGAGGGGCGGCGCGGCTATGGCGGCGGCGGCTAAGGCGGCGGTGGCGGTGGTGAGGGGCGGCGCGGGTGAGGTGGTGCGGCGGCTTGGGGAGGCGCGGGGCGGTGTGGGGCTTGGGGTTTGATGTGAGGAGAGGGTTTGATTTGATGTTTTAGAGGGGGAAGTGTGGGGGTATTTATATAGGTGAGGGGGGGATTTACTTGGGGTAGGGGACAAGAAATAGACTAGGAATAGGAAAAGGAAAATGAAACAAGGAAAGGGGAGGGGCTAACCGACCTAAGTCCCGCTGGGACTTGGCCAGGGAGCGGCGGCGGCTGCCTGGGCGCCTGGCGCCTGGCGCCTGCGCTGCGCGCGAGGGGAGGGACCGGCTGGCTGGGCCTTTGGCCCGGCTGGCCTGGCGGGAGGCTCCCTTTTTTTCTTAAATCGGTTCCGCGCAGAAAAACAAAAACAAAATCTAAACGAACTCCGAAAAATCTAAAGTAAATTTTCCACGACTCCTAAAAATGAGCCGAACAAAATGAACTTTTCTCCGAGCCTAAAATGCAATTTTGAAAACGCGCATTTTTTCCCTATCCAAATAAAATGCAAATAAAACTCCGGCAAAAACCAAAATTGATCTATTTATTAAATCTTCATTTTTTCTAAATTTGGGAAAGTCATATTATTCCCTCTCTCATATTTTTGATAACGGAAAAATTATTGAAGATGAAATAAATAAATCAAATGATCCTCTTTTTCAAATTCGAGAAAACTCTCAAATATGAAAATAACGAAATCTCCAACTCTCTCTGAAGGTCCTTGAGTTGCGTGAAATTTCTAGGATCGACCAAAATGCAAGAAAATAAGATATGCATGATGATCTAATGTATAACATTCCAAATTGAAAATAAATTCAAATGAGCTTTGAATTTAATTCTTTGAAACTCCCAACTCATATTTCATATAATTTGAAGAAGTCATTTTATCTTCTCTCGTGAAAATCATTGAGTCGCATAAAGTTTCAGAATTGGAATATTCTCAAATGAAATTCAAATATTTTTCAAACACCCTTGTCATTTAAATAAATGGAAGAAGTCATGTCATATTCTCTCTAGGGTTTTGTGTTTGACAAGGATTTGAATTCATGGAGATCAGAAAGCAAATATGAAAGTTTGGGAAAGTCCTTTTATTCCCTCTCATTTAACTTTCAAAGAGTTTCGAATTCACTCACTTTTAGTCAGTCAATCAAACAATCAATCAAATCTATCTATTTATTATAACATTCCAAAATTTAGAATTTTGGGATGTTACAACGCCCAATAATGGTCGTTTCCCACGTGTCAAACGAATATGAAAAGTCTGAATGTTTTGACATTCACACCCCTAGCCGCATAAATGAGCTGCCCTATTTAAGGGGACGAGGATTTAGATCCAAACCACTTCTTCCCCCCTTCGCGAGTGTTCATCAGAGCGCATCCGACAAAGGTCCATTCCACCATGGCCAGCCATCGCAACTCCTCCTTTTGCCCTTCCAGCCCTCAGCCTGGATATTGGGAGAGATGCTCCATCCCGCATAGCGAGCTAGTGACGCTCCAGACCAAGGGATTTCTCCCCCCGGCCTATATGATCCCGGTTCGAGCCGGTCTTGCCATCTATAACGGCGGAAAGCAAGCGGAGAGTGCCCCCAATCCCTCCAAAGGAGAGCGGGTATGCCTTGTCCCTTATTTAATAAGGGGCTCGGGTTTCCAATTCATCCATTTCTCCGGGGGCTGCTGGAGTTCTACGGCCTCCAGCTACACAATCTCACGCCTGCCTCCGTATTGCATATCGCGAGCTTCGTAGCCCTCTGCGAGCTGTTTTTGGGTGTCGAGGCTCATTTCGGGCTATGGAAAAGGTTATTCTGCCTTGTGCCCCGCTCTAAGGAGGGGCCAATGTATCAAGTGGGCGGAGCCGAAGTGTGGCGCATCGCTGGGACTGGATATCTGTCCGGAACCCCAAAGAAGGCATCCGAAGACTGGCCCTCGGAATGGTTTTATATAGAAGACGTCCCGCTGCCGGATCCTGTCCGGATCGGCCTCCTTGAATTCGACAGTGCTCCCTTAAAGAAGCGTCTAAGATGGCGTCCACGGAGCCCTCAGAGGGAAAGTGACAGGGACATCATTTACCTGATGGGCCGAATAAGATTGTTAGCCCATTCCGGACTATCCATGATCGGGGTTATGGCCGAATGCATCATGCGGGGGGTGCAGCCGCTTCAGTATAGAAGCCACCCCATGTGGGACTTCAACGAGGAGGACGACGCCACCCGCTACGGCCGTAAGGGGCCGGATTCAGCTGCCGCTCTACTAAAGATCTTGTCCACTTTGTATAAGGGAGAAGAGGAGGAATTTCTCCGCGTCAACCCACAAGGTGGATTCTCTATGCACAATCCCCCAAGCTGGGTAAGCGGTCGCATTTACTTGGCCATACATTTTGTATTCCCATTGTTAAATACTCAGTCTGACGACTTCAACATAGGAACTGCGTCGGGCTGTTAAGGAAATAAGCATCCCTCCTCCACAACCCGAGGACCTAGGACGGTCCCTCGACCCGGCCTCTCAAGAGGATCCAGACATATCTGTGGAGCTGATTGATGGAGTGTTCCATCAATTGAGCAAGGACAACGCCTTGGTGGCCATTACGACCGATTACCCAAGGCTCATCCCGGCCTCCTAGGTAACCGAGATCGAAGTCCCAGTACCCCGAATAGGTGTCCGCCCTCTCGTGTTTTCAGCTTCCTGATTACAACCGAACTTTGCAGGGGAGGTTTTTGAGGTGGAAGGCCGAACCTGCGGCGACAAGCCAACGAGGGGCAGCAGGGCCCCGTGGGCAGGAAAGAAGTGCAGTCCGGACCGAGGCGTCAGCGCAAAGGTATGGCGCCCCCCCTTATCCTAGGTGTTATACCTTCGAGGCACATTGACACTCATGCTCTCTTCAGGACAAAGAGACCTCGCCGGACTATATCCGGAGAGGCTGCCAATCGCGCCTCCACCAGCCAGGCTCCAAAGCCTGGTCCGGAGGTGGAGGCGAACGCAAGGCGCGCGTCAGACGCTCCTCCGACGGAGGATGTGGACGGGTTGTCTGCCACCAACTCTGAGGTGGAGAGTGCCAAGAACCACAGGCGTCGCCGGACAATTCTTCGCGATGCTTGTTTCTCCCAAGGGGCATTAGATAAAAGATATACGGGTAACAAAATTTTGGTAATTATATATATATATATATACAAGTAGCCCCCGAGACTTGAAACAGTTAGAATAACTGATTTAAGGATCATTTGTTATGAAGGTTCTTACAGAAAAGAATTCCCTACTGTCCAAGGAGCTGGAAGAGTGCAAAGCCCAACTTGAGGCCGCACTAGCCGCGGCAGGGGAGCCCAAGGAGGTACCGGGGAGTTACGGGAATACGAGGAAGAAGCAATGGGCCTTAATGGGCCTTAGTGGGAAGGACCAGGAGGTGGCGCGCGCCCCTCCCAAGCCCAGTCCGAATTGGACAAGGGGTTTGGGGCACGGCCCCTCTCTCCGTTCCTTCCCCTCTTCCCCCCTTTCCCCCTTCTCCTAATTGGACTAGGAAAGGAGAAAACCTACTCCAACTAGGAGTAGGAATCCTACTCCCTGGCGCACCCCTCCTAGGGCCGGCCTCCTCCCCCTTGCTCCTTTATATATGGGGGCAGGGGGGAACCTCTAGACACACAAGTTGATCCACGTGATCATATTCTTAGCCGTGTGCGGTGCCCCTTCCACCATAATCGTCGATAATATTGTAGCGGTGCTTAGGCGAAGCCCTGCGACGGTAGTACATCAAGATCGTCACCATGTCGTCGTGCTGATGGAACTCTTCCCCAACACTTTGCTGGATCGGAGTCCGGGGATCGTCATCGAGCTGAACGTGTGCTAAAACTCGGAGGTGCCGTAGTTTCGGTGCTTGATTGGTCGGGCCGTGAATACGTACGACTACATCAACCGCGTTGTGCTAACGCTTCCGCTATCGGTCTACAAGGGTACATAGATCACACTCTCCCCTCTCGTTGCTATGCATCACCATGATCTTGCGTGTGCGTAGGATTTTTTTTGAAATTACTATGTTCCCCAACAGTGGCATCCGAGCCAGGTTTTATGTGTTGATGTTATATGCACAAGTAGAACACAAGTGAGTTGTGGGCGATATAAGTCATACTGCTTACCAGCATGTCATACTTTGGTTCGGCGGTATTGTTGGATGAAGTGCCCCGGACCGACATTACGCGTACGCTTACGCGAGACCGGTTCTCCCGACGTGCTTTGCACAAAGGTGGCTAGCGGGTGACAGTTTCTCCAACTTTAGTTGAACCGAGTGTGGCTACGCCCGGTCCTTGCGAAGGTTAAAACAGCACCAACTTGACAAACTATCGTTGTGGTTTTGATGCGCAGGTAAGATTGGTTCTTGCTTAAGTCCGTAGCAGCCACGTAAAACTTGCAACAACAAAGTAGAGGACGTCTAACTTGTTTTTGCAGGGCATGTTGTGATGTGATATGGTCAAGACATGATGCTAAAATTTTATTGTATGTGATGATCATGTTTTGTAACCAAGTTATCGGCAACTGGCAGGAGCCATATGGTTGTCGCTTTATTGTATGCAATGCAATTGCGCTGTAATGCTTTACTTTATCGCTAAGCAGTAGCGATAGTCGTGCAAGCATAAGATTGGCGAGACGACAATGATGCTACGTTAGTGATCAAGGTGTCGCGCCGGTGACGATGGTGATCACGACGGTGCTTCGAAGATGGAGATCACAAGCACAAGATGATGATGGCCATATCATATCAGTTATATTGATTGCATGTGATGTTTATCTTTTATGCATCTTATCTTGCTTTGATTGACGGTAGCATTTTAAGATGGTCTCTCACTAATTATCAAGAAGTGTTCTCCATGAGTATGCACCGTTGCGAAAGTTCTTCGTGCTGAGACACCACGTGATGATCGGGTGTGATAGGCTCTACGTTCAAATACAACGGGTGCAAAACAGTTGCACACGCGGAATACTCAGGTTATACTTGACGAGCCAAGCATATACAGATATGGCCTCGGAACACGGAGACCGAAAGGTCGAGCGTGAATCATATAGTAGATATGATCAACATAGTGATGTTCACCAATGAAACTACTCCATCTCACGTGATGATCGGACATGGTTTAGTTGATTTGGATCACGTAATCACTTAGAGGATTAGAGGGATGTCTATCTAAGTGGGAGTTGTTTAGTAATATGATTAATTGAACTTTAAATTTATCATGCACTTAGTCCTGCTAGTATTTTGCAAATTATGTTGTAGATCAATAGCTCGCGTTGTTGCTTCCCTGTGTTTATTTTGATATGTTCCTAGAGAAAATTGTGTTGAAAAATGTTAGTAGAAATGATGCGGATTGGATCCGTGATCTGAGGTTTATCCTCATTGCTGCACAGAAGAATTATGTCCTTGATGCACCGCTAGGTGATAGACCTATTGCAGGAGCAGATGCAGACGTTATGAACGTTTGGCTAGCTCAATATGATGACTACTTGATAGTTTAGTGCACCATGCTTAACGGCTTAGAATCGGGACTTCAAAGACGTTTTGAACGTCGTGGAACATATGAGATGTTCCAGGAGTTGAAGTTAATATTTCAAGAAAATACCCGAGTTGAGAGATATGAAGTTTCCAACAAGTTCTATAGCTAAAAGATGGAGGAGAATCGCTCAACTAGTGAGCATGTGCTCAGATTGTCTGGGTACTACAATTGCTTGAATCAAATGGGAGTTAATCTTCCAGATAAAATAGTGATTAACAAAATTCTCTAGTCACCATCACCAAGTTAGTAGAACTTCGTGATGAACTATGATATGCAAGGGATAACGGAAATGATTCCCAAGCTCTTCGTAATGCTGAAATTAAGGAAGGTAGAAATCGAGAAAAACATCAAGTGTTGATGGTAGACAAGACCACTAGTTTCAAGAAAAGGGCAGAGGGAAGAAGGGGAACTTCAAGAAGAACAGCAAGCAAGTTGCTGCTCAAGTGAAGAAGCCCAAGTCTGGTCCTAAGCCTGAGACTAAGTGCTTCTACTGCAAAGGGACTGGTCACTGGAAGCGGAACTACCCTAAGTGATTGGCGGATAAGAAGGATGGAAAAGTGAACATAAGTATATTTGATATACATGTTATTGATGTGTACTTTACTAGTGTTTATAGCAACCCCTCGGTATTTGATACTAGTTCAGTTGCTAAGATTAGTAACTCGAAACGGGAGTTGCAGAATAAACAGAGACTAGTTAAGGGTGAAGTGACGATGTGCGTTGAAAGTGGTTCCAAGATTGATAAGATCATCATCGCACACTCCCTATAATTTCGGGATTAGTGTTGAACCTAAATAAGTGTTATTTGGTGTTTGCGTTGAGCATGAATATGATTTGATCATGTTTATTGTAATACGATTATTCATTTAAGTAAGAGAATAAATTGTTGTTCTGTTTACATGAATAAAACCTCATATGGTTACACACCCAATGAAAATAGTTCGTTGGATCTCGATCGTAGTGATACACATAATCATAATATTGAAACCAAAAGATGCAAAGTTAATAATGATAGTGCAACTTATTTGTGGCACTCCCGTTTAGGTCATATTGGTGTAAAGCGCATGAAGAAACTCCATGCCGATGGGCTTTTGGAATCACTTGATTATGAATCAGTTGATGCTTGCGAACCATGCCTGATGGGAAAGATGACTAAGACTCTGTTCTTCGGAACAATGGAGCAAGCAACAGATTTGTTGGAAATCATACATACTGATGTATGTGGTCCGATGAATATTGAGGCTCGCGACAGGTATCATTATTTTCTGATCTTCACAGATGATTTGAGCAGATATGAGTATATCTACTTGATGAAACATAAGTCTGAAACATTTGAAAAGTTCAAAGAATTTCAGAGTGAAGTGAAAAATCATCATAACAAGAAAATAAAGTTTCTATGATCTGATCGTAGAGAAGAGTATTTGAGTTACGAGTTTGGCCTTCAGTTAAAAACAATTTGAAATAGTTTCACTACTCACGGCACCTGGAACACCACAATGTAATGGTGTGTCCGAACTTCATAACCGTACTTTATTAGATATGGTGCGATCTATGATGTCTCTTACCGATCTACCACTATCGTTTTGGGGTTATGCGTTAGAGACAGCTGCATTCACATTAAATAGGGCACCATCTAATCCGTTGAAACGACACCTTATGAACTATGGTTTGGCAAGAAACATAAGCTATCGTTTCCTAAAGTTTGAGGTTGCAATGCTTATGTGAAAAAGTTTCAACCTGATAAGCTCAAACCCAAATCGGAGAAGTGCGTCTTCATAGGATACCCAAAAATAAAATGTTGGGTACACCTTCTATCACAGATCCGAAGGCAAGATATTCGTTGCTTTGAATGGATCCTTTCTAAAGAAGTTAGTGGGAGGAAAGTAGAACTTGATGAGGTAACTGTACCTGCTCCCTTATTGGAAAGTAGTTCATCACAGAAATCTGTTCTTGTGACTACTACACCAATTAATAAGGAAGCTAATGATGATGATCATGTAACTTCGGATCAAGTTACTACCGAATCTCGTAGGTAAACCAGAATGAGATCCGCACCAGAGTGGTACGGTAATCCTATTCTGGAAGTCTTGTTACTAGACCATGACGAACTTGCGAACTATGAGGAAGCGATGATGATCCCAGATTCCGCAAAATGGTTTGAGGCCATGAAATCTGAGATATGATCCATGTATGAGAACAAAGTATGGACTTTGATGGATTTGCCCGATGATCGGAAAGCCATAGAAAATAAATGGGTCTTCAAGAGGAAGACGGACGCTGATAGTAGTGTTACTATCTACAAAGCTAGAATTGTCGCAAAAGGTTTTCGACAAGTTCAAGGTGTTGACTACGATGAGAGTTTCTCACTCGTATCTATGCTTAAGTCTGTCCGAATCATGTTAGCAATTGCCGCATTTTATGAAATCTGGCAAATGGATAAACAAAACTGAATTCCTTAATGGATTTATTAAAGAAGAGTTGTATATGATGCAACTAGAAGGTTTTGTCGATCCTAAAGGTGTTAACTAAATATGCAAGCTCCAACGATCCATCTATGTGGTGCAAGCATCTCGGAGTTGGAATAAACGCTTTGATAAGTTGTCAAAGCATATAGTTTTATACAGACTTGCGGTGAAGCCTGTATTTACAAGAAAGTGAGTGGGAGCACTACAGCATTTCTAACAAGTATATGTGAATGACATATTATTGATCGGAAATAATGTAGAATTATTCTGTAAAGTGTAAAGAAGTGTTTGAAAGGAGTTTTTCAAAGAAAGACCTCGGTGAAGCTGCTTACATATTGAGCATCAAGATCTATAGAGATAGATCAAGACGCTTGATAAGTTTTTTTTCAATGAGTACATACCTTGACAAGATTTTGAAGTAGTTCAAAATGGAACAGTCAAAGAAAGAGTTCTTGTCTGTGTTACAAGGTGTGAAATTGAGTAAGACTCAAAGCCCGACCACGTCAGAAGATAGAAAGAGAATGAAAATCATTCCCTATGCCTCAGCCATAGGTTCTATAAAGTATGCCATGCTATGTACCAGATCTATTGTATACCCTAAACTGATTTTGGCAAGGGAGTACAATAGTGATCTAGGAGTAGATCACTGGACATCGGTCAAAATTATCCTTAGTGGAATAAGGATATGTTTCTCGATTATGGAGGTGACAAAAGGTTCGTCGTAAAAGGATTACGTCGATACAAGTTTTTGGCACTGATCCGGATGACTCTAAGTCTACATCTGGATACATATTGAAAGTGGGAGCAATTAGCTAAAGTAGCTCCGTGCAGAGCATTATAGACATAGAAATTTGCAAAATACATACGGATCTGAATTTTGGCAGACTCGTTAACTAAGCTTCTCTCACAAGCAAAACATGATCACACCTTAGTACTCTTTGGGTATTAATCACATACAGATGTGAACTAGATTACTGACTCTAGTAAATCCTTTGAGTGTTGGTCACATGCCGATGTGAACTATGGGTGTTAATCACATGGTAATGTGAACTATTAGTGTTGAATCACATGGCGATGTGATCTAGATTATTGACTCTAGTGCAAGTGGGAGACTGAAGGAAATATGCCCTAGAGGCAATAATAAAGTTATTATTTATTTCCTTATTTCATGATAAATGTTTATTATTCATGCTAGAATTGTATTAACTAGAAACATAATTCATGTGTGAATACATAGACAAACAAAGTGTCACTAGTATGCCTCTACTTGACTAGCTCGTTAATCGAAGATGGTTATGTTTCCTAACCATAGACATGTGTTGTCATTTGATTAACGGGATCACATCATTAGGAGAATGATGTGATTGACATGACCCATTCCATTAGCTTAGCACCCGATCGTTTAGTATGTTGCTATTGCTTTCTTCATGACTTATACATGTTCCTATGGCTATGAGATTATGCAACTCCTGTTTGTCGGAGGAATACTTTGTGTGCTACCAAACGTCACAACGTAACTGGGTGATTATAAAGGAGCTCTACAGGTGTCTCCAAAGGTACATGTTGGGTTGGTGTATTTTGAGATTAGGATTTGTCACTTCGATTGTCGGAGAGGTATCTCTGGGACCTCTCGGTAATGCACATCACATAAGCCTTGCAAGCATTACAACTAATGAGTTAGTTGCAAGATGATGTATTACGAAACGAGTAAAGAGACTTGCCGGTAACGGGATTGAACTAGGTATTGAGATACCGACGATCGAATCTCGGGCAAGTAACATACCGATGACAAAGGGAACAACGTATGTTGTTATGCGGTCTGACCGATAAAGATCTTCGTAGAATATGTGGGAGCCAATATGAGCATCCAGGTTCCACTATTGGTTATTGACCGAAGACGTGTCTCGGTCATGTCTACATTGTTCTCGAACCCGTAGGGTCCGCACGCTTAAGGTTTCGATGACAGTTATATTATGAGTTTATGAGTTTTGATGTACCAAAGGAGTTCGGAGTCCCGGATGAGATCGGGGACATGACGAGGAGTCTCGAAATGGTCGAGACGTAAAGATCGATATATTGGACGACTATATTCAGACATCGGAAAGGTTCCGAGTGATTCTGGTATTTTCGGAGGTACCGGGGAGTTACGGGAATACGAGGAAGAAGCAATGGGCCTTAATGGGCCTTAGTGGGAAGGACCAGGAGGTGGCGCGCGCCCCTCCCAAGCCCAGTCCGAATTGGACAAGGGGTTTGGGGCGCGGCCCCTCTCTCCCTTCCTTCCCCTCTTACCCCCTCTTCCCCCCTTCTCCTAGTTGGACTAGGAAAGGAGGAAACCTACTCCAACTAGGAGTAGGAATCCTACTCCCTGGCGCGCCCCTCCTAGGGCCGGCCTCCTCCCCCTTGCTCCTTTATATACGGGGGCAGGGGGGCACCTCTAGACACACAAGTTGATCCACGTGATCATATTCTTAGCCGTGTGCGGTGCCCCCTTCCACCATAATCCTCGATAATATTGTAGCGGTGCTTAGGCGAAGCCCCACGACGGTAGTACATCAACATCGTCACCACGCCGTCGTGCTGACGGAACTCTTCCCCGACACTTTGCTGGACCGGAGTCCGGGGATCGTCATCGAGTTGAACGTGTGCTAAAACTCGGAGGTGCCGTAGTTTCGGTGCTTGATCGGTCGGGCCGTGAATACGTACGACTACATCAACTGCGTTGTGCTAACGCTTCCGCTGTCGGTCTACAAGGGTACATAGATCACACTCTCCCCTCTCGTTGCTATGCATCACCATGATCTTGCGTGTGCGTAGGAATTTTTTTGAAATTACTACGTTCTCCAACATGTCCGAATTCCCATGCGGTTATATAAGAACCGGGGAATGCATGGAGACCAGGCGTAGGGGTCATTAGTGCGTGAACAGACAAGTGCCCAACTAGTTATGTTATATTACATGGTTAGTAAGAAACATCTTCCAGGGAGAATAGTTCCGTTAGGGGTTCCTTTCCCTGGGAGGCATGCCCTAAAGTGCATGCCCATTCTGCGAAAAAGACGCAGAAAAAAGCATCTGGGGACGCATAAATAAATAAGTGAAAAGATCGTCTTTTAGGTCACCGACCGAGTATTCCCTTAAGAACGCTAGCTTTCAGCTTCACCCAGTCTGAGGTACACATCCGGCTGATCCGGCAGTAACAATCGCAGAGGTGCTCCCTTTACTGCCTAGCCGAATAATCGGGAACGTAGGGGTAAGCACAGGAGCCAGGCAACCCAGCTTGGCCAAAACTTAAGTCATATCGATGCATATAATGGTGAAATAAAAGGTACATGCGGAAGTGTAACACATGTGTTGGGCATGAAGCCCGTATAAATAAGCTTCTGTTAAAAGAAGCCCCCAGGTTTAATGAGTGCGAATAGCACATCATTTGATGAGCCTTTAAAGGCTATAAGAGAAAGGAAGGGGTGAAGGGGAGAAATGTAAGACAGCCATTATATATAAAAAATGGACGGAGGAAGGAGACGAACACAGAGTCCGGCGCTAGGCATAGAATCTTCGGAGACGGGCTGCGTTCCATGGGTTCGGCTCGAGTCGGTTATCCGATGCATCTTGCAAGCGGTACGCTCCACCAGTCAGGACTTGGTCAATTATGAAGGGACCTTCCCACTTGGGCTTGAGTTTGTCCTTTTTCTTGTTCGACGGGCGTAGAACTAATTCACCAACGTTGTAATTTTTGGCCCGTACTTCTCTGCTCTGGTATCTTCGAGCCTGTTGTTGATAGAATGCGGAACGGGTTTTGCCACGTCGCGCTCCTCCTCCAATGCGTCCAAACTGTCCTGCCAATCGAGCTCGGCTTCTCTTTCTTCGTACATGCGCACTCGAGGTGAGTCATGAATTATGTCGCAAGGCAAAACTGCCTCTGCGCCGTACACCATAAAGAATGGTGTGTATCCGGTGGTGCGATTCGGCGTGGTCCGTAGCCCCCAGAGTGCGGAGTTGAGCTCCTCTACCCAGTGCGTGTTAGATTCCTTGAGGGACCACACTAATCTGGGTTTGATGCCGCTCATGATAATACCGTTTGCACGTTCGACCTGGCCGTTAGTTTGTGGGTGATAGACGGAAGCATAATCGAGCTTGATGCCCATGTTTTTGCACCAGAGTTTTACCTCGTCGGCCGTGAAGTTCGTGCCGTATCAGTGATGATTCTGTGGGGGACGCCGTAACGGTGTACTACCCCGGATATAAAGTCTATCACCGGTCCGGATTCGGCCATCTTAACAGGCTTGGCTTCTATCCATTTGGTGAACTTATCCACCATGACCAGTAAGAAGTTTTGCTTATGGGTTCCGCCTTTAAGGGGTCCAACCATGTCAAGCCCCCAGACCGCGAAGGGCCAAGTAATGGGGATAGTTTGGAGGGCGGTGGGTGGCATATGGCTTTGGTTTGCAAAGAGCTGGCAACCGATGCATCATTGGACTAAGTCCTGAGCGTCTGCCCGGGCCGACGGCCAAAAAAAGCCTGTACGGAAGGCCTTGCTTACAAGGGACCGAGCTGCAGCGTGATGACCGCCGAGTCCGGCATGAATTTCAGCCAGGAGGTTCCGCCCCTCCTCTTCGGAGATGCACCTTTGAAGGACTCCGATAGTGCTTTTCTTATAAAGCTCTCCCTCGTGGACTCTGTAGGCTTTGGATCGCCGCACTATGCAGCGTGCCTCATTTTGGTCCTTGGGGAGTTCCTGCATAGTAAGGTAGGCGAGGAATGGTTCTATCCACGGGGCGATGACCGCCATTATTACGTGGGCTGAAGGTGTTATTTCATTGGCAGTGCCTCCGACTGTGTCAGAATGTTCGGTGTCGGGCAGTGCGGTTGGGTCCGGGCTGCTATTGTTCGGCTCCCCTTCCCATACTACGGATGGCTTGAACAGCCTTTTGTACGATGGATGCCCAGTCAGCGAAGCATGTAATATCAGGGCGATTTATGGCGTTGAGGATTCCCTTGTCCGTGCAATTATTGCAAAAGATTGAGATTGCGTCTTCCTCGCGGCAGTCCTTTATCCTGTTCTTAACCAGGAGGAATCTGGCCCAATAATGATGTACTGTTTCATCGGGCTCTTGCCTAATTTGGGATAGATCGCTTATGTTCGGGTGGGTGGGCGTAATTAAATCCGAAGCCTCACCCCATCTGAGGCTCAGAGGCCGAGGAATTTCCGAACTCGAAAATTTGGATTCCTGGATGCTGTCCAATGAACCCAGCCTGTCGCCTGACTCTAAGTTCAAGTCTTGAGTGATGTCCTCCCCTCCGCGGTTATCCGGCTTGGAGGGATCGGGAATCTGGACGTAGCTAGTCCTTAAGATAGATGAAGGGTCGCCGCACTGTCCCTCTACCACGGTAACGTGATGGGTGACTTGGGGAGAGTTAATCTCCCTCAGATCGGGTTTAGGCCCAATCTGGTCGTATTCCGTAGCGACTCCCAGGGCGGCGATGCGATCCATTAGCTCGTTTATTGAGGAGAGCTCCATCGGATCTAACTGCTCGGCGAGTTCCGAGCTGACATGAAGATTGTTTTCGATGGCTCGAGAGGTCATCGTCGGTGCAGAAGCTGAACAGGCGGTCATAAGAAAACCACCTAGCCGGAGGGTTTGGCCGACAGCCAAAGCTCCCTTAGCAACGGTGCCGTCTTTAAAGACGGGGCGAGGCATCCTTCCTGATGGCGACAACACAGAGGAACTCTCAATGAAATCACCAATGTCGGTGTCAAAACCGGCGGATCTCGGGTAGGGGGTCCCGAACTGTGTGTCTAGGCCGGATGGGAACAGGAGGCAAGGGACATGAAGTTTTACCCAGGTTCGGGCCCTCTTGATGGAGGTAAAACCCTACGTCCTGCTTGATTAATATTGATGATATGGGTAGTACAAGAGTAGATCTACCACGAGATCGGAGAGGCTAAACCCTAGAAGCTAGCCTATGGTATGATTGTATGTTCTGTATGTTGTCCAACGGACTAAACCCCTCCGGTTTATATAGACACCGGAGAGGGTTATGGTTACACAAAGTTGGTTATAATGGTAGGAGATCTACATATCCGTATCGCCAAGCTTGCCTTCCACGCCAAGGAAAGTCCCTTCCGGACACGGGACGAAGTCTTCAATCTTGTATCTTCATAGTCCAGGAGTCCGGCTGAAGGTATAGTCCGGCTATCCGAACACCTCCTAATCCAGGACTCCCTCAGTTACAGTTTTGCGTAAAGCCAATTTTTCCCTACTGCAAAGGAATAAATTTATTTAACTAATCATGGTGGTTGTTAAACATTGAGAATGGTTGACAGCATTCTCAATCCCAATTAAGCATCATATTAAACAAACCCATCAAAATTAATTTTATAGTAACATGTTGAGATTCAAATGATAATCCAGGTACTAGATACTCAAGATGTCCATAACCGGGGACACGGCTAACCATGATTAGTTTATACACTCTGCAGAGGTTTGCGCACTTTTCCCCACAAGTCTCGATCTCCTCCGTTGGATTTCTCGCACTACACGGTGTTTGAGAAACGGATGACCGAGACATAGTCTTTCAGAAGCGCTAGCACCTTACGACGGGTAGACCGTACCACCTACATCCCCTACATCTGCTAGTCTACCACTGTAAGAGTTCGCACGACTTAGTCAACTATGCTAGAGCCCATAATAGCTTGTGGCTGCACACGGAAGTTTCTAGCATGAACGATCTCATGATCCCTTTGAGCCTGGGTGGCGGTCCGAAAAAACAGGCAATCCTGGAATACCCAGGTACCTCAATCCACCCAGATGTGTGTTTAAGTTGCCACCTTAAATAAACCATTAATTAACAATCTCACATCTGTCATGGATACACTCACCCAATCCACGTCTACTAGCATAGCATGGCATAATAAGCAAACGTAGAAGTAACTCCCAAAGGTTTGATAATAAACAGGTAATAGGTACTACCTCAACTACTGCCCAAACCCACAATTTTAATTAGATCCTAAGCATGCAATGTGTGAGGATTGATCTAATGAAATAAAACTGGGTAGTAGGAGGTATGATCAAATTGTTACTTGCCTTGCTGATGATCCGCGAAACCTAGCGATTCGAAGTAGCAAGCGGCGTACTCCGGGTACTCTAACGCAAACAAACAAGCATACAATAAGTACTCAACTAATGCACGGGTAAAACTCAAATAAGAGATCTAACCAGAAAGTTCAACTTAAGAGCTCCGGTTGGCAAAAAGAATCAAATCGAATGAAGCAACAAAAGACAAACGGCAAAAGAAACAGGCTTGTTTGCTATTCTGGATCTAGGGCAATTTTTACAGTGGCAAAAACTTCTTTAAGTTGGTTAAACGGAAACAGAGTTTCGAGACGAAACTCCAGGCGCTTGAATCGCCTGATTCCGATAAACGAGCGAAAAGTTAGATTAAAATGAAAATCAGATCAGAGATCGCGATCAGAAAATCGCGGATTTAATCCGAGAAAAAGAAAAACGATGAACGTTCGTTAAAACGAACGAACGGGTGAACGCTCACTATTTAAATAAACCAGAAAAATCAATCTATTTAAAAAAACGAAACTAAAAAAACAAACAAAACCGAACGGTTTTTCGAAAAAAACCGGGGTGAAAAGAGAAAAAACTACCTCCGGCGGTCCGGCGAACGGCGGCGCAGCGCGGCGGCGGCGGCAAAGGCGGTGGCGTGGCAGCAAAGGCGGCGGCGTGGGCTAGGGCGGCTAGGGTTTGGGGGGGTCCGGCTGGGCCTCCCCGGCTTATGAATCCGGACGGGCCTAGTGTCCGGGTCGGACACGGCCCGTAGGTCGGTTACGTTTTTTTTAAATAAAGTTACGCTCAGGAAAAAAACAAAAGGAAAACTAAACGGACTCCAAAAATCCTGAAATAAATTTTCCCCGGCTTCTAAAATCAAGCCGCACAGGATGAACATTCACTTGGGGCCTAAATGCAATTTTGAAAAACGTGCATTTTTTCCTAAATTCAAATAAAATAGCAAGTAAAACCAAATAAAATCTTAATTGATTTTTTATTAAATCCACAATATTTCTTTATTTTTGGAAGTCATTTTATTCCCTCTCTCATATTTTTTTATAATAGAAATGATTGAAGATAAAATAAATAAAATCAAAAGATCCTATTTTCAAAATTTGAGACCACTCAAATGTGAAAATAACGAAATCCCCAACTCTCTCCGAGGGTCCTTGAGTTGCGTGAAATTTCTAGGATCAACCAAAATGCAATAAATATGATATGCAATGATGATATAGTGTATAACATTCCAAATTGAAAATTTGGGATGTCACAAACCTACCCCCTTAAGATGAATCTCGCCCTCGAGATTCGGGTTGGCTAGAAAATAGGTGAGGGTGGTCCTTCAGCAAATCTTCCTCTCGTTCCGAGTTGGCTTCATCCTCCGTGTGGTGGCTCCACTGAACCTTGCAAAACTTGATAACCTTGCTGCGGGTGACTCGACTGGCATACTCTAGAATCTTAACTGGTTTCTCCTTATAGGTCAAATCACTATCCAACTGAATCACTTCCAGTGGTACCGTATCTCTCAGCGGTATGTCAGCCATCTCTGCGTGGCACTTCTTCAACTGGGATACATGGAACACGTCGTGAACTCCTGACAATCCTTCGGGCAATTCCAACTTATAGGAAACTTCTCCCATACGCTCCAAAACTTTGTATGGGCCTACAAAACGTGGCGCTAATTTTTCCTTAACTCCAAAGCGCTTAACTCCTCGAAGTGGTGATACTCGAAGGTAAACTCGGTCTCCGACTTCGTAAACTGTCTCCTTGCGTTTAGAATCTGCGTAACTCTTCTGCCTGGATTGGGCTACCTTCAGCCTGTCGCGAATTAATTTCACTTTCTGTTCAGATTCCTTTATCAGATCCGGTCCAAACAACTGGCGATCTCCAACTTCATCCCAGGACAATGGGGTCCTGCACCTCCTTCCATACAAGGCTTCGAAAGGGGCCATCTTCAAACGGGATTGATAGCTGTTGTTGTAAGAGAACTCTGCATACGGCAAATTCTTGTCCCAACTAGATCCGTAATCTAGCGCACAAGCTCTTAGCATATCCTCCAAAATCTGATTGACTCTCTCAGTCTGTCCATCTGTCTGCGGATGAAAAGTTGTGCTAAACTCCAGTCTAGTTCGCAAAGTCTCATGCAACTGATTCCAGAACTTTGAGGTAAACTGGGTTCCTCTGTCTGATACAATGCTCCTTGGAACTCCATGTAGACATACGATTCTGGTCATGTATATCTTTGCCAACTTTGCACTAGTATAGGTAGTCTTCACTGGAATGAAATGAGCTACCTTTGTCAAACGATTGACTACAACCCATATCGAGTCATAGCCTGAACGTGTTCTGGGTAATCCTGTAATAAAATCCATGCGTAGCTTATCCCACTTCCATTCGGGTATCGGCAATGGTTGTAGCGATCCTGCTGGCTTCTGATGCTCTGCCTTCACACTCTGACATACATCACAAACTGCTACATACTCCGCAATATCCTTCTTCATTCCAGTCCACCAGAAAATATCCTTCAAATCCAAATACATCTTGGTATTTCCTGGGTGAATCGAATACGGTGAATCATGGGCCTCTTGTAAAATTAACTTCCTGATCTCCGGATCATTTGGCACATAAACACGGTCTTCAAACCATAGGGTGTCGTGCTCATCCTCACGAAATCCCTTAGCTTTTCCTTTGCTCATTTTCTCCTTAATAGAAGCAATCTCCTTGTCAGTCCTTTCAGCTTCTCTGATCTTATCCATCAAAGTATACTGAATCTCCAATGCTGCTACATAGCCTCTCGGGACTATTTCCAAACATAGCTCTCGAAGATTTTCGGCTAACTCCCTTGGTAAATCTCCCGTCATTAGGGTGTTGACATGGCTCTTACGGCTCAACGCGTCAGCTACTATGTTAGCCTTTCCAGGGTGATAATGCAATTTCATATCATAATCCTTGATGAGCTCCAAGCATCTCCTTTGTCTGAGGTTCAACTCCTTCTGTGTGAAAATATACTTCAAGCTCTTGTGATCCGTGTACACCTTGCAATGGTTTCCAATCAGAAAATGTCTCCAAGTCTTCAACGCATGCACTATGGCTGCTAACTCCAAATCATGCGTAGCATAATTCAACTCATGAGGCTTAAGCTATCGTGAGGCATATGAAACAACTCTTCCTTCCTGCATAAGCACTGCTCCAAGTCCTCGACGTGAAGCATCACAATACACCTCATAATCCTTGGTCTGATCCGGTAAAATCAACACTGGTGAGGTAACCGAACGTTTCTTCAACTCCTGAAAAGTAGCCTCACATTCCTCAGTCCATATGAACTTGGTATCCTTCTTCAACAACTCCGTCATAGGCTTCGCAATCTTTGAGAAATTCTCAATAAACCTCCGGTAGTATCCTGCGAGCCCAAGAAAACTCCGGATCTCTCCAAATGTGGTTGGCGCTTCCCACTTGGTCACGGTATCAACTTTAGTGGGATCTACTGCTATACCTTCTCCGGATATAACGTGTCTGAGAAATCCAACTTCTTTCAACCAAAACTCACATTTGCTAAACTTGGCATATAACTGATGTTCTCTGAGCTTTCTAAGAATCAAACACAAATGCTCCTTATGTTCCTCTTCATTCTTCGAGTAAACTAGGATATCATCAATGAACACTATGACGAACTTATCCAAGAACTCCATAAACACTTTGTTCATCATGTTCATAAAATATGCAGGTGCATTAGTCAGACCAAATGACATAACGGTATACTCGTACAGCCCATACCTGGTGGTAAAAGCCGTCTTAGGTATATCCTGTTCTCGAATCTTCAACTGGTGGTATCCTGATCGCAGATCGATCTTGGAAAATACCTTAGCTCCTTGCAATCGATCAAACAGATCATTGATCATCGGTAGTGGGTACTTGTTCTTGATGGTTACTTCATTCAATCCTCGATAATCAACAACCATCCTTAACGATGATCCATCCTTCTTTTCAACTAGAAGTACTGGAGATCCCCAAGGCGATGAACTTGGGCGAATATATCCTTTATCCAGTAACTCCTTAATCTGCTTCTTGATTTCCACCAAATCCTTTGCGAGCATCCTATATGGTCTCTTTGATATTGCCCCTGTGCCTGGCAAAAGCTCAATCAAAAACTCAATATCTCTATCCGATGGCATGCCTGGTAACTCTTCTGGAAATACATCAGGGAAATCCTTCACTACTGGTACTTCCTCCTGCACAACTCCTGTTAAACAATTTACTTGAGTCCTCTTCGGCACATGCCGGGATACATACTTGATCCTTCTCCCTTCTGGGGTGGTAAGCAAAATTGACTTACTGGCACATTCAATATTCCCTTCATACTTTGACAACCAATCCATGCCTAATATCACATCCAATCCTTGTGATTCCAACACTATTAGGTCTGATGGAAATACGTAGTTACCAATCCTTAATGGTAACCGATCACACCATAGACTAGCCATATATTCTGCTCCAGGCAAGGTTATTAACATGGGTGACCTAAGGGCTTGGGTTGGCAGTTTATACTTATCCACAAATCCCCTTGATATGTATGAATGCGATGCACCAGTATCGAAAAGAACAAGTGCAGTAAATGACTTAACCAAAAACTTACCGATTACTGCATCCGACTGCTCTTCAACCTTCTCCACATTAACGTGGTTCACCTGTCCCCTGTTGAAAGGGTTCAGCTTCTTCCCAGAGCTTCCATTGCCATTTCCATTCTGTGATTCAGGACATTCATTAGCATAATGTCCGGTCTTCTGGCACTTAAAGCAAGTGACTTGGCTCAGGTTTTCTTGGGTGGGGTCGATGGGTTGGTGCCGTTCTGGCCGTTGCTTCCTCCATTCCCATTACCAGTCTTGGGGCCATTGTGATGGTGCGAGCTACCTCCTCCATGGGTATGCTGGAAATGTCATCCCGGTCTAGGGGTAAAATGTGGCTTCTGCTGAGCTCCAGAATTGTACTTTCCTTGTCCATACTTCCTCTTGCGATTCTCAATTTGCTGCTGCTTCCCTTCAATCATGAGAGCACGATCTACCAACTCCTGGTAGTTGTTGAAGGTTGCTACCATCAACTGCATGCTCAACTCATCATTCAGTCCTTCCAGAAACTTCTCCTGCTTTGCTGCATCCGTAGCAACGTCATCTGGGGCATAACGTGCTAATTTACTAAAGTCCTCCACATACTGGCCAACTGTCCGTCCTCCTTGGCGCAAGTTGCGAAACTCTCGCTTCTTCATGGCCATAGCTCCTGCTGAAACATGGGCAGTTCGAAAAGCCTGCTGAAACTGATCCCATGTGACAGTGTCAACAGGGAAAGTGGCTGTGAAATTCTCCCACCATGATGCTACGAGTCCTTCAAGCTGATGTGCGGCAAACTTCACCTTTTCCGCATCCGTGCATCCTATGGTGGTCAACTCTCTAGCTGTCTTGCGGAGCCAATCATCTGCTACTATCGGCTCGGTGCTACTGGAAAACACCGGCGGATTCAGCCTAAGAAATCGGGCTAAGTGATCAACAGGTGGTGGTGGTGGTGGGTGGTTGTTGTTGTTCCCTTGATTCTGATTCTGGACTAGTAACTGCATCAATGTGTTCTGCTGCTGGATCAACTGGGTGAGCTCCGATGGGAAGGTAAATCCGGGGTCACGTCTCGGAGGCATCTGAGGGTTTAGAAAAAATGAGATTTAAGAATAGAGGGGGTCTAAAGAGAAAACACTACCCATATGCACATGAGGAAAAAGCAAACAATTCACTTCATTCATTCAATCGAACAAGGGCATACAATTGATCTAACTATCGCAAAAGTGCTCAGACTATAATTTTTACATGGTGGACTACTACTACTGATGAGGTGGTCTACTAGAAATATTCTTCGGTTGCATACTCCATGATATCTGCTCCAGCTTCATCAACGTAGTCATCATCGCTATCATCCGGATCCGAGTCGGTGTCGTCGATGATGATGTAGTCTTCCGGGCGAATCTCCTCGGGTTCTTCGTCTTCTTCTACCGGTGTAGGCCTCCCATAAATATTCTGATCTTCTTGATCAGATCGTCATTCTTCTCTACTAATACTTCAATTTCTTCTTCATAATCTTCACGTGTAGCCTTGAGTTCTTCCTCCATTTCCTTGATCCTTGTCTTTGCCTTCTTCAGGTCTATCATGTCGGCGCACATCTGGTTCTCCTGACGTCGAATGTGCTGGTTTAACTCCTGGATAAAAGTTGCGACTGATCTATCCTTTTTGGTGTTGATCATCTCCCAGTGCTCATCTCAGCGCCCACAAATCTGGTAGATAGTATCCTTGAGATCATTGCGGTAGACTTCTCCAATGCATCCCATGGCAATGTGAGCTGCCATGCTCTTTCCTAGACTCCAAGTTGGTGCATCAAAAGAAAACTCTATGGGCTCAGTGACTGGCATGAACGTCCTTCCTGGAACTTGAACTTGAATCATACAGCGCTCTTCTTCAGGTAAAGTGGCGTTGTAGGTGCTGGTGAAACTTGGTACTCCTATGTTCAGGTATCTAGTGACTTCCTTCAAATGACGTCCAAAAAGTGTATCTTCATCCGGTTGAGTGAACTTGTTCCTTGCATCCTCCATCCTAAAAGAGTAGAAAAGATGAGGAGTCAGAAAGAGAAGAGAGTGGGTAGTGATCTAGGTCTTTAGCTTAATGGTCGTGTCCTACAGTCAGCGTGTGCTCTGATACCATCTTGTAGCGACCAGACCTCAAACGGTCCAATCTCTGTGCTCCGGTGTCATCCCTGGATCAGTAATGCTGACACCACATAGTACTTGAAGGATTTATAACAGAGTAGCAATCACACACTTATTACATCGAGTGTCTCAAAAGAGAACTTATTACAAAAAATGGCTTAAGGCCATCTAATAATGATAACAGCGAAAGGCTTGGAAGATAAGTGAGTCCATCAACTCCAACGGCATCACTGAGTATAGAACCACGACCTAAAACTCCTTAATCGTTGTCTGAGAAGTCTGCAACATTAACGTTGCAGCCCGAAATGGGTCAGCACATGGAATATGCTGGCAAGGTAACACATAGAGAATAATGGAATGAAACAGCTATTCTATATGCATATTTGGCTAGTGGAAGGCTCTATGGTTACAGTTTTGCGTAAAGCCAAATTTTCCCTACTGCAATGGAATAAATTTATTTAACTATCATGGTGGTTGTTAAACATTGAGAATGGTTGATAGCATTCTCAATCCCAATTAAGCATCATCATTAAACAAACCCATCAAAATTAATTTTATAGTAAGATGTTGAGATTCACATGATAATCTAGGTACTAGATACTCAAGATGTCCATAACCGGGGACACGGCTAACCATGATTAGTTTATACACTCTACAGAGGTTTGCGCACTTTTCCCCACAAGTCTCGATCTCATCCGTTGGATTTCTCGCACTACACGGTGTTTGAGAAACGGATGACCGAGACATAGTCTTTCAGAAGCGCTAGCACCTTACGATGGGTAGACCGTACCACCTACATCGCCTACATCTGCTAATCTACCACTATAAGAGTTCGCACGACTTAGTCAACTATGCTAGAGCCCATAATAGCTTGTGGCTGCACACGGAAGTTTCTAGCATGAACAATCTCATGATCCCTTTGAGCCTGGGTGGCGGTCCAAAAAAAACAGGCAATCCTGAAATACCCAGGTACCTCAATCCACACAGATGTGTGTTTAAGTTGCCACCTTAAATAAACCATTAATTAACAATCTCACATCTGTCATGGATACACTCACCCAATCCACGTCTACTAGCATAGCATGGCATAATAAGCAAACGTAGAAGTAACTCCCAAAGGTTTGATAATAAACATGTAATAGGTACTACCTCAACTACTTCCAAAACCCACAATTTTAATTAGATCCTAATCATGCAATGTGTGAGGATTGATCTAATGCAATAAAACTGGGTAGTAGGAGGTATGATCAAAGTGTTACTTGCCTTGCTGATGATCCGCGAAACCTAGCGATTCGAAGTAGCAAGGGGCGTACTCCGGGTACTCTATCGCAAACAAGAAAGCATACAATAAGTACTCAACTAATGCATGGGTAAAACTCAAATAAGATATCTAACCAGAAAGTTCAACTTAAGAACTCCGGTTGGCAAAAAGAATCAAATCGAACGAAGCAACGAAAGACAAACGGCAAAAGAAATAGGCTTCGTTTACTATTCTGGATCTAGGGCAATTTTTACAGTGGCAAAAACTTATTTAAGTTGGTTAAATGGAAAGAGAGTTTCAAGACGAAACTCCAGGCGCTTGAATCGCCTGATTCCGATAAACGAGCGAAAAGTTAGACTAAAACGAAAATCAGATGAGAGATCACGATCGGAAAATCGCGGATGTAATCCGAGAAAAAGAAAAACGACAAACGTTCGTTAAAACGAACGTACGGGCGAACGCTCACTATTTAAATAAACCGGAAAAACCGATCTATTTAAAAAACCGAAACTAAAAAAACAAACAAAACCGTCGGAAAAACCGAACGGTTTTTCGAAAAAAAACCGGGGCGAAAAGAAAAAAAACTACCTCCGGCGGTCCGGCGAACGGCGGCGCGACGCGGGGCTAGGGCGGCTAGGGTTTGGGGGGGTCCGCCTGACCTCCTCGGCTTATAAAGCCGGACGGGCCTAGTGTCCGGGTCGGACACGACCCGTAGGTCGGTTGCGGTTTTTTAATAAAGTTACGCTCAGAAAAAAACAAAAGGAAAACTAAACGGACTCCAAAAATCCCGAAATAAATTTTCCCCAGCTTCTAAAATCAAGCCGCACAGGATGAACATTTATTTGGGGCCTAAATGCAATTTTGAAAAACGTGCATTTTTCCTAAATTCAAATAAAATAGCAAATAAAACCAAATAAAATCTTAATTGATTTTTTTATTAAATCCTCAATATTTCTTTATTTTGGGAAAGTCATTTTATTCCCTCTCTCATATTTTTTTATAATAGAAATGATTGAAGATAAAATAAATAAAATCAAAAGATCCTATTTTCAAAAGTTGAGACCACTCAAATGTGAAAATAACGAAATCCCCAACTCTCTCCGAGGGTCCTTGAGTTGCGTGAAATTTCTAGGATCAACCAAAATGCAATAAATATGATATGCAATGATGATCTAGTGTATAACATTCCAAATTGAAAATTTGGGATGTTACAGGTCAATAGCCAGATAACCCATTTTCTCTCTAGTGACCGCTCGAGTTTAGTTCGCTAAACTGGTCTAACGAGAAGCACTCCACCTTCGGGATAGGAGGCTGCAGCCGTAGGCTGACCCGCTTGAAGTCTTGAGATCGGATGTTTAATATTAATGCACGACAGAAGCACAATTTGTTCCCCAATTTTCGGATTGCCACCGAACACTTGATCTTGTTCGGACGTCAAGTTTTTACTGACGTTTTTTTGGTTTTCCAAGCTTATGGCACTTTTAAACTATTTGTGTGTTTCCAGCACAAGTCTCATAGTGCAATGCCGGACACCTTTATAGATTCGGCAAAAACATTCTCGGATCTCACTATATTTGCATTGGTTTCGAATTGTGTCTTCAGTCAATAGTTGGGTTGCCCGGCTCCTGCGCTTGCCTCCTACGTTCCGCTCTATTCGGCTAGGTGTGCAACGGGAGAACCACTGCGATTGTGCTTCCAGCTCACATGGTTAAGCACCTCAGTGGAGAAAGCCGAAAACTAACTGTTACAATAAGCGTAAACTGGTCAGCAATCCGATGACGGTGTTAAATGACTGGCCATTCATAACATTGGCCGAAGTATTTACGGCTTGACCTCGACTGTCGCCGAATTCTACCGGGGGCTAGTAACTGGCCTCCCAAACTAAATCCTCAATATTTTGCTCTTACATTAGAGCTGAGGTTTCATGATCATGCTCAGCATGACAACCCAAAGAAAGGAACCGATAGCGGGATTATTTTCTTTGGAAGACATTTATTATGTTACATAGTGATATAACATATCTCTCTGCGTACCTTTGTTTATAAAACCGTATGGCAAGATTGCCTTGTTTGTCGTAAATCTTTGCCCTCATAAAGGCTTTATAAAGTAGGACAAACACTCCTCGGCTACTGGCCGAGGAGGTGGAAGCCGATGGTCGGTCAACAAAGTTTTGTATAATGCGGATTCGATCATTAATGATGTAAAGTACTTGGATACATAGAATCATTACACATAATTTGTGATTTTACTCTGGATATCGATCCTTAATTCGGCCACCTATGCCCGCATTAAGGCTCGGGGGCTACTGGGCTTCATGCTTATCATTTACTAATTTTAAAGGGGCGTATCGATCCCTTGATCTAGTGTTGCCACCCGACCAGTGTCTTGGGGGCTACTGCATTGGCAATCCAGTGCAGAAAATTTAAGTGCAATATAGTTTTCGAGGAGATTATGATCCTCAGGTTGGTCGGCCGCACCCAACCTGAGTCTCGAGTACTTTGCACACCGCTTTTTGTGTCCTGAAGTATTCTGCTGAGCTAGGAGTTGATCCTCAGACCGATTTTGCAAATCAACCCGAGTCTCAGCGGCTACTGGGATCAGCGGTCTTATGTCATCCTTCAGGTGCATCTCGGGTTTTAGACCGATGCACACCTTGAGGGCTACTAGCTATATATCTCGGCAGAGAATAAATTGCACCAATCAAAAATATTGACAAAAAATTGGCCCATGGTCGGCGTGGTGCACCACCTGGGAAACAGTTCGGCATAAAGCTCGGGCGCTAGTGGCTGGCTCCATAGAGGGCATTTCCAGCATTAACCTCGGCTAAACTCGTTCAACTCTTTTGGACCAAGATGATCTATGACATCTTGGGTATAGTCCGGCGTTGGAGCTTGGACACAGTCCGGCGTTGGAGCTTGGACACAGTCCGGCATTGGAGCTCGGATACATTTCGGCGTTAGAGCTCGGAAGCAGTCCGGCATTGGTGCTCACCTGCAAAAGATACCTCGAATGCAGTCCGGCGTTAGAGCTCAGACGCAAGAGGACATTGCCTCTAGGGAACAACTTCAAACCCGAGGTGTGGCATAAAAATAACAAGGCATTGATAAAGGTCAGAAACTTAAAGGGGCTCCTCGGATACCCAACATGTAAACTCGTCGAATGCATTTCGGCGATCCTCAAGATCAAAGATGGGAAGATTTGTCGAACCAGTTTCCAAGACCGACAACCGAAGATGAAGAGCAGTTCGGAAGAATTGAGGAGCATCCCTAACTTGAAGACCGGGTCAGGGGGCTACTGACGGTGTCCTGGACTAGTGGGTACTCACCACGTCGTCTCCCGATCTGTTAGATTGGGCTGAGGACCCCCATGGCCGTATACTCATGGGCCAGTTTGGACAGCTGCCGCATACATGGAAGATTCCACAAGACTTGGTGATCAAGACAAGGACTCCACCCCACCGGCGTATTCGGCTAGGACTCTTGTTATCCTAGGCCTCTGCTGCATTATATATACCGAGGCCAGGCTAGTCGATAGATAATATACATACAATCATACCATAGGCTAGCTTCTAGGGTTTAGCCTCTCCGATCTCGTGGTAGATCAACTCTTGTAATACTCATATCATCAAGAATAAATCAAGCAGGACGTAGGGTTTTACCTCCATCAAGAGGGCCCGAACCTGGGTAAAACATCGTGTCCCCTACCTCCTGTTACCATCCGCCTTAGACGCACAGTTCGGGACCCCCTACCTGAGATCCGCCAGTTTTGACACCAACATCGAGTTCATACCAGCTTTTCTCATCTCAGTTAGTCCATCATATATCATCATAATTGCCTTTCACTTGCACGACCGAATAGTGTGAATAATAAAAATAGTGCACGTGCATTGGACTAAGCTGGAATCTACAAGCATTCAATAAACAGGAGAAGACAAGGCAATACGGGCTCTTCTGTCAGATAAACAATAATGCATATAAGAGCCTCCTCAACAATTTAATCATGGTCTTCTCGTATCGACCCCCAAAGAAAAGAAAAGAAATAAAACTATTTACACGGGAAAGCTCCCAACAAGCAAAAAAGAAGAATAGGAAATCTTTTTGGGTTTTCTTTTTAATTACCACTACAAGCATGGAAATTAAACTAATTAAAAGCTATGACTATTTTTTTTGGTTTTTCTTAAGGTTATTAAACACACAAGAAGAAAGCATAAAAAAGGAAATAAACTAGCATGGATGGTACAATGAAAAAGTATGAGCACCGACATCTAGCAATGAGTGTGTGAACATAGATGTAATGTCGGTGGGAAATACGTACTCCCCCAAGCTTAGGCTTTTGGCCTAAGTTGGTCTATGGCCATGGCTGGCCTGGCGGATATCCATAATAGTAGTTGGGGTCGTACTGCGATGAGGAAGAAGAAGGCTCCGATTGCCACTGGCTGGCAATCATCTCCGGATCCCACTGGTAATTAGACTGTCGTGAGGGATCAAATTGTGGTTCCGGCTCTGGCTCCTCGGCTGGTGCAGGGTTCTGGTAGGCTTGAATAGCCTTCAACGGAACAAGATACATGCCTGAAGATAGATCAAACAAAGAAGCAGCAGGCAGGGTAATAGTCTCAGGGTGATGTTTATTAAAGAACAATTGATATTTAAGCTCTCCTGCCCTATTATTAACAATAAAATCATGTGCTACCATACTTTTATAATCTAGATAAACACGGGGCGGCACCTTTTCTTTATTCTCAAAATGCCGAATAGGTATGTTAAAATGTGCAGCTAGGCGTGAAGCATAGATGCCTCCAAAGATAGGGCCTTTGTGTAACGCCCCGAGACTGATGTGCTAGGTGTCCTCTAGTTATTCGCTGTTGTGCCTTGTCATTGCTTGCGTGTCATGCATTGCATATCATTCATCATGTGCATTTCATTTGCATACATGTTCGTCTCATGCATCCGAGCCTTTTCCCCGTTGTCCATTTTGCATTCCGGCGCTTCGTTCTCCTTCGGTGGTCATTTCTAACTTTCTTTCATGTGTGGGGGTTAAACATTTTCGGGTTGGACCGAGACTTGCCAAGCGGCCTTGGTTTACTACCGATAGACCGCCTGTCAAGTTTCGTATCATTTGGACTTTGTTTGATACTCCAACGGTTAACCGAGGGACCGAAAAGGCCTCGTGTGTGTTGCAGCCCAACATCCCTCCTATTTGGCCAAAAACCCACCTAAACCCTCTCCATCATCTAGAGCGTTCAATCACGATCGTGTGGCCAAAAACCGCACCTCATTTGGACTATCCTAGCTCTCTCTACCTATAAATATGTGGCCTCCCCCGAAAATTTCGCGGTACAAACCCTAGTCTCCCCCTTCCTCGCGCCGCCGGACACGTCCACCGTGTGCCAGACATGTCCGCCATCGTCCCTCGTCCAATCCGGCGCCGCCACGTCACCCTGCCGCCATCTCCATCGCGCCGGCCCTCCTGACCTAGATCAGGGCCCGCCCGAGCCCATTGGGGCCCGGACGAGCCCACGCGCACCGCCAACCGCACCGGACCTTGCCGGTCGTCCTCGCCGCCGTCTCGTGCCATCTCGCCGGACCTCGCCATCAGCGCCGCCGCCTCACGCTCCACCGCGCGCTGCTCGCCACCAGGTCACCGGCCCCGTCGCACCCTCTCCTTCCCCCTGTGCCTGCCTCACCTCTCTTTCCCTCTCCCGCAGGGGTCCCTGCCATGGTCGTCCCACCCTCGCCGTTGCCAGATCCCGCCTCCATGGACGTCGTCGTCATCCACCGCGGCCAGATCCGGGATCCACGTGCTCGGATCTGCCCATTTCCGGCACCTCCCGCGCGTCCCCGGCCTTCGCAGTCTCTGCCATGGACGCCGTTCTTCTGTTCGGGCCAAAGGAAGAGGACGAGCGCCCTCTCGGGCCCCGCTCGTTCTCTCGTGGGCCGCAGCTCCTTCCAGGCCAACAGCGCCGGCCTGCCAGGGCTGCCCGTCCTTCCCCGTCCTAGGCCCAGCCCATTGGGTGAGCGCCCGCTATATCCCGCGCGTGCGCGTTTTAACTATTTGACGCTTACTGAAATTTCTCTAAGTCCCCAAGATTCCCAGTTTCATATGGCCATGTTCATCATGTCGTAACTTTGCATCCATAGCTCCGATTCATGCATATAGCATATCAAAATGTTTGCTCAAAGAGTACATCATTTCATTCCATTGCATCATTTCCATTTGAGTTCATCTTGAGGCCCTAAATGCTTTTAGAAGAGTGCTACTTGAGATAATTGCCAGATCTGCTGCTCCAATTAGATATTTGTCATTTTTGCCATGATTTTTGTGTGCATGATATGCCCATGAGCTCTACATATGTTTTGTTAAGGGTTTTGCCATCTTTCCAGAGGTGCAACCCATGTATTTTTGTGATGTGTGTGGCGACTAGCACAAGATTGCAAAGTGAGGCACTTGTTAATGCTGATTTTAGGGACTTAGCATTTCCACCAAGTCCTTGGACTGTTTATTTCATTATGCCATATGTTCATGTTGTTTCCTAGTGATCCGTGCCTCATTTTGAGGATGATCAGTAAGGATGTTTTGTTAATCTTGTGGTGCTCTATCCGTCCTTATCCTTGTTTGCAATTATGGAGCACCCTAGCTTGAGTCAATCGAGCTCTACTTTTGCTATTTCGTGAATCTGGGCAGATTGTCTACTTGTTAGCGATTTTGTCAAGGGTGTTGTAGTTGATCCGTGCATGCTATGCTATTGTTCTTGCCATGTCTAGCTTGTATTTTGTGTATTCTTGATGGGTGTATGCTTAGATTGTCATGACTTGCTCCTTAGTGAGTGCATCGAGCTCGTAAACATGCCTACTTGATATCTGTTTCAGCATGCTCCAGTTTTCACTAAGTCTGTGATCTGATTATGTTTTTGCCATGTTCACATGCTTGCAATTGTATTTTCTGATCCCTTTTGGCTCAAGGTCACTAAGGGACTTTTGTTAAGCTCTTTGAGTAGCTCCATGCCATGCTTTATTTTGCCATGTTCAGGTCCTGTAGCATATAGTTTTCATGCTCCGAAGAGTGCTATCTGATCTGAAATTCCAGACAAGTGTTAAATTCACCAAGTCTGAGATCTGTTTACCATATGCATTTTTGCCATGCTTGTTTGAACCTGTTAATGGATGAATTGGCCGTAGCTCAGTGCTAGACTTTTGTTAAGCATCATGAATGGATACCTGACATGTATTTTGTTGCCATGTTTGGGTGCTGTAGCATGTTTGTCTTGTTGCATTTAGATGGCTACTTGCTGTAAATCGCAGACCGGTGCCATATTTGAATTGCTTGCCATTTCCAAACCGTAACTCCGATTCCGGTGATCTTTATATCGTTTTCAAGAGATTTCACCTCATCTTTCCAGTGGCACACTTGGATTTCCAAGTTGAGGCCAGGTTAAATCATTCCTTGTCAAATCATGCACATGCATCGCATACCGCATCTCGCATATCATACCATGTTCATGTGTTGGTTGTTTACTATGTTGTGTATTTCTTTCCGGTGTTTGCTTCTTCGGGTTGGTTCCGGTAACGTGTGTTAGTGAGGACCCGTTCAACTACGTCCGTTTGTCTTCTTGATGGACTCGTTCTTCTTCCTTGCGGGATTTCGGGCAATATGATCATACCCTCGAAATCATTTCTATCTTTGCTTGCTAGATGCTCGCTCTTTTGCTATGCCTATGCTGCGATACCTACCACTTGCTTATCATGCCTCCCATATTGTTGAACCAAACCTCTAACCCACCTTGTCCTAGCAAACCGTTGTTTGGGTATGTTACCGCCTTGCTCAGCCCCTCTTATAGCGTTGTTAGTTGCAGGTGAAGATTGAAGTTTGTTCCTTGTTGGAACATGGAGATGTTGTTCCTTGTTGGAACATGTTTACTTGTTGGGATATCACAATATATCTTATTTTAATTAATGCATCTATATACTTGGTAAAGGGTGGAAGGCTCGGCCTTATGCCTGGTGTTTTGTTCCACTCTTGCCACCCTAGTTTCCGTCATATCGGTGTTATGTTCCCGGATTTTGCGTTCCTTACGCGGTTGGGTAATAATGGGAACCCCTTAACAGTTCGCCTTAAGTAAAGCTCTTCCAGCAATGCCCAACATTGGTTTTACCTTTTGCCACCTAGCCTTTTCTTTTCCCTTGGGAGTCGCGTTCTTGAGGGTCATCATTATTTTATCCCCCCCCGGGCCAGTGCTCCTCTGAGTGTTGGTCCAACTGAGTGATGTCCGAGGCTACCAAGGGCAACTCTGGGCTGGCTTACCCGACGTCTTGCTCATCCAGTGTGCCCTGAGAACGAGATATGTGCAGCTCCTATCGGGATTTGTCGGCACATCTGGGTGGTGTTGCTAGTTTAGTTTTACCCTGTCGAAATGTCTTGTTGTACCGGGGTATCGAGTCTGATCGGAATGTCTCGGGAGGAGGTCTATTCCTTCGTTGACCGTGAGAGCTTGTGATGGCCTAAGTTGGGACACCCCTGAAGTGATTTGAACTTTTGAAAGCCGTGCCCGCGGTTATCGGCAGATGGGAATTTGTTAACGTCCGGTTGTAGAAAACCTGAAGTTGACCTTAATTAAAAGGAATCAACATCGTGTGTTACCGTGATGGTCTCTTTCCCGCGGAGTCCGGGAAGTGAACACGGTGTTGGAGTTATGCTTGACGTAGTGTGTTCTAGGATCACTTCTTGATCATACTTCTATCGACCGTGCTTTGCCTTCTCTTCTCGCTCTCATTTGCGTATGTTAGCCACCATATATGCTAGTCGCTTGCTGCAGCTCCACCTCATACCTTTTACCTTACCCATAAGCTTAAATAGTCTTGATCGCGAGGGCGTGAGATTGCTGAGTCCTCGTGGCTCACAGATACTTCCAAAACCAGCTTGCAGGTGCCGACGAGTCCGTGCAGATGACGCAACCAAGCTCAGGAGGAGCTCGATGAAGATCTTGTCCTTTGTGTTGTTTCGTTCTAGTTGGTCAGTAGTGGAGCCCAGTTGGGGTCGATCGGGGACCTTTGTCGCATTTGGGGTTCTTCTTTTATTTTGGTTCCGTAGTCGGGCCCTGATTGTATTTGGATGATGTAATGCTTTATTCATGTATTTGTGTGAAGTGGCGATTGTAAGCCAGCTATGTATCTTTTCCCCTATTGTATTACATGGGTTGTTTGCGAAGATTATCTCACTTGCGACATTGCTTTCAATGCGGTTATGCCTCTAAGTCGTGCTTCGACACGTGGGAGATATAGCCGTATCGAGGGCGTTACAAGTTGGTAATCAGAGCCTTCCCCGACCTTAGGAGCCCCATTGCTTGATCATTTTTAGCGGCCGAGTTGTGTCTAGAAAAATGTTTTGAGTCATTTAGGAATTATATATCGGAGAGTTTAGGGATTCTTTTTACTCCCCAGTCTCCTCATCGCTCTGGCAAGGCATCCTGACGTAGAGTTTTGACTCTTCTCTTCTCAAATTTCACTAAAAAAAATTTAGGATCACGCGGGTATCTTGGAATCATTCCGATGGTTTTATGACAACAACATTGTCTTGGTGCCTCCTGTCAGGGGTTTTGTGGAAGTGTCCTGGGGAGTTGAGCTCCGAGGTGTTGTCGTCATAATTTTATCGTTGCAGTTCTGGAATACCTGAGTTTAGTACGCCGACATCCAAAATCTCTTTTATGCAGTTCGTTGGTGAGATAACCTCGACGCCACCCAGTACTGGGGTGGGAGTTCGGGAGTATCGCCATAACTCGTATAACGGATTCTTTTTGAAGGTTGAGGTAGATGATTTCCGAAGGTTTCTTGGTTATGTGTTGAAGGATGGATACAGCTGGATGTAGGATTTGCTAGTTTTGGGTGAGATATTATGCTTCCCCTGTATCCCCAATACCTTATTTCATAACTGGGAAAATTTCGGGAGTTTACAAGTGGGAATTCAAGTAGTTCTTAGGATATCTTTCCGACAGATGTATGATTTCAAATTGGGGTTCGACGTCTAGTGGTCCGCCTATTCACGGTCGATTCTACAGTGGTCTCGTTGTGTCTTAAAGAGTCCTTGGCTATGCTGACTCGGGGACGCTTCGTATGTCATGTGCACTGCCTTGTACATGATGGTGCTGTACGATCGAGCCCGTGTAGGCCCCACCACGAAAACTTCGGATGAAATGTCTATCATATGTTTGTTCCGGCTTATTTTGCAAGTCAATCCTTTGTTTTGTTTTGAGTTGTGGTATTCGAGTTGCTTCGATGTCAAGTGTTTGATTCCATACCTTCCCCAAATGGTGTTCTCATACTCCTATGCGAATACTAATCCTTCTTGATAATCGAGATTGTCATGTCAATCCTCTTCTCAACCGGTGTGCTTCTCCTCAAGTGGATCCGTTCACTTCAACATTCGCAAGACGAATTATCACTTCTTCTCAACGGTGTTCGTTTCATCCATCTCCAAGTTGTCTTTGTTTTTCCCGCCCTCCCTCCCTTGTGTTTCTTCAAGGACTCAGATTTCTTAATCAACTATCCATTTATTGGTGGAAGTTTCTCTATTCTTACCCGGTGGTTCTCAAGAAGATGTTCTACTAGTTCATCATTCTTCATTCTTTTTCTTCTCCGATGAATCCAATTCAAGATTTCGGTGTTGATCATATTCTTTTCCGTATTTCAATGCTTTCTCATGTCGGTGCAATTCTTAATCATGCACTTCTCGCTATTTAATTGTTCCGGAGTGCTCAAGATATCTCGAAGATTCGTGTTTCCACTCTACATTCGGTCAAGCTCTTTCGAGATTGGTATCTCATTCAAGTCATTTAATTCAACCGGTGCAACCTCTCTTTTAAATCATTTCAATGGTGTTTCTTTTGAGTGGGCCCTAACCCACAGGTTTTTTCCCAGGATCTTACCTGACTCTTCTTATTTTCCCGGAGCTATTCCCAAATTATTTTCAAAGTTTAACGTAAGAATGAGTTATCATCAGTCAATTGCCTTCTCCAAGATCTTTCAAATTCTTTTCACCATTGGTTCAACCTTTATAATTTTCCATCCTGGAGTATCTCAACAATTCTTGGTGGTGCTTCTCATCGTCATTCTCAGATTTTGAAGTCAGAAGAAGATTTTCCCTCCAAATCATATTCGTTCTCTCAAGATTCGTGGTTCTAGTTCAAGGCCAGCCACTCATAATTGTTTTGATTGTGAGAATTCTTTCCACCCATCCGGAGTAATTCAGGAGTCTTCTCAGTTGGATTATCTGGAGCCCATCATTTCAGTAGACTTGTTCATTCTCAGCTTTCAGCTCTCGTTCCCCAAATCTCATCGGTGCATCATTCAATATTCTTTAATCAGCACGTGATCTCTTCGTTTCAGTTGTATCTAAATTCTCTCAAGTATCTTCATTCATTTTCATTTCTTACGGAGGTTCTTCCTGGTTTCTCTTCCTTATCAATTTATTCGTTGTCAATCCTACCGATGGTTCAAAGAAAACCTTCCCAAGTTGGCGCTATATCTCTCTTAATCCTTGCTACGAGAATAAGTAGTGTGCCAAATCTGTTGATTGTCATCAATTTAATTGGTGAAGGATATGCTTAATGTAATTCTTATTCTTGTTTCATCCAAGTGATTAATTCCCTATTCCGGAGGCTCATCAAATTCTTGATCTAAATTGTGTCATCTTCTCTTTTTCCCGGAGTCCAAGTTCTCACAATTATATTATCACAGAGATTCATCTAAATCTTTACAAGGATTCACCTTGTGTTTTCAACTTCTTTTTCCTTCCGTTTGATCATCCTTTTGTTATCGGAGTTCTTCAGGGAGGCTCTACATGGTGGTTCACCAAGGATTTAATTCCTTCTTGAAGTGTTCATCGAGATTATTTTCAGAGGAGCTCAAGTATTCTTTATCTTGCATTTTAAAGTGCAATTCTTTCAACCGTATCATTGGAGCTGGTATTATGTCATTCTTGATAATTTGAGTTCATGTTTTCATGTTTCACAAGTTATCAAGTATGAGATATTTTAAATCCATCAACCTCTTCGTTGGAATTATCTTGGGTTATATTTCACCTAAAGCCTTCTCTAAGGTTTGTTGCTATTATGGTGCTTATAAATTATCCAAGTTCTTCATTTATCCTTTCCGGTGCGATATAGTTTCTCGTCTCCTTGTTCTTACCAATCAAACTCTTCTTCCCATGAGTGGCAGGTTTTCATCTCTTAATTTGAGATGTACTCCACAAGACCATATCAAGCTTATCCTTTCGTTGTTGGTTTTCCAACAACTCCGCTCGACCCGTTTCCTAAGGATGCCTTCTCAAGCTCTTTTGTGGCATAAGATGGCATTTTCTTCTCCATTCTTTTCCAATTATCTATATTCTATTCTTTCGTTCCCGAGGCATTGTGATGTTGCTCTTTTCAACCATCATCTCGTTTCATCTAAGATCATGTTCTTTCCTGTGCTTATCCATCTAACCGGAGTGTTGTGCCCTTTTGCTCAAGTTCTTTTCATTTTATCAAGTTTTTGACTTCCGTTTCAACCGGAGTGATGACCAAATTTGTTCTTCGTTGTTCCGCTTTTCTAACGGTATATTTTCAACTTCGTTCATCTCCATCGTATTATTTTTCTCGAAATGGCTTATCCTCTCCAAGGTTCTTTGGTTTCAGTCGTTTGTCAAAGGAGCAAATTAGTGTTACCTCTTCTCTTCTCTTCCGTTTTCCCTCCGGTGCCATTCTAGATCTCGGGACGAGATCCTCTCGTAGTGGTGGAGTGTTGTAACGCCCCGAGACCGGTGTGCCAGGTGTCCTCCAGTTATTCGCTGTTGTGCCTTGTCATTGCTTGCGTGTCATGCATTGCATATCATGTCATCATGTGCATTTCATTTGCATACATGTTCGTCTCATGCATCCGAGCCTTTTCCCCGTTGTCCGTTTTGCATTCCGGCGCTTCGTTCTCCTCCGGTGGTCATTTCTAACTTTCTTTCATGTGTGGGGGTTAAACATTTCCGGGTTGGACCGAGACTTGCCAAGCGGCCTTGGTTTACTATCGGTAGACCGCCTGTCAAGTTTCGTATCATTTGGACTTCGTTTGATACTCCAACGGTTAACCGAGGGACCGAAAAGGCCTCGTGTGTGTTGCAGCCCAACACCCGTCCTATTTGGCCCAAAACCCACCTAAACCCTATCCATCATCTAGAGCGTTCGATCACGACCGCGTGGCCGAAAACCGCACCTCATTTGGACTCTCCTAGCTCTCTCTACCTATAAATATGTGGCCTTCCCCGAAAATTTCGCGGTACAAACCCTAGTCTCCCCCTTCCTCGTGCCGCCGGACACGTCCACCGTGTGCCGGACATGTCCGCCACCGTCCCTCGTCCAATCCGGCGCCGCCACGTCACCCCGCCACCGTCTCCACCGCCCTCCACCGCGCCGGCCCTCCTGACCCAGATCGGGGCCCCCCGAGCCCATCGGGGCCCGGACGAGCCCGCGCGCGCCGCCAACCGCACCGGACCTTGCCGGTCGTCCCCGCCGCCGTCTCGTGCCATCTCGCCGGACCTCGCCGTCCGCGCCGCCGCCTCGCGCTCCACCGCACGCTGCTCGCCGCCAGGTCACCGGCCCCGTCGCACCCTCTCCTTCCCCCTGTGCCTGCCTCACCTCTCTCTCCCTCTCCCACAGGGGTCCCTGCCATGGTCGTCCCGCCCTCGCCGTTGCCAGATCCCGCCTCCATGGACGTCGTCGTCATCCATCGCGGCCAGATCCGAGATCCACGTGCTCAGATCTGCCCATTTCCAGCACGTCCTGCGCCTCCCCGGCCTTCGCAGTCTCGCCGGAGTTCCCATGCGCCGCCGCGTCTCTGCCATGGACGCCGTTCTTCTGTTCGGGCCGAAGGAAGAGGACGAGCGCCCTCTCGGGCCCCGCTCGTTCTCTCGTGGGCCGCAGCTCCTTCCGGCCCAGCAGCGCCGGCCTGCCAGGGCTGCCCGTCCTTCCCCGTCCTGGGCCCAGCCCATTGGGTGAGCGCCCGCTATATCCCGTGCGTGCGCGTTTTAACTATTTGACGCTTACTGAAATTTCTCTAAGTCCCCAAGATTCCCAGTTTCATATGGCCATGTTCATCATGTCGTAACTTTGCATCCATAGCTCCGATTCATGCATATAGCATATCAAAATGTTCGCCTCAGAGAGTACATCATTTCATTCAATTGCATCATTTTCATTTGAGTTCATCTTGAGGCCCGAAATGCTGTTAGATGAGTGCTATTTGAGATAATTGCCAGATCTGCTGCTCCAATTAGATATTTGTCATTTTTGCCATGATTTTTGTGAGCATGATATGCCCATGAGCTCTACATATGTTTTGTTAAGGGTTTTGCCATCTATCCAGAGGTGCAACCCATGTATTTTTGTGATGTGTGTGGCGACTAGCACAAGATTGCAAAGTGAGGCACTTGTTAATGCTGATTTTAGGGACTTAGCATTTCCAGTAAGTCCTTGGACTGTTTATTTCATTATGCCATATGTTCATGTTGTTTCCTAGTGATCCGTGCCTCATTTTGAGGATGATCAGTAAGGATATTTTGTTAATCTTGTGGTGCTCTATCCGTCCTTATCTTTGTTTGCAATTATGGAGCACCCTAGCTTGAGTCAATCGAGCTCTACTTTTGCTATTTCGTGAATCTGGGCAGATTGTCTACTTGTTAGCGATTTTGTCAAGGGTGTTGTAGTTGATCCGTGCATGCTATGCTATTGTTCTTGCCATGTCTAGCTTGTATTTTGTGTATTCTTGATGGGTGTATGCTTAGATTGTCATGACTTGCTCCTTAGTGAGTGCATCGAGCTCGTAAACATGCCTACTTGATATCTGTTTCAGCATGCTCCAGTTTTCACTAAGTCTATGATCTGATTATGTTTTTGCCATGTTCACATGCTTGCAATTGTATTTTCTAATCCCTTTTGGCTCAAGGTCACTAAGGGACTTTTGTTAAGCTCTTTAGTAGCTCAATGCCATGCTTTACTTTTCCATGTTCAGGTCCTGTAGCATATAGTTTTCATGCTCCGAAGAGTGCTATCTGATATGAAATTCCAGACAAGTGTTAAATTTACTAAGTCTGAGATCTCTTTACCATATGCATTTTTGACATGCTTGTTTGAACCTGTTAATGGATGAATTGGCCGTAACTCAGTGCTAGACTTTTGTTAAGCATCATGAATGGATCCCTACCATGTATTTTGTTGCCATGTTTGGGTGCTGTAGCATGTTTGTCTTGTTGCATTTAGATGGCTACTTGTTGTAAATCGCAGACCGGTGCCATATTTGAATTGCTTGCCATTTCCAAACCGTAAATCCGATTCTGGTGATCTTTATATCATTTTCAAGAGATTTCACCTCATCATTCCTTGTCAAATCATGCACATGCATCGCATACCGCATCTCGCATATCATACCATGTTCATGTGTTGGTTGTTTATTATGTTGTGTGTTTCTTTCCGGTGTTTGCTTCTTCGGGTTGGTTCCGGTAACGTCGTGTTTGTGAGGACCCGTTCGACTACGTCTGTTTGTCTTCTTCATGGACTCGTTCTTCTTCCTTGCGGGATTTCAGGCAAGATGATCATACCCTCGAAATCATTTCTATCTTTGCTTCCTAGATGCTCGCTCTTTTGCTATGCCTATGCTACGATACCTACCACTTGCTTATCATGCCTCCCATATTATTGAACCAAGCCTCTAACCCACCTTGTCCTAGCAAACCGTTGTTTGGGTATGTTACCGCCTTGCTCAGCCCCTCTTATAGCGTTGTTAGTTGCAGGTGAAGATTGAAGTTTGTTCCTTGTTGGAACATGGAGATGTTGTTCCTTGTTGGAACATGTTTACTTGTTGGGATATCACAATATATCTTATTTTAATTAATGCATATATATACTTGGTAAAGGGTGGAAGGCTCAGCCTTATGCCTGGTGTTTTGTTCCACTCTTGCCGCCCTAGTTTCCGTCATATCGGTGTTATGTTCCTGGATTTTGTGTTCCTTACGCGGTTGGGTAATAATGGGAACCCCTTGACAGTTCGCCTTAAGTAAAGCTCTTCCAGCAATGCCCAACATTGGTTTTACCTTTTGCCACCTAGCCTTTTCTTTTACCTTGGGAGTCGCGCTCCTGAGGGTCATCATTATTTTACCCCCCCAGGCCAGTGCTCCTCTGAGTGTTGGTCCAACTGAGCGATGTCCGAGACTACCAGGGGCAACTCTGGGCTGGCTTACCCGACGTCTTGCTCATCCGGTGTGCCCTGAGAACGAGATATGTGCAGCTCCTATCGGGATTTGTCGGCACATCTGGGTGGTGTTGCTGGTTTAGTTGTACCCTGTCGAAATGTCTTGTTGTACCGGGGTACCGAGTCTGATCGGAATGTCTCGGGAGGAGCTCTATTCCTTCGTTGACCGTGAGAGCTTGTGATGGGCTAAGTTGGGACACCCCTGCAGGGATTTGAACTTTCGAAAGCCGTGCCCGCGATTATGAGCAGATGGGAATTTGTTAACGCCTGGTTGTTGAAAACCTGAAGTTGACCTTAATTAAAAGGAATCAACAATGTGTGTTACCGTGATGGTCTCTTTCCGGCGGAGTCCGGGAAGTGAACACGGTGTTGGAGTTATGCTTGACGTAGGTTGTTCTAGGATCACTTCTTGATCATACTTCTATCGACCGTGCTTTGCCTTCTCTTCTCGCTCTCATTTGCGTATGTTAGCCACCATATATGCTAGTCGATTGTTGTAGCTCCACCTCATACCTTTTACCTTACCCATAAGCTTAAATAGTCTTGATCGCGAGGGTGTGAGATTGCTGAGTCCCCGTGGCTCACAGATACTCCCAAAACCAGCTTGCAGGTGCCGACAAGTCCGTGCAGATGACACAACCAAGCTCGGGAGGAGCTCGATGAAGATCTTGTCCTTTGTGTTGTTTCGTTCTAACTGGTCAGTAGTGGAGCCCAGTTGGGGTCGATCGGGGACCTTTGTCGCATTTGGGGTTCTTCTTTTATTTTGGTTCCGTAGTCGGGCCCTGATTGTATTTGGATGATGTAATGCTTTATTCATGTATTTGTGTGAAGTGGCGATTGTAAGTCAGCTATGTATCTTTTCCCCTATTGTATTACATGGGTTGTTTGCGAAGATTACCTCACTTGCGACATTGCTTTCAATGCGGTTATGCCTCTAAGTCGTGCTTCGACACGTGGGAGATATAGCCATATCGAGGGCGTTACACTTTGGTACGGTTCAGACTTAACCGTTTGGCAATAATACCGCCCATACTAAAAGTGTTATCACTGTATAAACCTTGGAGCAAAATAATAATATCAGGGATACTAAGGTTTCCACAGTTTTCGCGACCAATTAAGCAACGACTAGCAAATAATGCAAAGTAACGTAAAAACCGAAAAATGTATGCTAGTGATTCGTGCATCATAAACCTTCCTCGTTTCCCCTACCGTGATAGTATCAATAAATCCCTCCACATCATCATGATGTGGTTCTTTTGTCTTGCCCTCAAAAGGGACTGAACAAATTTGTCATGAGTTTGTCACGGCAGATGTCCTTGTGAGAGGACTTAGTAGTGGAGCCATTGCGACGGGTTGGCTTAAAGGGGTTAAACCGGACAAGGGGACACGGGGAGTTTATACTAGTTCGGCCCCTTCGATGAAGGTAAAAGCCTACGTCTAGTTGTGATTGGTATTGCTGGGGTTTCGATGACCAAGGAGTGAATCCGCTTTGACTGGTCCTCGAGTTGTTGTTTTCTGTCCTCAAACCGTGGTCGGGTCGTCCCTTTATATACACAGGTCGATGCCCGTCGGTTTACAGAGTCCCGAGGCCGGATCATAGAGGTGTCCGGCTCGGTCTCTATTCCTCTAGCTTACAATACAAGTTTACATGATAAAGTCGGTTTACATCTACAGGCTTTAATCTGTCTTTGGGCCTTGGGCCTTCTTAAAGTGCCAGTATCTTCTCATCCTCATGGGCTTCAATCTTCATGGAGCTAACCCGGCCACTCCTAGCCGGTTTACCTCCAGTAACCATATCCCCAACATTAGGCCCCAGATTGATTTGAACTTGTTCATGTCAATCTTCAATACTTAGAAAAATTCTTTCCCTGGCACCTTCGTATAAATCTGGTAAATCACCGTGACATCATCCTTTAAATCCGCAGTAAATCGTTATGACATCATCTACCCGTTGAAGCCGAAGATACCCTTCATTAATGAACGTTCAACCCTCAAGGCGACATCCTTATTAACTATCCATTTCTAGCTCCTCGATTTACGCACCTGTCGCTTATCGGTGCACCTTATAAATAGGACCACGGGCCCTTCTCTTTTCCCCTTCGTCTCCTTCACCTCTTCTTCCTCCTTGTGACATCTTTGTCCCTGAGCACCGCCGCCGCCACCGAGCTTTGCCTTCGTCTCTCCACCGGCCACTGCATCAACCTGGTTGCGCCAGAAAGCTGCGGCACTCCTTCGTTGCTTCAATTAGTCTCTGTAAGTCTTTCCCTTTCCCCCTTTGTAGATCTGTTTAGGGTTCCCTCATTCTTCGCAGTTCGTCGAAGTTCATCAGGCTCCAGTATGGCTCTTCCCTGTTCCTCCTTATCTATGGATAAAAAACTTCAAGCTTGATATATTGCTTGTAATGGTTTACCTTCCGCTACCACAACATACCTTTCATACGTAAAAAACTGATCTGAACCATTACGAACTGCTTTGGGTCCAACCCTTTTAGGTCAAAATATTTTTGCTTTCCTGTCTTTCAGTAGATCCAAAATTTCCATGTCCCCTTGTGGAACCTGTTTCACCTTACTTAGTCATTTTTACCTTGGATTTGTATCCTCTTTACCACATAGGAGGTTTACCTTTGTAAAAACAACCTATCACATACCATTAGACCCCTGGTGAACCGGCAAGACCTATTACCTCCGTTGTTATAATCCGGTTTAACAACATGTGTATACCTTTGTTCTCATATTACCTTGTCATTCATTATTGTATCAGCCTCCGGTTTACGCAATCTTACATAGCTGTATATCTTTATTCTGTCGCACGTATCACCATGAATGATTTGTAAACCGGTATTTCCTTTTCAGCTGTTCGTTTGCAATGGCCAAACAGTTTTATGCTTGCAACTGGGCTCCTTCCCGGGTTACCGAAGAACAGTTGAACGGAATGGTCAACATTGGCACTTTGCCCAAAAAGACTGAGATTCGGTGGCGGGTCCCAGGAACAGAGAATCCTCCTACCCCGAAACAAGGTGAGGTGGTGGTTTTTGTTGAACACATAGGCCGTGGTTTCAAACCGCCCGGGTCAAAGTTTTTCCGAGATGTTCTTGCCAGTTTCCAACTCCATCCTCAAGATATCGGACCCAACTCGGTGTCCAATCTATGCAACTTCCCAAGTCTTCTGTGAAGTGTACTTACAAGAAGAACCAACTGCTGAGCTGTTCCGAGACTTTTTCGTCTGAACCGGCGTACAAAATTTGTAAATGGTCCAAACACTGAACTTGGTGGTGTCTCTGTTCAAAACAGGAAAGAAGTTGAATTCCCTCATGCCAAACTGCATAGTCACCCTAAGGAATGGAACCAGACTTGGTTCTACTGCATAGATACCTCTCCTGAAGATGAGAACCCTCTTCCAGGCTATCGTGATCACCGGCTTTCCAACACTCATCCAATGCCGCAACATTTAAGTTCTGTGGAATGGGCCAAATATGCCCCTCAACTCGCCAAGCTCCGGACCTTTATGGCCAACGGTTTATCAGGCGTTGATTTTGTGCGTTGCTGGATATCTTGGAGCGTCTTGCCACTAAGTCGCCACCCCGGTTTAATGTGTGAGTACATCGGTGAATTAGAAGACCCCCAACGCCACATCAACATTTGGGTAACCGATGAAGAGGTCACTGAAGGTGTTAAGAAAATTTTGAATGAACCGGAATCAGTCTGTCGCCAAACTAGCTTGAACCCCTTCTACACTCAAAATAAACCGCCTGCTGTAAGCACTATGCTTCCTTTTTATCTTTGATATCTTTACATTGTTCAACTTGTAAACTTTCTTCTGTTTGTGTATAAACAGGGTGTGAAGGAGGATGGTTCAAGCTTCAACAATGATGATCTCCGAAGGCGGATAAAGGAGATGCGGCCAATAGCCAGCAAACTGGAAGAAGACACAAACTTATCTCATTTCCAGCCGGCTTACGACACTGAAGGGAAGAGACAGCCTGCCGAAATCCATGAAGTCGAAGAACTTGTGCCTCCAATCCATAAGCATACTTACACTCATGACATTAACCCCTCCAGCCTTATCCATGAAGAAGTCGTGTTTCAAGCTTTAACCGGAATCGATTGGTCAACGGTTGATTTCCAGCGTCTGGGGAGGGATGAAGAAGAAGTGATTGCACCAAATGATCCTCAACCGTCAAGCTATCCAGACGAAGCATCTTAAACCGGCAGCCGGTTTACCAGCTACTGTGTGCCACTGGTTTGAAACAATTATTCAATTGGAGCCGTTTTGAAGCTTCTTGTAATAGGATAGCAAAACCCCATTATCTGTCATGCCCTCGAGCATGTTTATGTTGCTTTTACATGCGGAAAACTTGTTTCACTTTTTTGGGATCTATTTATGCATAGCCCATGATGATTTGTGTTCCTGCATACAAGAACTTGAAAGTATCCTAGTGGTTTACCACTGGACGGGTCATGATGCCCAAAAATATACAATACTTGGATGGATAATCAAAGTTTGTATAAAAAATAACATCTGCAACATACCTCATTGGCTGACCAACTGCTTGTATGGTAAAGGTGAAAACACCAATCCAGAGCATTCACAACTCCTGGCTCTCTTACCGTTGCATGTAGAAATCATATTGGGCTAAAAAGCCATTGAGTTGTTTGTATAAGAATGGTGACATCTAGTCAAAACCAGACCGGAGCAGGGTGCTACCGGTTTAGAATCTGATCATGTACTAACAACTAAGTGTTGAAAGTCAAGCCGGGTTGTAATGAACACCGGTTTGTCAAAAAATGTTTATAAATCCCTTATCATAAAAATAACAAAAAGAAAAGAAATATGCAAGGCTTTTCATGGGCTGCCAGGCCACTGAGTTAAACCATTTTGCAAAGCCTTTTTAAGATGGACCTCAATCTTTAACCAATCACCGATTTAACTTTGATAAGTTCAGGGTCCATGGGATTGACTTGTCAAAGGTTCGATGGGTCATGCCAGGTTTACCTAGACGGAGTGACTTACTTAAAGAGGCAGGATAACCCGGGGGTTTAGGTGAATACACCTGGCTTCCAAGCCTGGCTTGACAGCCTATTACAAGGGTTAAAAACTCATTGTTCTTTGAGAAGCAAAGAGCCCCCAGGTAATATGTGAGCTGTGCTCGGTGGTTACCTGTGTTTGAGCTATGCTTAATGCAATGGACTCTCTTTGGCTCCACATAATTTCCTTGTGGCTTAACGCCTATCAAGAGGTGTAGCTATGGTGTGACAACAACCAAGCCCCCTAGTGATATCCCTTTGTAGTGTTAAACTGATCAAGAGGTCTAGCTAAGCCCCCTAGTGATATCCCTTTGTGGTTTCAAACCGATCAAGAGGTGTAGCTATGGTGTGAGAACAACCAAGCCCCCTAGTGATATCCCTTTGTGGTTTCAAACCGATCAAGAGGTGTAGCTATGGTTCAGATACGACCAAGCCCCCTAGTGCTTTTCTTTATATCCGTGCAGCCGCAGAGGCCAGTTTAACAAAACTCCGCTTTATCAGTAGAAACTCTTGTAAGCTCACACATGATGTAAAAAGAACAGAGACCCCGCTTTATTCGAGGCTCCGGTTTATTATATAATATATACATTGTCATAAATATACATATGAAGAGCCTGTGGCTCAAGTATAGTAAGGTCGAAGAAGAGCTATATTCCACGACCGCTTGGTCTCCTCCTCCGATTTACGTGAGTCCTTGTGCTCTCGAACATCAATGAGGTAGTATGACCCATTGTGCAGATTCTTGCTGACCACAAAAGGTCCTTCCCAAGGTGGGGATAATTTGTGCATATCAGTCTGATCCTGGATGAGGCGGAGCACTAGATCGCCCTCTTGAAAAGTTCTGGTCTTAACCCGGCGGCTGTGATAACGTCGGAGATCTTGTTGATAAATCACCGAACGAGCTGCTGCAAGATCACGCTCCTCATCTAACAGGTCCAGTGAATCCTGACATGCCTTCTCATTATCAGCTTCAACATAAGCTGCCACACGGGGCGAGTCGTGACGGATGTCACTAGGAAGAACCGCATTTGCCCCATAAACCATGAAGAAAGGTGTGTAACCCATAGATCTGTTAGGTGTGGTGTTGATGCTCCATAACACATAAGGTAATTCCTCCACCCAGCAACCTGGTGTCCACTTCAAAGGAACCATAAGCCGGGGTTTAATACCTCGCAAAATTTCTTGATTTGCCCTCTCCGCTTGGCCATTAGATTGGGGGTGAGCCACCGATGCTATATCAAGCCAGATGTGCTCACATTGGCAAAATTCCTCCATCTCTCCCTTTGACAGATTAGTACCATTATTAGTTATAATACTGTGTGGAAAGCCAAACCGAAATATCACCTTTTTGATGAACTGAACAGTCGTGGCCGCATCACACTTACTGACTGGCTCTGCTTCCACCCGTTTGGTGAACTTGTCAACTGCCACTAATAAGTGGGTCTTTTTGTCCTTGGATCGCTTGAAGGGTCCAACCATATCAAGCCCCCAAGTCGCAAACGGCCAAGTTATTGGAATCATCCTCAACGCCTGAGCTAGAATATGAGCATGGCGTGCGAATTTTTGACAACCGTCACATCTTTTCACTAAATCCTCCGCATCAGCGTGAGCTGTTAACCAATAAAAACTGTGGCGAAAAGCTTTAGCTACCAAAGACTTTGAACCGGCATGGTGACCACAATCCCCTTCATGGATTTCTTGCAAAATCTCACAACCCTCTTGAGGAGAGACACACCGCTGAATTGCTCCTGAGACGCTGTAACGATGTAACTCTCCGTTGATTATGGTCATCGACTTGGAATGCCGGATTATCTACCGGGCCGAGGTTTCATCCTCCGGTAACTCGCCCCGGTTCATGTAAGCCAGGTATGGGATTGTCCAATCCGGTATGACATGCAAAGCTGCCACCAATTGAGCCTCCGGATCAGGAATAGCCAACTCCTCCTCTGTTGGTACCTTGACCGACGGATTATGCAGCACGTCAAGGAAGACATTTGGTGGGACCGGTTTACGCTGAGAACCAAGGAGGCTTAAAGCGTCCGCCGCTTCATTCTTTCGCCGGTCTATATGGTCAACTTGATAACCCTTGAAATGGCCAGCCACCATGTCTACCTCTCGTCAGTATGCCGCCATGAGTGGGTCTTTTGAATCCCAAGTGCCAGACACCTGTTGAGCCACCAGATCCGAGTCACCAAAGCACTTAACCCGGCTTAAGTTCATCTCCTTTGCCATCCGAAGATCATGGAGAAAGGCCTCGTATTCAGCTACATTGTTAGTACAAGGGAACATTAAATGGAGGACATAACAAAACTTGTCACCTCGTGGGGAAGTTAGTATGACTCCGGCCCCCGAGCCCTCCAATTGTCTGGATCCATCAAAGTGAATAGTCCAATATGTGTTATCTGGCTTTTCCTCTGGTGCCGGCAACTCTGTCCAATCATTGATGAAGTCCACGAGCGCTTGGGATTTAATTGCTGTGCGAGGTGTGTATTTGAGCCCGTGAGGTCCAAGCTCAATAGCCCATTTAGCAATCCGGCCAGTTGCTTCTCTGTTTTGAATGATATCTCCCAGAGGGGCTGAACTAACCACTGTGATAGGATGACCCTGAAAATAATTTTTGAGCTTCCGGCTTGCCATAAACACTCCATACACCAGCTTCTGCCAATGTGGATACCTCTGCTTTGATTCAATGAGCACCTCACTGATATAATAAACCGACCGTTGAACCAGATATTCCTTTCCAGCTTCCTTGCGCTCCACCACAATAGCCACGCTAACAGCTCGGGCATTAGCAGCCACATACAGCAATAGCGGCTCTTTATCGATCGGGGCTGCAAGCACAGGCGGTTCAGCTAACTGCCTCTTCAGATCCTCAAACGCTTTATCAGCCGCCTCGCTCCAGACAAAATCCTCTGTTTCCTTTAGCATCTGATATAAAGGGATAGCCTTCTCCCCAAGACGACTGATAAACCGGCTCAAAGCCGCAATCCGGCCGACCAAACGTTGAACGTCATTGATACACGCCGGTTTAGCCAAAGATGTAATTGCTGAGATTTTTTCCGAATTAGCCTCAATGCATCTGTTTGACACCAGAAAACCCAAGAGCTTGCCTGCCGGGACACTAAAGACACACTTTTCCGGATTGAGCATCATCTTGTAAACCCAGAGGTTGTCAAAGGTTTCTCTCAAATCATCTATCAATGTTTCCTCCTTCCTAGACTTTATCACAATATCATCTACATATGCATGAACATTGCGACCAATCTGCTTATGAAGACAATTCTGAACACAGCATTGATAAGTCGCCTGGGAACTCTTGAGCCCAAAAGGCATGGAGATATAGCAGAAGGCTCCAAAAGGAGTTATAAAAGCTGTCTCCTGGTCCTTAACTGCCATTTTGATCTGATGATAACCAGAATAAGCGTCCATCAAACACAAACGGTCACAACATGCTGTAGCATCAATAATCTGATCAATATGAGGGAGGGCAAAGGGATCCGCAGGGCAAGCCTTGTTCAAGTCTGTGTAATCTACACACATACGCCAGGTGTCATTTTTCTTAAGAACCAGCACCGGATTAGCCAACCACTCCGGGTGAAATACCTCCACAATAAACCCTGCGGCCAACAACCGAGCTACCTCTTCACCAATAGCCTTGCGCCTTTCTTCATTGAAGCGGTGGAGAAATTGTCGGACCGGTTTAAACTTAGGATCAATGTTAAGTGTGTGCTCAGCGAGTTCCCTCGGTACACCTGGCATGTCAGAAGGTTTCCATGCAAAGATGTCCCGGTTCTCACGGATGAACTCGATGAGCGCACTTTCCTATTTGGGATCTAGGTTAGTGCTGATGCTGAACTGCTTGGATGAATCACCAGGAACGAAATCAACCATCTTAGTATCTGTGGCCGATTTAAATTTCAACGCCGGATCGTGTTCCGTAGTTGGCTTTTTCAAAGAGATCATATCTGCCGGATCAACCTCGCCTTTATAAAACTTCAGCTCCTCCGTGGCACAAACCGACTCAGCATAAGCTGCATCACCTTCCTTACATTCCAAATCGATCTTCCTGCTCCCATGTACTGTGATGGTCCCCTTATGACCTGGCATTTTAAGCTGTAGATAAACATAACACGGCCTCGCCATGAACTTAGCATAAGCCGGTCGCCCAAACAAAGCGTGATACGGACTTTGGATTTTTACCACCTCAAAAGTCAATGTTGCTAATCTTGAATCATGATCATCTCAAAAATCCACCACTAAGGCTATCTTGCCCACTGGATATGCAGACTTACCAGGAACCACACCATGGAAAACGGTGTTTGACGGTTTAAGATTCTTATCTGTCAACCCCATACGACGGAAGGTATCATAATATAGAATGTTGATACTACTTCCCCCATCCATGAGTACCTTAGTGAACTTATATCCCCCAACTTGAGGGGACACCACTAAGGCCAGATGACATGGATTGTCAACCCGGGGCGGGTGATCCTCTCTACTCCATAAAATGGGTTTCTCAGACCAGCGCAAATACTGAGGCACCGCCGATTCAACAGAGTTTACCGCCCTCTTGTGAAGTGATACGTCTCCAACGTATCTATAATTTTTGATTTCTCCATGCTATATTATCTATTGTTTTAGGAAATATTGGGCTTTATTATCCACTTTTATATTACTTTTGGGACTAACCTATTAACCGGAGGCCCAGCCCAGATTTGGTGTTTTATGCCTATTTCAGTGTTTCGAAGGAAAGGAATATCAGACGGAGTCGAAATGGAACAAAATCAACTAGAGAAGTTATTTTTGGAAGGAAACACAACTGATGGACTTGGACCCCGCGTCAGAAGATACGGGAGCTGCCCACGAGGGTGGGGGCACCCCCCCTAGGGTGCGCCCCCTGCCTCGTGGGGCCCCTGTGGCTCCCCTGACGTGCTTCTTCTACCTATATAACTCCATATACCCTAAAACATCCAGAAGGCAACATAGATCGGGAGTTCCGCCGCCAGAAGCCTCCGTAGCCACCAAAAACCAATCAGGACCCTGTTCCGGCACCCTGCCGGAGGGGGGACCCTCACCAGTGGCCATCTTCATCATCCCGGTGATCTCCATGATGAGGAGGGAGTAGTTCTCCCTCGGGGCTGAGGGTATGTACCAGTAGCCATGTGTTTGATCTCTCTCTCGTGTTCTTGAGATGATACGATCTTGATGTATCGCGAGCTTTGCTATTATATTTGGACCCTATGATGTTTCTTCCCCCCTCTTCTCTCTTGTAATGAATCGGGTTTCCCCTTTGAAGTAATCTTATCGGATTGAGTCTTTAAAGACTTGAGAACACTTGATGTATGTCTTGCCGTGGATATCTGTGGTGACAATGGGATACCACGTGCCACTTGATGTATATTTTGGTGACCAACTTGTGGGTTTCGTGACATTGGGAACCTATGCATAGGGGTTGGCACACGATTTCGTCGTGATTCTCCGGTAGAACTTTGGGGCACTCTTTGAGGTCCTTTGTGTTGGTTGAATAGATGAATCTGAGATTGTGTGATGCATATCGTATAATCATACCCATGGATACTTGAGGTGACATTGGAGTATCTAGGTGACATTAGGGTTTTGGTTGATTTGTATCTTAAGGTGTTATTCTAGTACGAACTCTAGGGTTGTTTGTGACACTTATAGGAATAGCCCAACGGATTGATTGGAAAGAATAACTTTGAGGTGGTTTCATACCCTACCATAATCTCTTCATTCGTTCTCCACTATTAGTGACTTTGGAGTGACTCTTTGTTGCATGTTGAGGGATAGTTTTATGATCCAATTATGATAGTATTGTTGAGAGGACTTACACTAGTGAAAGTATGAACCCTAGGCCTTGTTTCCTATCATTGCAATACCGTTTACGCTCACTTTTATCATTCGTTACCTTGCTATTTTTATAATTTCAGATTACAAATACATTTATCTACCATCCATATTGCACTTGCATCACCGTCTCTTCGCCGAACTAGTGCACCTATACAGTTTACCATTGTATTGGGTGTGTTGGGGACACAAGTGACTCTTTGTTATTTGGTTGCAGGGTTGCTTGAGAGAGACCATATTCATCCTACGCCTCCTACGGATTGATAAACCTTAGGTCATCCACTTGAGGGAAATTTGCTACTATCCTACAAACCTCCGCACTTGGAGGCCCAACAACGTCTACAAGAAGAAGGTTGTGTAGTAGACATCAAGCTCTTTTCTGGCGCCGTTGCCGAGGAGGTGAGTGCTTGAAGGTATATCTTTAGATCTTGCAATCAAGTCTTTTAGTTTCTTGTTTTATCACTAGTTTAGTTTATAGAAAAACTACAAAAAAATGGAATTGAGTTTGTCTCATACGCTTCATCTTTTTAATATCTCTCATGAGTATGATGGAAAGGATAATTGTGCTCAAGTGCTAGAAGAAGAGATCTCTAAAATGTTTGGCACTAAATATTTGAATGATGAGCATGATTGCAATGTTGTTAGTACGAATTTTTTGAATATCCATGATGCTAATGATGATTGCACTAGTTATGATGAAAATACCTCCTATAAACATGTCAATTTTTGTGGAGTAGACTGGGTTTGCAAGTACACACCAAATAGGGAAGATAGATATTGCAAGAGGCATAAGTACTTAGAAACCAAATTGTTGCAAGAAGAGCTAGATGAATGTGCTGAAAATTTAAGATATCTTACCCATACTTGCGAACTTTGCAATGAACATGGTCATTTAAATATCAAATGCAAATTGTTTCATGACCGTATCGTGTCCAAAAATTGTGATGACTTGATTTCCCTTGCACATCATAATGAACCTAGTTTGATATTGGGTTATGAAGAAATGAAACGTATAACTGAGGGTATTCCAAAATTTAATCTCGATAAACTTCTTGGTTTTGATCTAGAGAAGATTTAATGTATTGTGCGGTGAATTGCATTGATAATCCTTATATTGCCAACTACATAAAGAAAAGAAGACAATTAGAAGATGAAGAGAATACTAATGAAAGGGAAGAGACTTCCCAATATCCTCCTATTATTTCTTATGATGAATCAGGCACGAGGAGGAGCCTCCTATTCAACCAATCTCACTAATAAGGAGCTCCAAAAAGAGGATTGAACCAAAACATGATGTGGTGAAGAAGAAGAAAAGAAAAAGGAAGAGAGGTAAAAAGGTATCTCTCCCAAATAAAGTTGCTCCTATTACTATTGTGCCTCACGAAAATATAATTGTGGAAGATAATGATACTTCTTATGATCTTGAAAATCTTTTTGGCACTTGCTTGGAAGAATATAATAATTCCTATACTATTGGTGCTATCCATGCTATTAATGATGAGAGTGATTATGCTTATGATACGAAAAGGCCCAAGCTTGGGAAAGCTATGTTTGATGAGGATGACATATTTGAGAATATATTTGCTGCAATTAATGTTTGTCCCCAGCTTGGGGATGCTTCCTTAATGATGATATTTTTAGCCTTCCATGTTTAGATATGCAAAGTGATTATGATGAGAACAAAGTTGCTACTTATGATGATTATTGTGATGAAACTTATGCTATAAAAAGTAGTGATGATTATATTTATAAAACTTGTCATGACTATGATCCCCCCTTCTCTGAACATTACTCTTTTAATATGGAAACAATTTATAGTATTCGAGTTTCCTATGATACTCCCACTATTCTGAATGAGAAGAATTTTGCCTATGTGGAGAGTAATAAAATTTCTATGCTTATAGATCATGAAAAGAATGCTTTAGGTGCTGGTTATGTTGTTGAATTCATTCATTATGCTACTGAAAATTATTATGAGGGAGGAACATATGCTTGTAGGAGTTGCATTAATATCAAGTTTCCTCTCTATGTGCTTAAAGTTTTGAAGTTGTGCTTGTTTTACCTTCCTATGCAAGTTGATTCTTGTTCCCACAAGTTGTTTTCTCACAAAATCCCTATGCATATGAAGTATGTTAGACTTAAATGTGCTAGTCATACTCTTCATGATGCTCTCTTTATGTTTCAATTCTTATCCTTCATGTGAGCATCATTGAAATCATCATGCCTAGCTAAGGGCATTAAACGATAGCGCTTGTTGGGAGGCAACCCAACTTCATTTTTGTTCCTTTCTTTTTGTTCCTGTTTAGTAATAAATAATTCATCTAGCCTATGCTTAGATGTGGTTTTATGCTTTTAATTAGTGTTTGTTCCAAGTAGAACCTTTGGGAAGACTTGGGGAAAGTCTTGTTGATCATGCTGTCAAAAACAGAAACTTTAGCGCTCACGAGAAATGCTGCCATTTTTATTTCATTAGTGCTATTTAGTTAATTCTTTTTGCAGATTATTAATAGATAAATTCCTCAGGTCCAGCAATTTATTTTAGAATTTTTGGGGTTCCATAAGTATACGTTTGATCCAGATTACTACAGACTGTTCTGTTTTTGACAGATTTTGTTTTTCATGTGTTGTTTACTTATTTTGATGAACCTATGGCTAGTAAAATAGTTTATAAACCATAGAGAAGTTGGAATACATTAGGTTTAACACCAATATAAATAAAGAATGATTTCATTACAGTACCTTGAAGTGGTGATTTATCTTCTTATGCTAACGGAGCTTACGAGTTTTCTGTTAAGTTTTGTGTTGTGAAGTTTTCAAGTTTTGGGTAAGGATTCGATGGACTATGGAATAAGGAGTGGCAAGATCCTAAGCTTGGGGATACCCAAGGCAGCCCAAGGTAATATTCAAGGAGAACCAAGAGCCTAAGCTTGGGGATGCCCCAGAAGGCATCCCCTCTTTCCTCTTCGTTCATTGGTAACTTTACTTGGAGCTATATTTTTATTCGCCACATGATATGTGTTTTGCTTGGAGCGTCATTTTATTTTATTTAGCCTTGCTTGATGTTTGAATAAAATACCAAGATCTGAAATTATTAAATGTTAGAGAGTCTTCACATAGTTGCATAATTATTCAACTACTCATTGATCTTCACTTATATCTTCCGGAGTAGTTTGTCGTTTGCTCTAGTGCTTCACTTATATCTTTTAGAGCATGGTGGTAGTTTTATTTTGAAGAAATAGATGAACTCTCATGATTCACTTATATTATTTTGAGAGTCTTAAATAGCATGGTAATTTGCTTAAAATCCTAATATGCTAGGTATTCAAGAATAATAACATTCTCTTATGAGTGTGTTGAATACTATGAGAAGTTTGATACTTGATAATTGTTTTGAGATATGAGGATGGTAATATTAGAGTCATGCTAGTTGAGTAGTTGTGAATTTGAGAGATGCTTGTGTTGAAGTTTGTGATTCCCGTAGCATACACATATGGTGAACCGTTATGTGACGAAGTCGGCGCATGATTTATTTATTGATTGTCTTCCTTATGAGTGGCGATCGGGGACGAGCGATGGTATTTTCCTACCAATCTATCCCCCTAGGAGCATGCGCGTAGTACTTTGTTTCGATAACTAATAGATTTTTGCAATAAGTATGTGAGTTCTTTATGACTAATGTTGAGTCCATGGATTATACGCACTCTCACCCTTCCACCATTGCTAGCCTCTCTAGTACCGTGCAACTTTCGCCGGTACCTTAAACCCACCAGATACCTTCCTCAAAAAAGACACCATACTTACCTATTATGGCATTTCCATAGCCATTCCGAGATATATTGGCATGCAACTTTCCACCAGTCCGGTTATTATGACACATTCATCATTGTCATATTGCTTTGCATGATCATGTAGTTGACATTGTATTTGTGGCAAAGCCACCATTCATAATTCTTTCATACATGTCACTCATGCATCATTGCACATCCCGGTACACCGCCGAAGGCATTCATATAGAGTCATCTTTGTTCTAGTATCGAGTTGTATCATCGAGTTGTAAATAAATAGAAGTGTGATGATCATCATTCAATAGAGCATTGTCCCATAAAAAAAGAAAGGCCAAATAAAAAAAGGGAAAGGCCAAAAAAAAGAAAGGCCAAATAAAAAATTAAAAATGAAAGGGACAATGCTACTATCCTTTTACCACACTTGTGCTTCAAAGTAGCACCATGATCTTCATGATAGAGAGTCTCCTATGTTGTCACTTTCATATACTAGTGGGAATCTTTCATTATAGAACTTGGCTTGTATATTCCAATGATGGGCTTCCTCAAAATGCCCTAGGTCTTCGTGAGCAAGCAAGTTGGATGCACACCCACTAGTTTCTTTTGTTGAGCTTTCATACATTTATAGCTCTAGTGCATCCGTTGCATGGCAATCCCTACTCACTCACATTGATATCTATTGATGTGCATCTCCATAGCCCGTTGATACGCCTAGTCGATGTGAGACTATCTTCTCCCTTTTTTCCTCTCCACAACCACCATTCTATTTCACCTATAGTGCTACATGTCCATGGCTCATGCTCATGTATTGCGTGAAGATTGAAAAAGTTTGAGAACATTAAAAGTATGAAACAATTGCTTGGCTTGTCATCGGGGTTGTGCATGATTTAAATATTTTGTGTGGTAAAGATGGAGCATAGCCAGACTATATGATTTTGTAGGGATAGCTCTCTTTGGCCATGTTATTTTGAGAAGACATGATTGCTTAGTTAGTATGCTTGAAGTATTATTATTTTTATGTCAATATGAACTTTTGTCTTGAATCTTTCGGATCTGAATATTCATATCACAAGTAAGAAGAATTACATTGAAATTATGCCAACTAGCATTCCACATCAAAAATTATCTTTTTATCATTTACCTACTCGAGGACGAGCAGGAATTAAGCTTGGGGATGCTTGATACGTCTCCAACGTATCTATAATTTTTGATTGCTCCATGCTATATTATCTACTCTTTTAGACAATATTGGGCTTTATTATCCACTTTTATATTACTTTTGGGACTAACCTATTAACCGGAGGCCCAGCCCAGATTTGCTATTTTATGCCTATTTCAGTGTTTCGAAGAAAAGGAATATCAGACGGAGTCGAAACGGAACGAAATCAACTAGAGAAGTTATCTTTGGAAGGAAACACACCTGATGGACTTGGACCCCACGTCAGAAGATACGGGAGTTGCCCATGAGGGTGGGGGCGCCCCCCCTAGGGCGCGCCCCCTGCCTCGTGGGGCCCCCGTGGCTCCCCTGACGTGCTTCTTCTGCCTATATAACTCCATATACCCTAAAACTTCTAGAAGGCAACATAGATCGGGAGTTCCACTGCCAGAAGCCTCCGTAGCCTCCAAAAACCAATCGGGGCCCTGTTCCGGCACCCTGCCGGAGGGGGGACCCTCACCGGTGGCCATCTTCATCATCCTGGTGATCTCCATGACGAGGAGGGAGTAGTTATCCCTCGGAGCTGTGGGTATGTACCAGTAGCTATGTGTTTGATCTCTCTCACTCGTGTTCTTGAGATGATACGATCTTGATGTATCGTGAGCTTTGCTATTATATTTGGATCCTATGATGTTTCTTCCCCCCTCTTCTCTCTTGTAATGAATCGGGATTCCTCTTCGAAGTAATCTTATCGGATTGAGTCTTTAAAGACTTGAGAACACTTGATGTATGTCTTGCCGTGGATATCTGTGGTGACAATGGGATACCACGTGCCACTTGATGTATATTTTGGTGACCAACTTGCCGGTTTCGTGACATTGGGAACCTATGCATAGGGGTTGGCACGCGTTTTCGTCATGATTCTCCGGTAGAACTTTGGGGCACTCTTTGAGGTCCTTTGTGTTGGTTGAATAGATGAATCTGAGATTGTGTGATGCATATCGTATAATCATACCCACGGATACTTGAGGTGACATTGGAGTATCTAGGTGACATTAGGGTTTTGGTTGATTTGTATCTTAAGGTGTTATTCTAGTACGAACTCTAGGGCTGTTTGTGAAACTTATAGGAATAGCCCAATGGAGTGATTGGAAAGAATAACTTTGAGGTGGTTTCGTACCCTACCATAATCTCTTCATTCGTTTTCCGCTATTAGTGACTTTGGAGTGACTCTTTGTTGCATGTTGAGGGATAGTTTTATGATCCAATTATGATAGTATTGTTGAGAGGGCTTACACTAGTGAAAGTATGAACCTTAGGCATTGTTTCCTATCATTGCAGTACCATTTACACTCACTTTTATCATTCGTTACCTTGCTGTTTTTATAATTTCAGATTACAAATACCTTTATCTACCATCCATATTGCACTTGCATCACCGTCTCTTCGCCGAACTAGTGCACCTATACAATTTACCATTGTATTGGGTGTGTTGGGGACACAAGAGACTCTTTGTTATTTGGTTGCAGGGTTGCTTGAGAGAGACCATGTTCATCCTACGCCTCCTACGGATTGATAAACCTTAGGTCATCCACTTGAGGGAAATTTGCTACTGTCCTGCAAACCTCCGCACTTGGAGGCCCAACGACGTCTACAAGAAGAAGGTTGTGTAGTAGACATCATGAAGCTTCTAATCACGCTTACACAAGCTAGTGGCGAAGACATGATATTGCCCACTATTTAACTGCTTAGGATTGCTCTGATAACCCGACTGCTGCTGCTGGTTCCCCTGATGGTTGTAACCTCCCTGGTTGCCCTGGTTCCCTTGATTGTTGTGTCCGATTTGATTGCCCTGAAATCCTGAATCGGAGCTGCCGCCTCCGTAACCCGGCCCATGGAAACCACCTCTTGAACCGCCGAGCAGGCCATTATTGTATTGAAACATATTGGAGTTCTTGAAATCTCGCATGATATAACAATCTTTCCAAAGATGCGATGATGGCTTCTCCTTTGATCCATGCTTCGGACAAGGTTGATTTAGCAGGCGCTCCAAATTGGGGCTTGAACCTCCGCCCCTCTGGGGCTGCTTGCCCTTGTGGCGCTGACCATTCTCCTGAGCATTGGTGTTAGCCACAAAGTCCAAACTGTTATCGGCCTTGCACTTACCATTATTCTCGTGGCCTGCCGGATTATGCTGCTGACCCTTGGTGTTGCCGTTCTTTTTCCCTTTCCCCGGTTTGTCCGCCTCCGAGTCAGGGTCTTTGGTATTATCTGAATCGGCGTACTTAACCAAAGCGGCCATAAGCGTTGACATATCATTGCAGTGGCGTTTGAGCCTTCCTAACTTCTGTTTGAGCGGCAGAAAACGGCAATTGCCCTCCAACGTTAGCACTGCGGTATCTGCATTGATACGATCCGATGAATGCAAGATAGCTGAAACCCGCTTTACCCAATGGGTCGTGGACTCCCCATCCTCTTGGACACAAGCGGCCAAATCCACAATCGACATGCGCTGCTTACAAGTATCTTTGAAGTTCTGGATAAACCGGTGCTTCAATTCGGCCCATGATCCGACAGAGTTAGTTGGTAAGCTCTTCAACCAAGTACGAGATGTTCCTTCCAACATCATGGTGAAGTATTTAGCACATACTGCTTCATCCACATCTAACATCTCCATTGCCATCTCATAGATTTCAACCCATGCCTCTGGTTGCAGATCGGCGGTGTAATTGGGTACCTTACGAGGTCCCTTGAAATCATTGGGCAGTCGCACATTACGCAAAGCGGGGGTGAGACACGGCACCCCTAAGGAACTGAATACCACACCTGGCTCTACTGAAGTGGTAGGGTGAACTGGAGTAGGTTGACGGGCTCCATGCAGAGCTGCTAACTCGGCTTTTTGACGTGCACGACCATGATCCACCACATCCTGCGCATTAGCACCTCCTCCTGCCGGGTTGTGCCTTCGCGGCGCGTTACGGCGACGTGCACTACTTGACACGGCCGGTTCGTCCTCAACGTGCCTGCTGTAGCTCCGGCTTGGACGGGGGGTGGAATGAATCCTCTCACAACTGTGCGAATAAGCCTGCTGCTGGTTTAGAGCTGTTTGAAGGAGATCTCTGGCCTGTCGTGCCTCAGCCGCAACTGGTGATTAGCTGTCGGTTGGGAGGGCTGCCAACCGTGAAGCGGCGGCCACAATGTTGTCCAACGGGTTGGAGTAATGCCCGGGGGGTGTTGGAACATACAGTGGTACAATGTTGTTCTGACAAGGCGGGTCCATCATGCGCGGCTGAACCGGTGCTCCTGTTCCTGGTGCCTCCGTCCGGTTTAATATTGGCTAGTTACTAGTTCCTGCTCCTGGCGTGTTGAAAAGATTTCTTGGCTCATAACTCGGTGGGAGATGCGACCGATATCTTCTGCTCATGACTTCCTCTGAAGCATTCTGATCCAGCCTAAGCCGGTAGGCCTGGGCTTCCAACTCGGCCCGTTCTGTAGCCATCCTAGCATTCTCTACCGCCAGGTCTGCTTTAGCCTGAGTTATCTGATATTTGACCATTGCGATCTCCGCTTTAGCCTGAGTTATCTGATCTTCCACCTTTGCGATATCCACGTTGTGCTGATCCCGGGCTACTGCGTCCACCTCCGCGGCCATCAATGCTGCCAATGCGTCGAACAAGTCAGATAGAACTTGAGCCGGAGGTGGCGCAGAGCTCCCTGCCCCCGCCGGCGTAGCTATTGCTGAACCGGAGAGTATTGCTGCGGCGGTTGATGAGTGGAGTGCTGATTGTGTATCGTCCATGAAGATAGCGGCCCGGTTTGGCAGATCAGGGGAGTCCGAAATACTGTTGCCCTCGGAACCTCCAATAATCCGGCCATCCTGCAACTAATAAAGCGATTCAGTTTCTCCAAAAGACTCGTCGTCGGAGCCGACAACGGTTTCTCCATCAGATGCCGATCCGTCCTCATATTCTGCTCCATGGATGACACCTAGGAAAACATGCTTTGCCCTGGGCTGAACCGGAGAAGGGTTTGCACGCTGAGCCATCTCGATGATGTCAGTGCAGGTGTCCGGCTCAGGGCCCGGTTCGCCAATCTTGCCGATGAAGACGTGAATCCCACCAAAGCGGACCTGGTACCTGTATTTGATTGAATCGGCCTCGGGGCCCCATCCCGCGTTGTCGATGTAGAGCTTGCCGCGACGACTCTTCGTCATCCGGCCCACAGCGTATCCCTTGAGTCCATCAAAGCTGCCCTTTAAGAACTCGAAACCATCATGTGATAGCCCCATGGTGGGCGCCAACTGTCGTGGGTTTGTCACGGCAGATGTCGTTGTGAAAGTACCTAGTCGTGGAGCCATCGCAACGGGTTAGCTTAAAGGGGTTAAACCAGACAAGGGGACACAGGGAGTTTATACTAGTTCGGCCCCTTCGATGAAGGTAAAAGCCTACGTCTAGTTGTGATTGGTATTGCTGGGGTTTCGATGACCAGGGAGTGAATCCGCTTTGACTGGTCCTCGAGTTGTTGTTTTCTATCCTCATACCGTGGCCGGGTCGTCCCTTTATATACACAGGTTGACGCCCGCCAGTTTACAGAGTCCCGAGGCCGGATCATAGAGGTGTCCGGCTCGGTCTCTATTCCTCTAACTTACAATACAAGTTTACATGATAAAGTCGGTTTACATCTACAGGCTTTAATCCGTCTTTGGGCCATGGGCCTTCTTAAAGCGCCAGTATCTTCTCATCCTCATGGGCTTCAATCTTCATGGATCTAACCCGGCCACTCCTAGCCGGTTTACCTCCAGTAACCATATCCCCAACAAAATCCGACAAAAATCATAAAGTAACATCTCCTTATGCTCACCATATAAATGAAACTCCACCGTAGGTGGTGAGTTCCTAGAAAGAAAATGAAAGTTTTGCACAAAGGTATTTGTGAGTAAGAGATACTGATCGCATTGGTCGTGGAGGAAAGCAGTGAGGCATGCATTATGAGCCAATTCATGGAAGTCTTCATAAATCCTGGCTGCTCTCAAGAAATCCTCGGAAGGCCATTCACACGCCCGAACCTCCACAGTGCGCGGCAAATTGTACTTACGCTTCGGTGGCTTTTCCTTCGAGCTTTGGCTTGATGAGCCCCTCAATAGTCTCCTCATCATTTTCTGAAAAATTCTGAAATTTTTAGTAACTACAAAATAAAAGTAAACCAAACTCAATAATATTGATAGCAACTACTCCTACAAGTGCCTAGGGCCTATATCATGCATCAAAACTACTTTTGACCATATAAATTTGACATGCAAGCTCAAGAACAGGGTCACCTAAGCAGCAAAAATTTGCAATGAATAAAGCACTAGAACAAAAACTAATTGGATCAATGGAGGAGTCACATACCAAGGAACAATCTCCCCAAGTAGTTTTGTGAGAGGTGCTTTGAGCAAGGAGATCGAAAATGGCAGCAAGATGAGCTAGAACTCGTGCTTGAGCTGGATATTCGTGTTTGCGGGAGTAAGATGAAGTATGTGGGTGCATGAATAAGTGGAGGAGGGCCACCATGGGCCCATGAGGCAGGGAGCGCGCCCTAGAGGGGTGGGCGCGCCCTCCACCCTCGTGGGCAGGTGGTTGACCCCCCTGGTGTGTTCTCAGTTCCATAAATCCTCAAATATTCTAGAAAAAATCATATTTAAATTTCAGGGCATTTGGAGAACTTTTATTTTTGAGGTATTTTTATATTGCACGGATAATCAGATAACAGACAGAAAAATATTTATTTTTATTTTATTTAATATAAATAACAGAAAGTAAAAGTGGGGGACAGAAGGTTGTGCCTTCTAGTTTCATCCATCTCATGATCATCAAAAGGAATCCTCTAACAAGGTTGATCAAGTCTTGTTAACGAACTCATTCCGAATAACATGGAACCGGAGAAATTTCGAATAACACTATGTTACCTCAATGGGGATATGAACGTCCCCAATAATAACAATACCATATTTCTTCTTGATAGTAGGAAGAGGAAATTCAAAACCTCCAAATATAATTGATGGAATTTTTCCAATAGAGTTGATACTATGAACTTGAGGTTGTTTCCTCGGAAAGTGTACCGTATGCTCATTACCATTACCATGAAAAGTGACATTGCCTTTAGTGCAATCAACAACAGTCCCTGCAGTATTCAAAAAGGGTCTTCCAAGAATAATAGACATACTATCGTCCTCGGGGATATCAAGAATAACAAAGTCCGTTAAAATAGTAACGTTTGCAACTACAATAGGCACATCCTTACAAATACCGACAGGTATAGCAGTTGATTTTATCAGCCATTTGCAAAGATATTTCAGTAGGTGTCAACTTATTCAAATCAAGTCTATGATATAAAGAGAGAGTCATAACACTAACACCGGCTCCAAGGTCACATAAAGCAATTTTAACATAGTTTCTTTTAATAGAGCATGGTATAGTGGGTACACCGGGATCTCCAAGTTTCTTTGGTATTCCACCCTTAAAAGTATAATTAGCATTTAGCAAGCATGGTGGAAATTTCAGCTTCCGGTATCTTTCTTTAATTTGTAATGATATCTTTCATGTACTTAGCATAAGGATTAGTTTTGAGCATATCAGTTAATCACATACGCAAAAAGATAGGTCTAATCATTTCAGCAAAGCGCTTGAAATCCTCATCATCCCTTTTCTTGGATGGTTCGGGAGGAAAAGGCATGGGTTTTTGAACCCATGGTTCTCTTGATTTACCATGTTTCCTAGCAACAAAGTCTTTCTTATCATAACTTTGATTCTTTGATTGTGGGTTATCATGATCAACAACAGGTTCAATTTCTATGTCATTATCATTACTAGGTTGAGCATCATTATGAACATTATTATTAGCATTATCACAAGTTTCAGGTTCATTACCAGATTGAGTTTCAGCATCAGAAATAGAAATATCATTTGGATTCGTAGGTATTTCAACAATAGGATCACTAGAAGCATGCAAAGTCTTATCATTTTTCTTTTTCTTCTTTTTAGAAGAACTAGGTGCATGTATATTATTTCTCTGAGAATCTTGCTCAATTCTCTTAGGGTGGCCTTTAGGATACAAAGGTTCCTGAGTCATTCTACCAGTTCTAGTAGCCACTCTAACAGCAAAATCATTATCTTTACTATTCAATTCATTGAGCAAATCATTTTGAGCTTTAAGTACTTGTTCTACTTGAGTGGTAACCATAGAAGCATGTTTACTAATAAGTCTAAGTTCACCTTTAACATTAGCCTTATAATCACCCAAGTGTTCATGCATATTTGAATTGTATTTCAATTGTCTACCAAAATAAGCATTAAAATCTTCTTGCTTAGCCATAAATTTATCAAACTCATCTAAGCATGGGCTAGCAAATTTAGTAAATGGGATTTCAGCTTTATCATATCTATAGAGAGAATTTACCTTTACTACGTGTGTCGGGTTATCAAGACCATGAGTTTCTTCAATAGGTAAAGGATTAAGATTATATGTTTCTTCAACATGCGGTAAATTAAGACCATGTATTTCTTCAATAGGAGGTAAATTCTTAACGTCTTCAGCTTTAATACCTTTTTCTTTCATAGATTTCTTTGCCTCTTGCATATCTTCAGGACTGAGAAATAGAATACCCCTCTTCTTCGGAGTTGGTTTAGGAATAGGCTCGGGAATTGGCTCCGGAGGTGTTCAATTATTTTCATTTGTCAACATATTATTCACTAGAATTTCACCTTCATCCGGTGTTCTTTCCCTGAAAATAGAACCAGCACAACTATCCAGGTAATCTCTGGAGGCATCGGTTAGTCCATTATAAAAGATATCAAGTATTTCATTTTTCTTAAGAGGATGATCAGGAAAAGCATTAAGTAATTGGAGAAGCCTCCCCCAAGCTTGTGGGAGACTCTCTTCTTCAATTTGCACAAAATTATATATATCCCTTAAAGCAGCTTGCTTCTTATGAGCAGGGAAATATTTAGCAGAGAAGTAATAAATCATATCCTGGGGACTATGCACACAACCAGGATCAAGAGAATTAAACCATATCTTAACATCACCCTTTAATGAGAACGGAAATATTTTGAGGATATAAAAGTAACGAGTTCTCTCATCTTTAGTAAATAGGGTAGCTATATCATTTAATTTAGTAAGATGTGCCACAACAGTTTCAGATTCATAACCATGAAAAGGATCAGATTCAACTAAAGTAATTATATCAGGATCAATAGAGAATTCATAATCCTTATCAGTAACAAAGATAGGTGAAGTAGCAAAAGCAGGGTCAGGTTTCATTCTAGCATTTAAAGATTGCTTACTCCATTTAGCTAATAATCTTTTGAGATCAGTTCTATTTTGGCACGCTAAAATAGCTAAAGAAGCTTCTTGATCAAAAACATAACCCTTAGGAATAACAAGTGGTTCTTCATCATCACTTTCATCAGTATCATCAGATTCAACATTTTCAATCTCTCTAGCCCTAGCGAGTTGTTCATCAAGAAAATCACTAAGTGGCACAGTAGTATTAGGCATAGAGGTAGTTTCATCATAAGTATCATGCATAGCAGAAGTGGCATCATCAATAACATGCGACATATCAGAACGAATAGCAGAAGCAGGTGTAGGTGTCGCAAGCTTACTCATAACAGAAGGTGAATCAAGTGCAGAGCTAGATGGCGGTTCCTTACCTCCCCTCGTAGTTGAGGGATAGATCTTGGTTTTTGGATCTCTCAAGTTCTTTATAATGATAAGCAGATATATATCCCAAGTGACTCAAAGAATAGAGCTATGCTCCCCGACAACGGTGCCAGAAAATAGTCTTGATAACCCACAAGTATAGGGGATCGCAACAGTTTTCGAGGGTAGAGTATTCAACCCAAATTTATTGATTCGACACAAGGGGAGCCAAAGAATATTCTCAAGTATTAGCAGCTGAGTTGTCAATTCAACCACACCTGGAGACTTAATATTTGCAGCAAAGTATTTAGTAGCAAAGTAATATGATAGTAGTGGTAACGGTAGCAAAAGGTAATAGTAGTAAAAGCAATGTTTTTGGTATTTTGTAGTGATGATAGCAATAGCAACGGGAAAGTAAATAAGCGGAGAACAATATATGGAAAGCTCGTAGGCAATGGATTAGTGATGGAGAATTATGCCGGATGCGGTTCATCATGTAACAGTCATAACTTAGTGTAACAGTCATAACTTAGGGTGACACAGAACTAGCTCTAGTTCATTGATATAATGTAGGCATGTATTCCGAACATAGTCATACGTGCTTATGGAAAAGAACTTGCATGACATCTTTTGTCCTACTCTCCCGTGGCAGCGGGGTCCTTACGAAAACTAAGGGATATTAAGGCCTCCTTTTAATAGAGTACCGAAACAAAGCATTAACACATAGTAAATACATGAACTCCTCAAACTACAGTCATCACCGGTAAGTATCCCGATTATTGTCACTTCGGGGTTAACGGATCATAACACATAATAGGTGACTATAGACTTGCAAGATAGGATCAAGAACTCACATATATTAATGAAAACATAATAGGTTCAGATCTGAAATCATGGCACTCAGGCCCTAGTGACAAGCATTAAGCATAGCAAAGTCATAGCAACATCAATCTCAGAACATAGTGGATACTATGGATCAAACCCTAATGAAACTAACTCGATTTGATAGATCCCATCCAACCCATCACCGTCCAGCAAGCCTACGATGGAATTACTCACGCACGGCGGTGAGCATCATGAAATTGGTGATGGAGGATGGTTGATGGTGACGATGGCGATGGATTCCCCTCTCCGGAGCCTCGAACGGACTCCAGATCAGCCCTCCCGAGAGGTTTTAGGGCTTGGCGGCGGCTCTGTATCGTAAAATGCAATGATTTCTTCTCTCTGATTTTTTTGTCATCGAAACTCAATATATGGAGGTGGAGTTGGAGTCGGAGAGGCAACAGGGGGCCCACGAGGTAGGGGGCACGCCTTAGGGGGGCAGGCCCGCCCCCACCCTCATGGCAAGGTGGTGGGCCCCCTGGACTTCATCTTTTGCAGGTATTTTTCTTATTTTCAGAAAAGTGGCTCCGTGAAGTTTTAGGTCATTCCGAGAACGTTTGCTCCTGCACACCATGGTAATTCTGCTGAAAACATCGTCAGTTCGGGTTAGTTCCATTCAAATCATGCAAGTTAGAGTCTAAAACAAGGGAAAAGTGTTTGGAAAAGTAGATACGTTGGAGACGTATCAAGCACCTAAGCACCGGTCCACTCAGATATGAAATTATCAAAGTAGCGAACATGAATCAAACCAACATGATGAAAGTGACTAGATGAAATTCATGTGTACCCTTAAGAACGCTTTGCTTATTATAAGAGACCGTTTTGGCCTGTCCTTTGGCATAAAAGGATTGGGCTACCTTGCTGCACTTTAATTACCGTTACCGTTATTTGCTCGTTACAAACTATCTCGCTATCAAACTACTCGTTATTTATATTTCAATGCTTTGCAGAGATTACCATGCTAAAAACCACTTGTCATTTCCTTCTGCTCCTCGTTGGGTTCAACACTCTTACTTATCGAAAGGACTAAATTGATCCCCTATACTTGTGGGTCATCAGAAGATGCCTGGAGGGGGGTTTAAATAGCTCGAAGGCGAAACTGCTTCCTCTGAGATCCATGACTGAAAAGCATGGGACGTTCCACATTCAAGGGACGAGATCATGATCTTGAGATCATGGGCACGTGTCAGCCATTTCCTGCAAAAATCTCGGTAACTGAACATAATGCCGAAGGGTTCAAAGAAGGGCAAGCGCCAAAATAGATAAAATTTTGAAGTTGATTTCATTCGCGACCAAGGATGTCGGACTGAAATCTTCTTCAGATTAAGTTGCATGTTTATGACGAAGAAGAACAGAAGAAAAGCATAGTCTGACAGAAAACACTAAGCCAAACGAAAGAAAACATGCAACTACGGAGCTCTAGGAGATTTATCATACGGACATAACACAAAGGGATCGAACAAAGATACAAATGAAAACACAAAGAACCAGCAGCAACAATAGATCTCAGGGCAAAAGATGGACGATGAAGATCCCTGAGATAGCATCTACAAGAAAGGGTTAGTTCTTTTTCACAACCCACACTTGTGTGGGTTATGAGGATCCAATTTTCTTCATCTGAGCGGGAACATTCTTTCAGCGTGATTTGTGAGTCACTTGTGTACTTCGAGAGTAATCATATGAATAAGCATTGAAGTTATTTCTAGAGACATGAGTATAATGATTTGAGGAGTGACGCATGTACTCCTTCTGTCGAAGGTTTGATCGATGCTCATACAAGAATTTTCCTGTGCCATTCGGCGAATTATAATCATTGTCTCAAAGAAAATTACTCTCTCAAAGAAAATTACTCTACATGTTCAGGTTAGCAGTGAGAGATAGATTTTCAATAATGCACTTCTTCACCCAGATTTGTTTCTTGGGTGAGCCAGACCTGTAGTTAGTCCCAATATATCGAGCGAAAACGTTAACATTCTGTTGTTTGAACAATTTGTAATTAGAGTCATCAGACTCATCATAAATGTCTACTCCTAATGGAGCAGTTGGTAGGATTGCATCCATGCTTTTTTCGTCCCACCACTTTCGTCTAGTTTTTGTTCGACTGGGTTTTTTCGTCCCCTCCCCCACCACCCCATTTATCTCCTTCCAAATTTGTACTATTATCTGCCCCCACCGAGTTTTATCCAAGGAAGTCAACCTTCCGTCTGATTTATAGCTGGCTCGTGGGGCAAACAATCAATCTATAAATTAATGGAAAATCACGGTGTCCTAAATTTTCATTACTTTCCATCCAAAGGCCCCGAATTCGTCCTCCGCATGCTGATCTATTATTCTCCCGATGCCTCAGCTCCCCACCTCCATCGTGATGGCAAGCATGAAGGCCATCGCTATCTGCCCCCTCTCGTGTTGGTTCTTCCTCCGATCGAAGCAGCAGCCTGGAGGAGACGGCGACGTGCCCCCCTCCTCCAACTGTAGCAACCCACCAGGCGGCGGCACGAACGACCTTCATCTCTAGATGCTTCCCTACACAACGATCAGATTCACGCCGATGGTCTTGACTCCTGACCAATGTTCTTCAGGCATGAAGTCCCTGTAGTACCCAAGGTTGAATGATCACTGATGCGCCTCGCTATGTCCTGGCTCCTGACCAATGTCCTTCAGCCTCCGATAGCTCATTCATTTTTTAGTATTCCATCACCTTCTGTCAAGGTTTAAAGTTCTTGTACTATTTTTCTAAGACATGGTCATAGTTTCTTTATGCATAATTTTTTTAAAGAAATCAAAATCTTGTTATGTAATGTTTAATATCTCTTTGTACATCTGATTTATGCACCAAACTAGAGGGGCGCCATGAAGGCATGGATGTTCAATATTATTTCAATAATATATGGTGAAAAACAATTTGATTTTTGTATACTTCTGTCTTTCATGTTCACTTGGTCCATTAGTTTAATTTTTCTTGAACTTCTATTTGGAAGGAGGCAAATTGATCAGATGTCACCATCTCACATCTTAGTGTTAGTCTATTGTTCCATTGGCACATATTATTCTGATATGTAATGTTCTAAATAATAATTTGATTATGTACTATTCAATATCAAGATTATGATTTGGCATAAGTGAGATGACATACAAGTGATTTTAATTCCTCAGTGAAATAGCAGCAGTTTTCTTATCATATCGCCCATAGCTGCACCTCGACTCCACTTACGCGGCCTTCGGTTCTCCCCTCACCCTCCCTCTCTACGTCAACAAGGGAGATAGCCCCCAAGCAACAAGACTCCTCCCCCTCGATGGCGGTGGAGGATCAGCACGAACAAGGGAGAGGGGACCAAGGGGAGAGTGGGGCAGTTGGCGGGGCACTTCTCCTTGACATTCTGTGAGAAAGTATGTTGTGAAGGAGAGAGGGCACCATGACGAAGGTGAGGTGGGCGTCGTCCGGGTTTAAAGGAGAGGGATTCAACAAGAAATGTCCTGCTACAGCGGAAACCGAGCGGGAAGGGAGGCTCCGACAAGAAAAGGGAAGGGTGCACCATGGGCTAGGATTTTTTGTGTTCGGCCCATGTATTGGAGATACCATGACAAATAGTACGGACAACCACATTTTTTCCTTGCATATGATCTGGTTTTGGTGGAGCTCGGAATGTTTAGACGGTTGAATTTTGTGGATCCCAGGGTTCAACGCTTGATGTCCCTGCACACCCGGACATACGAGAAGAAATGATCTTTGACCTTGGAGTCAACCTTAATTTTTTTGATTTATTTCTATGCATTGTAGCCCGTAGCAACTCACGGGTGTTATACTAGTGGTAGTAATGGATGAATCATATCCTGACAAAGTTGCAGGTTCGAGTGTTTTGCTTTTAGCAGGAACCCAACTTGTTCGAGGTTATTGCTCGGGAGTCCAGTAAGTTCCATCAACGTTGAGCTTCCTTTCGAAACCCAATCCTTCCTTTCCAGGATTTTTGTGTAGTATTGACTTCTTGAGCACATCACATAGGGTTTGACACCCTTTTAGGCTTCATAGCATTCCTATCTCAAGCAAGTCCTTTAGCCTGCAATTTCATCAGCAATAGCATCATATTCCTTAGAGGAGGGGTTAGAGATATCATTCGTAACTGCTGCAATATTTTTGATGATAGCTTTGGAAGATTCAGCATGTGAATCAGCATTGCTACGTTCTAGGCATTTTAAGCATGGAGGAATAAAATCATCAGGAAGACAAGTAGATTGCTCGGTGAAGAGAGCAGCTTTTCTAACACCATCTCGTTATGAGATTCTTCAAGTGACATGAGTTCTTGATTCCTGTTAAGGAGTTCAACTGATAAACTCTCGTAGTCAACTGTAAGGGAATCATATCGATTGGTAAGATCATCAATAGTTGATGAAAAAGCATCTTGCTCTTAGGTCAACTTTTGATTCTTCTCCATCTCTTAGACCAGTAATCCTTCGGTTTTCCTAAGATTTCTCTCAAGCATTTAAAGCTCATCTGGTTGAGATCTTGCCATTTTAACAAGGTTAGCATAACCAATGTATTCAGAAGAATATCTGTTCATGGATTTTTGGTGTTTTGTTGATACCTGATCCTTTGAGGATTTTGCCATGAGACAGAAGGCAATTGGTTCATCATCGTTGAATCGTCATCATCAGCATCTGATTCGAGAGAGATGTCTGACGATTCATACGTAATGAAAGCATTGCTCCTTCCTATCCTTCTTTCATGCTCTTCATCATCGGAGTCAGAATCAGATGTATCATCTTCAGAATGCATTCTCATGTTAGTGAAGACTCTGTTCAGCTAAGAGATTTTCTTCATGTTGGCTTCGATTCTAGCTTTGGCTTGTACATCAGTGACTGGTCTCGTCGGCGAAGATGAAGATGGAGATTCATTTTTCTTCGGGAGCTTAGTATGATGATCCATTCGAGTGAATCCATTGCAATGAAGATATTTCCATCTATTGCTTGGCCTTTCCCAGCAGGGACAATCAGTTATGAGGTGACCGTATAATTTGCACTTGAAGCACCTCATATCTTTCGGAGGCAACCTTCTTCTTGATGATTCATGCATGTCAAATTCATCATCATTTGTGAGGCAAAGATTTTGTCTTCTGGGATCACCCAGTCTTTATGTGAGCATTTCAACTTCTCTTGTGATGGTGAATTGATTTTTGATGTCTTCTTCTTCTTGTTCGCTACCATAGTGAGAAAGGATTTCTCCTTCAACTTCCGAAGAAGATTCTTGATCTGCGTTTTCAAGCTCCATCTTTTCTTCATGAAGGGACAACAATGTCATGATCTCAACATAGTGAAGTTCTTCATAGTCAGGTCTTTGCTTGATTTCAACTATGATGGGATCAAAGGTTGCGTCAAGAGCGCTTAGAAGCTTGTTGACCACATCTCTATCGGTGATATTAGTTACTCCTCGCTGATGAAGCCTTTCGACAATTTTTGTCAATCGATCAGTGAGATCCATAGCACTTTCCTTTCGCAAACTTCTGAAACCAGTAAATATGGCATGAAGCATTTGAGCGCGGGGATCCGTTCTGGCAATGAACTCATCCTAAGCATTTTTTATGGCATCCCAAAGCTAATTCGCTGTGTGAAGCTTCTAGAATCGAAGGAAAATGTCTTTAGACAGACCGCAACAGATGATATCTTTACCTTGAGCATCCAACTGTAGATTTGCTTTGTCATCGGAGGTTAGATCATTTGGTTTGCTGAATGGTATGTCCATTTTCCACAATCTGCCACAGATCAAAGTTGATAGCTTTAATTCTAATTCTCATTTGTTCCTTCCAGTACAGATAGTCACTTCCATCAAAGATAGGAAATCTTTCAGAGTGAGAGGATCTACCTGCATACGACATACTCAAAACTCCAAGGACGTTACACCTTTAATAAGCAAAGACAGGGAGAACCTCGCTCTTATACCAATTGTTAGGACCGAGAGTATATCGACCAAAGGGGGTGAATGGGAGATTCAAAATTTCTTCGGAAAGTTTTGAACTGATCCCAAACACAGCAACGGAGTAAAGTAAAGGATGGAAAAAACTGAATTAATCTTCATCTTCAGAAGCATATTAAGCATATTCCTCGATGAAAGATGTAATAATAGTGCGAGCTTGGGAAATCACAGGTTTAACTACGATAAGTGTTATGAAACAAGCAAACAGATGCAGTAATACGAGACAAAACATGGTACGGGAGATGAAAGACATACAAGATGGTTAACCGAGGTGAAATGATGATGACTACATAGAGTGAAGAAAATGCAACAGAATGATATACGAAGATAAACTTATGCGAATGACAATAGGGGCGACAGAAGTCAGAAAACTGATGGCTCCCCCCACCTCCCACCACTGTAACCCTAGCCGCCACCCCCACCCCTGGCGATCTCCACATATAGCTAGGGAAACCCATCCGCTCATTCTCTCTGGCATCCTGGTTTGCACCCTTGGGTGGCCAACTTGATGGCGGTCCACGCGTCCATCACCTTGGGTTGCGATTTTCATCGGGCATGGGCATGTCTCAGGAGATCTGGCGCACCATGCATCATACAGTGCACCCCTCTGGTGATTCGGGCCACTTCACCATGGTGGTATCATTTGCAAGGCACAACTTTCGCCTGACCAAGGATAATGTTGCGCTTGTGCTTGAGGTGGCAATTGGAGGATATTGTTCATCTTTGAAGGTATCATGTCTACGTGATCGTGTCTTCTCTTTTAATGTTTCATGAAAAGCAGTGGGTTTATTCATATTGAATCAACGAAACTACGTTTGCCCTCAGTTTAAATGCCTTTTTCACCTTTGGGGTTTTGGGGGTCCGGATTGGGTTAAAGAATTTGCATCTTGGCAAAAATAATGTCATGAAGAATGGACCCTAGTTAGTCCATCTAAGCATAGAGCTCGTTTGGGAATGGCTGCTATGATGCATGCTCCTGCTAAATCCTCTTTGTGTTTTAAGGATACCTCTCCTCGTCGCAAGAGGTTGCGTTTTACCACGTGTCTCAACTATGATGCATGTCGTGGTTATCGCTACAATGCTACACCTAAGGATATTGCAATAGTTTAACAAGATGTAGGTTATACTCTTGACCCGCAGGAGTTATTAGGTGCAAATCCTGTGGTTAATCAGATTGATGTTAGCTCGCCGCTGGTGGCCTGGGACCGGAGGCATCTCCGGCCATACAGTTTGGGTCCGTTTCACCGGATATCCGCTTTCCACGTACGGGATACACTCAATCATGATCGGGTCGGCGTGATCTTTTCCCCGGATATTTCTTCTGTTACTGTTTGTTTGGAAGGATCGTCCCAAAATCCGTTAATTCTATCGGATGATGATTCTACTGAGTCTGAGGATGATGGGCTGTCTATGCCGCCTGCAACTATGGTTGGGCCTGGTCTTGCAACGGACGCACCTTCATCACTTGCCAGGTCACCTTTTCAGGTGGTTCATGATTTGCAGGGCCTGGATGAACTTGTAGAAGAACTTGCAGCACAAGTTTGGGACTGCTCGCATTGCTTGGGTATGGGTCATAGTTTGGATAAGTGGACGAATGAGACACATTGTCGCAGGTGTTTCCGGCTCGATCATGTTAAAAAAAGGTGTACACAGTCACCACCAGAATTAAAAGTTTTGGTTCCTAATGGACGAACCTCAGCTACCGACCTCGAGCCTCGCGCCATCAAGAAAACCCCTCCCGACGCTTCAAGCTCCCAAACAGTGCAAAGATCCTATGCCATACCAGAGGATTCCCCTCCCCTGCAGACAGCCGGCTCCTCATCGCCATCGCCGTCCCCTACTCCACCTCCACACTCGGCCACGGCCAACTACGAGCTTGATCCACGATGTTTTGTCCCGGCTGGCCACAACATCGTCGACGCTGGTCCGCATCGTGTGCCTCTCACATACTACACCCCGGCAAGGACTCCACCCCGGCACCATGAATCCTACATGGTTGGGATCGTCGAGCCAATCCCACCGCTAGAGGATGTACCTCATCTTCGATAGCAAGTTCGAGACTTCATCCTTAACGAGCTATAGCTTCCGGTACTGTCTTCTCAAACCTAGTTTCAAGGTGTTGGCATCTATCAGATGCAAGATCCAGTAGTGTGTACCGCTCTAGTAAATCATCCGCCATGGCCGCTTGGTCTCAATCAGCATGGCGAGGAGATTTTTCTGCGGTTCATTAAGCATGATGATGGAGTAGGCTATCGGGCTCTGCAAGGCCACCACACTAGTTGGCTCATGTTCATTGGAGTTCCACTTGATTATCGCAATACAGAGAATTTGGCAGAGATAGTTGGCACTTTTGGGTAGTTTCATTACTGGAATGAAGAGGATGATCATTTAGTCCACTCTGTGGTTTATGCTTGCTTCCTTGATAAAGTTTTGGTTCCAATGGATGTCATTTTTCGGCAGTTTGCAACTGTGGGAGGCGCTATTGTGTCTTGGACAGCTTCATGCAGCATTCTGACGGCGGCTTTCGCAGAGCAGTTGCCCCATGATTAGGATATTCTGCCTTTCGACGGCAACCCTCACCCCCATGCCAGGTGAATTGCAACCTGTGGAGTAGTTCTGGGTTCTTCCACCATACCCTACACTTGGATGGAATGATGTTCCTCAACCAATTCAGCCTGATGAGCCACAGCAGCCACCACAAGATCCAGGAGAGGGTTGGGGTCAACCTGGGCATGATCAGCAAGATGAGCAAGACCAAGTTCAGCAGCAGATGCCACAAGATCAGCATTCCATGGTTTTAAACCCCTCCCTAGGCTCCAACAACTCCTCTTAGCAAAACACTGCAGTTGATGGGCATCTCTTGGGCCCAGTGGATGCTCCCATCTTTGGGCCTCCAGCACAGCCGCAGGCACATCTGGTGGATGACCACAACGAATTCCCAGCCCAACCTATTCTTGGGCCCATTCAGCCGCCCGAGTAGCCAGATCAGCATGTTTTGTTGCAGCCTCAGTTGGTAGATGTGCATCCTATCCAGGCTCATGATTTTGTTCAGGAGCAGCAGAATTAGCCTCTCAATGTGGAAGAGATCCAGACAGATATGCCTCTACAACATGGGGATGATCAACATGTGGTGGGACCAAATGAGGAGAACCAACTTGCCATTATACCATACCATCCTCCTCTTCAGCCCCCACTCATTGTTGGAGCAACTCGCATAATGTTTGGGCATGTTTTGCCTCTAGATATGATTTTTCAGAGATCATTTATCTCTCTTATGCCCACCTTTCTGACAGCCTCCATCCCTCAATAGTTGCAGTTTGGTTTAGAGGATATCCAATCTCCTCTTAGGAGATCTTGGTCACAGGCTTTTGAGAATTTGGTGCCCTTTCACTGGCCCAAGATGCAGCAGACAGGCACTTATTTGGCTCCGCCACCTCTTTCCAAACCTGTTGCTAGAGAACTATCTTTTGAGGAGGTGGTCTTTGATGATAGCCATATTTCTCCTCAGCCTCCAATATCTGTACATATGAACTTCACTTATCCTGGCCAGCAAAGGAAGAAACAGAGGAAAATAGTAGCTCAACGGCCAGATTTCTCTGACCGCCGGATGACCAGGAGTGCTGCCAAGCTCCAGGGTTTCAAACCTACTTTTTCCATACCTATGAAGCCCAAACCTCTATGTCAGCCAAGAGCAAAGAAGCCAAGACCTGAACCTGTCAATGAAGCACCACAAGATGCAGCATCTGATGCTCCTCCTCCAACCCCAATTACTGTCATGCAAGCATTTGGAGCTTCTCTGGGAATATCTCAGGAGAAGCTATCTTTGGAGCAACTTATGGCTGCTCCCAATTCCTCTCCAGCACCACCAGTTCCTGATGTTGAGTAATATCGTTTGCTCCATTATAGGGAGGCAGGTCCCTTGTACTACCATGATTGTGCTTTTGCATGTTTTTCTTCAGACTTCTCTTCTGCCAGTGGGTGATACTTTTGGTCTGATGCGATTTTTTATGGTTGCTGGTTATTATCTTTCACAGTGCTATTATGTAGTATTGTGTGTGCCTCTCATATTATTATGTTTACCAATGAATGCACACCATAACAAAGATTGGAAGGTCTTGTTTGGAATGTTAGGGGCTTAAACTCTGAAATTCGGCAAAGGGCTGTTAGAGCAAAAATCGAAGAGAGTCAGTGCTCTGTCATCTGTTTGCAAGAAACCAAGTGTGACTACTTTGATCAGCGCTCCATTAGAAAATTTCCCCCTAAACATTTTGATAATTTTTCTTACTCCCCTTCTGTGGGAGCTTCTGGTGGGATCTTGGTCCTATGGTGTTCATCTACACTTATGGGTACTCTGGTTGAGGTTTAGAGTTTTGGTATTATAATTAACTTTTCCTCAGTTCATAACAGCCAAAAGTGGACTTTGGTTAATGTCTATGGACCATGTCAAGGCCAACTAAGAGATGATTTTGTTCATTGGTTATATCATGTCCACATACCCCAGGATGAACTATGGTTATTTCTTGGTGATTTCAATTTCACAAGGTCTGTTGAAAACAGAAACCAACCCAGAGGAGATGTCAAGGACATGTTCATATTCAATGAAATAATTGGCCACTTGGGTTTGCTTGAATTACATTTGAAAGCGAGGCAGTATACTTGGTCAAACATGCAGGAGAATCCACTACTTGAGCAGCTCGACTGGTTTTTCACCATAGTAAATTGGACCGATGAATTCCCTAACACTATGGTTTACCCTTTGGCAAAAACTAGCTCTAATCACGTGCCATGTGTAGTTTCTATTTCAACATCTATCCCCAAGGCCAAAGTGTTTCGTTTTGAGAACTATTGGGTTGATATGCCAGGTTTTTTTGATTGTGTTCAACAATCATGGTCTGAACCTACTAACAAGAAGAATGCAGCTGCTATCTTGAAAAAAAAATTCAAGCGCTTGAGGCATGATCTCAAAAGATGGCACACTGGACTCTCAAGGTTAAAATTGTTAATGCAAGCTTGCAATGCTATTATGTTGGCCTTTGACAATCTGGAAGATCAGAGACCTCTAACAAGGCCTGAGTTTAACTTTAGAAAATTAGTTAAACTCCACCTTGGGGACCTTCTCCACTTACAGTACATTTATTGGAAGCAAAGATGTACAATGAGGTGGATTAAAGTGGGAGAGAAAAATTCAAAATTCTTTCAATCTATGGCAATAGAAAGGTTTAGACGAAATTAAATCTCTAGCCTAGTTATTGAGGATGGATTGACAGTATCTTCTCATAGTGAAATGGCTGGATTACTGTGGGGCTCTTACAGAGACAGAATGGGAATTGCTCAAGGAATTGATATGCAGTTTGATCCGGGAGATCTCATTCACCCTGTACCAGGACAAGAGGATTTATCTGGGCCTTTTACAGATGAGGAAATTAATGAAGTACTGAAAGGACTCCCATTACACAGAGCCCCTAGACCTGATGGTTTTACTGGAATGTTTGTCAAGAGGTGCTGACATATTATAAAAGAGGACTTTTATGAGCTATCTCTGATTTTTTTCATGGCAAAATCTCTCTGCAAAGTATTAATGGTTCTTTGGTTACCCTAATCCCAAAAGTCCTATCACCTAAGGGTCCAAATGATTTTAGACCCATTTCCCTCACAAACACATGTCTCAAATTTTTAACTAAACTTTTAGGAAACAAGCTGCAAAAAGTTATTCTCACATGTATCCATAAAAACTAGTATGGTTTCCTCAAGTCCAGATCCATCCAAGACTGCATTGCGTGGAGCCTGGAATACATTCACCAGTGCCACCAATCAAAGAGACCAATTTTGATACTCAAACTGGATTGCTATGGCTTTTGACACTGTTGAGCATGATCTTACATTGTTAATGTTAAAGCATAAAGGTTTTGATGACAAATGGATTTCTTGGGTTAAGGAACTACTATCATCTGGATCATCTTCTATTCTGCTTAATGGAATGCCAGGTAAACAGTTCAATTGCAAAAGAGGGGTTAGGCAGGGAGATCCACTATCACCTTTGCTCTTTGTCATTGTTGCTGATCAATTGCAAACTGTGGTCAATAAAATGCTCCATGATGGACTGCTAGCTCTACCCATTCCATCCAATGATATTGAATTTCCAATTATCCAATATCCTAATGACACTTTGCAAATTGTGCAAGCTGATGAGACTCAACTACTAGCTCTCAAGGAAATGTTGGTTGCTTTCCATAAGTCTACTGGCTTGAAAGTGAACTTTCACAAATCCCATACTCTACCCATAAATGTATCCCCTGAAGAAACCAACAGACTTGCGCCGCTTTTTGGGTGTCAAGTGGGTACTTTGCCCTTTACATACCTTGGGCTACCAATGGGAACCACCAAGCTAAGAATTATAGATCTAGCCCCTGTTGTTGACAGGGTGGAAAGGATATTGTCGGTTAGTTCCTCCCTCCTATCAAAAGGAGCAAGGTTACAATTGCTGTAATCAGTTCTCTCATCATGCCAATCTGCTTTCTGTGTAGTCTTAGCCTGCCTGCTGCAATTATCAAACAGCTTGAGAGAATCATGAGGTAGTGCTTGTGGAGAGGAAATTCGGACACCCCAAAGCAGTCTCTGGCAGCATGGCCTATGGTGTGCAAACCTAAGGATAAGGGGGGCATAGGTATCATTAACCTAGCTATCTAGAATAGAGCTTTGCTCACTAAGCACCTCCACAAGTTTTACAACAAGGCTGATATACCATGGGTCTCCTTAATATGGGACACCTATTTATAATGGTCTGGTTCCACATGCAACAGTTCAATGTGGATCCTTTTGGTGGAGAGACATCATGAAAATCAATGATATTTATAGAGCAAATTCGACTGTCATAAATAATTCTGGTGACACTGCACTCTTCTGGAATGATTCATGGATCCTCAATGCTTCTTCCAACCTAGTTAAAGAGAGATTTCCACGTCTCTTCTCATTTACTATGGATGACAAGATCTCAATCAGAGATTTCATTGAGGATTTGGACATACAGACTCAACTCCAACTCCCACTATCTCCTGAGGCAATGGAAGAACTTCAAACCTTATAGCTTGACATTCATGGTTTGGAGAGAGACCCTAATGCATCTGACTCCTAGTCCTGGACACCTGGGAAAGGTACTTTTTCTACGAAAAGTTACTACGTGCTCATGCACTTCTCCTTGCCTGATGATGATCCCTGCAAATGGATCTGGAAAAGCAAATGCACCATGAAAATTAAGGTTTTCGCATGGCTAATGCTAAATGATCGTTTAAACACAAGAGACATGCTTCTCAGAAGACACTAGAGGTCTAAGGATGATGACAATCTCTGCCCCATGTGTGTTGCACAGCTGCATGAAGATAGAGACCACCTTTTCTTTCAATGCAACTTTAGCACCAGAGTTTGGAATTACTTGCAAATATATTGGCAAGCTGGTTTGTCAAACAGGGAATGCATACTGTTAGCTCAAAGAGGATTTCATCGACCTTTCTTTTTTGAGGTAGCGTTCCTGGCTGCATGGTGCATATGGACCACAAGAAATGACAGAATCTTTAGGCACATCAGGCCCACCTTTGGAGCATGGAAGGCCAAGTTCATTCCTGAGATAACTCTACACTCCCGCAGAATGAAAACTACTGTGAACCCATTACTGTTGCAATGGATCAAAGCACTACCTTAATTTGATGTGATTCTATTCATCTTTGTAGTGTTGATATACCTATGGTGGTTGTAATATTCCTGGTTGTATATACTTGCATGTTGTATGTAAATAGGTAAATTCTAGAGCATAGTTAGTCTACCTTTTGTACATATTTAGTTAGTAGAGTTTGTACTGGACCTTTTGGTGGGGATTTTGAATAAAGGGATGTGGGGCTTTTGCCTCATAGTATTCAGTCAAAAAAATAGGGGCGACAGATGAAGTAAATCTATGATAAAGGATAATGATCAGATCTGCTATCGACATAGAGCACGAAAGTAAACTACTAAAGGAAATGCAGTAAAGTAGATTGAACCAGTGGTGCTCGATGGCGACGGGGAGATTTGGTAGACTAGTTCACCCTTCTGCCAAAGGGCTACATCTGGTTGGAGGGGCTGTGACTTAACACGCAAGACAAACTCTCTTCACCCTATTATCAATCAACTCGAAGCTGATCAGACTCTAGTTGATTTCACTTGTGGTAGATCCTTGTCGGCAATCTCCAAACCTTCATCGACCTTCACGAACCACAATTGCTCTTAGTTGCTGAAGATCTAGCTCGGTGAAGACGACAAGATATATCTTCAAGCACTTACCTCCCTGGCAACGGCGCCAGAAAAGAGCTTCGTTGACGGGATGTGAGTGTCGCTTACCTAACCTCCCCGGCAAAGGCGCCAGAAAAGAGCTTGATGTCTACTACACAACTTTATCTTGTAGACACGTGTTGGGCCTCCAAGCGCAGAGTTCTGTAGGACAATAGCAATTTTCCCTCAAGTGGATGACCTAGGGATTATCAATCCGTGGGAGGTGTAGGATGAAGATGGTCTCTCTCAAACAACCCTGCAACCAAATAATAAAAGCTCTCTTGTGTCCCCAACACACCAAATACAAGGGTAATTTGTATAGGTGCACTAGTTTGGCGAAGAGATGGTGATAAAAGTGTAATATTGATGGTAGAAATATATTTTTATAATCTGAATAAATAAAAACAGCAAGGTAGCAAATAGTAAACGGACACAAAAACGGTATTGCAATGCTTGAAAATGAAGCCTAGGGTCCATAATTTCGCTAGTGCAATCTCTCAACAGTGCTAATATAATTGGATCATATAACCACCCCTCAAAGTGCAATGAAGAATCCCAAAGTTCCTATCTAGCGGAGAACATAAAAATAAATCGTTTGTAGGGTATGAAACCACCTCGAAGCTATTCTTTTCGATCGATCTATCCAAGAGTTCGTACTAAAATAACACCAAATAATTTCAGATTCATAAAACTCAATCCAACACAAAGAACTTCAAAGAGTGCCCCAAGATTTCTACCGGAGAAACAAAGACAAGAACTTGCATCAACCCCTATGCGTAGATTACCCCAATAACACCTCGGGAATCCGCGAATTGAGTGCAAAAACATATATCAAGTGAATCAAAATAATACCCCATTGTCACCACGTGTATTCATATGCAAGACATATATCAAGTGCTCTCAAATCCATAAAAATATTCAATCCGATAAAACGAAATCTCAAAGGGAAAACTCAATTCATCACAAGATAGAGAGGGGAAAACACCATATGATCCGACTATATTAACAAAGCCGTCGATACATCAAGATCGTGACATCTCAAGAACATAAGAGAGAGAGAGAGAGAGAGAGACAGATTAAACACATAGCTACTAGTACAAACCCTCAGCCCTGAGGGTGGACTACTCCCTCCACATTGTGGTGGCCGTCGGGATGATGAAGATGGCCATCGGAGATGATTCCCCCCTCCGGCAGGGTGCCGGAACGAGATCTAGATTGGTTTTCGATGGCTACAGAGCCTTGCTGCCACGGAACTTCTGATCTAGGTTTATTTCTGATTCTTTCACTATTTATAGGAATTTTTTGGCATTGATTTCACGCTAAGATGGGCCTCGAGGTGAGCACAACCCACCGGGGAAAGCCAGGCCCACCAGGCACGCCCTAGTGGGTTGTGCCCTCCTCGTGGCTCTTCTGGCCCTCCCATGAAGCTTCCGGGGGGGGGGGGTCTCTTTTGTTCCAAAAAAATCGTCAAAAAGTTTCAGCTCATTTGGAGAACTTCCATTTCTGCACAAAAAACAACACCACGGTAGTTCTGCTGAAAACAGCGTCAGTCCGGGTTAGTTCCATGCAAATCATAACAAAACCATATAAAATTGTTGTAAACATGGCATGGATACTTCATAAATTATAGATACATTGGAGACGTATCGGCATCACCAAGCTTAATTCCTACTCGTCCTCAAGTAGGTAAATGATAAAAGAAATAATTTATGAAGTGTGAATGCTAGCAAAGTGCATAAGTTTGATCAATGATAATTTGAATCACTTTTCCTAGCATCATAACAACAACTCTTTCTCATAAAACTTATCATGATAAAGTAGCAATTTAAAACAGAATTTTTGTTGTGGAATGCTACCCATCATATTCATCATATACTCTTTTCTTTTGTAGCATGGACATTTGGACTTGAATGATTCAAAGTAATAGTCTATAATTTGATAGGAGGACATCAATACTCAAGCATATCAACAAGCAACCATGTCTTTCAACATGTCTACGCTAAAATAAGTTATCCCTAGCCCATCATGCTCAATCATTGATCCATTCATGAAACACACTCGCATATTAACTACACCCAGTGCTCAAGTACGATCATAGTGCCCCCTAGTTGGTCCTTTATAAGAGAAGATGGAGACTGAAATTAAAAATAAAAATTGCATAAAGTAAAAGAAAGGCCCTTCGCGGAACGAAGTAGGGATTTGTAGAGGTGCTAGAGCTCAAAGCCAAATTTGAGAGATAAAAACATTTTGAGAGGCATACTTTTCCCACCAATGAAAACCACTTAGAGCTCCCAACAATTTCCATGCTAGATATATCATAGGCGGTTTCCAAACAGAAAATAAAGTTCATTCCTTTTTCCACCATACTTTTACTTTCCATGGCTAACTGTATCCACGGGTGCCCTCCATACCAACACTTTCCAAGGAATTTCTTATTTGGCGACATAAAGTAAATTCATTTTTCATTTCGGGACTGGGCATCCCTAATACCTTTGCCTTACTCTCATACAATGACAAGTGGATAAACACTCATCATGAGAATAACACATCTAGCATGGAAAAAAATGGCCACCCCTCACCGCCTCGCGAGCGGTACGAGCACACAAAAGAGATATTTCAAAATTAGAGATGGAACATACAAATTTGCTTAGAACATCAAAAGAATACCGCATATAGGTAAGCATAGTGGACTCATGTGGCAAAACTTGTTTATAGGATTTTAGAATCACAAGTAGTGATCATACTTACTGCAAAATGAAGGCTAGCAAAAGATTGAGAAGCGACCAACCAAGAAACGAATAATCTCATAAGCGAGCATTGAGCATAATTAAAACCAAATAATGCACCACAAGTAGGTGATACGTCTCCAATGTATCTATAATTTTTTATTGTTCCATGCTGTTATATTATCAATCTTGGATGTTTTATAATCATTTTACAGTCATTTTATATCATTTTTTGGTACTAACCTATTGACATAGTGCCAAGTGCGAGTTGTTGTTTTTTCATGTTTTTTACATCACAGAAATCAAACGAAACGGAGTCCAAATGCCACGAAACTTTACGGAGATTTATTATGGACCACAAGACACCTAATGGGCCCTGGCTGCGCCTAGGGGGTGCTCCGAGGAGAGCACAACCCACAAGGGCACGCCAAGAGGCCCAGGCATGCCCTGGTGGGTTGTGCCCACCTCGGGTGCCCCCCGGACCGCCTCTTTGCTCTATAAATACCCCAATATTCCCAAAACCCTAGGGGAGTCAACAAAATATTGATCCAGCCGCCATAGAGTCCAGAACCACCAAATCAAATTCAGACACCATCTCGGATGGGTTCACCACCTCCATTGGTGCCTCTCCGATGATGCATGAGTTTTTCTTTGTAGACCTTTGGGTCCGTAGTGAGTAGCTAGATGGCTTCCTCTCTCTCTCTTGCTTGATTCTCAATACAATGGTCTCTTGGAGATCCATGTGATGTAACTCTTTCTGCGGTGTGTTTGTTTGGATCTGATGAACTTTGAGTTTATGATGAGTTATATATTTTTATATCCATGAAAGTATTTGAGTTCCTTTGATCTCTTTTATGCATGATCTCTTATAGCCTTGTATTTCTTCTTTGATGTTTCGTTTTTTGGACAACTTGATCTATTTATCTTGTAATGGGAAGAGGTGCTTTGTAGTGGGTTCGATCTTACGGTGCTTGATCCCAGTGATAGAAGGGGAACCAACACGTATGTATCGTTGCTACTAAGGATAAACGATGGGGTCTATCTCTACGTAGATAGATATTGTCTACATCATGTCATCGTTCTTATTGCATTACTCCGTTTCTCCATGAACTTAATACACTAGATGCATGTTGGATAGCGGTCGATGTGTGGGGTAATAGTAGTAGATGCAGGCAGGAGCCGGTCTGCTAATCTTGGTTGTGATGCCTATATAATGATCATTGCCTGGATATCATCATGATTATTTGAAGTTCTATCAATTGCCCAACAGTAATTTGTTCACCCACCCTTTGTTATTTTTCTCGAGAGAAGCCACTAGTGAAACCTACAGCCCCCGGGTCTCTTTCTCATATTATTTGCCTTTGCGATCTATTTTCCTTTGCATTTATTTTCAGATCTATTAATCCCAAAAATACTTTGATGCACTTTATTTTACTTGGCATTCGATCTATCAATCTACTACAATTTATCTGATGTCCATTTGCCAATTTTTGGCACCGCTACCCGAAAGGGATTGACAACACCTTTTACACGTCGGGTTGCGAGTAGTTGTTATTTGTGTGCAGGTGTTGTTTATGTTGTGTTGCTTGGTTCTCCAACTGGTTCGATAACCTTGGTTTCATATCTGAGGGAAATACCTACTACCATTGTGCTGCATCATCCCTTTCTCTTTGGGGAAATACCGACGTAGCTTCGAGCGACATCAAAAGGAATTTCTGGCGCCATTGCCGGGGAGGATCTTCAATATATACCAGGTCCCTAATCACAAATTTAATCTCCTTGCAATTTACATTATTTTCCATTTGCCTCTCGTTTTCCTCTCCCCACTTCACAAAAAAATTCCGTTTTATTCGCCCTCTTTTTCGTTCGCCGTTTTCTCATCAGATCTCATGTTTGCTTGTGTTCCCATGTGCCTCATATTTGCTTGTATCTTCGCTTGATAAAAATCAATTGATATGGATCCGCATCCACTTGCTAATCTTTTCAAGAGATCCAATTATGATGAACCAATTACTAGTGAGTTGAGTGCACTAGATTATCTTTATGAAGTTTTGCTTGAGATTCATGAATCTAAAAATTGTGATGAAGAAATTTAAGAAGTGATTCATGATAGCTCCTTGAATGAAAAGCGTGATTGCAATGATTTTACTATAAATTCTATTAATGTCAATTATGCTAATAATATGCAAAACCCGAAGCTTGGGGGTGCTAATTTTTCTATAACCACTATTTGTTGCAATGACCATGATTGGGGTGATTCTTCTTATGATCTTGAAAATTTATTTAAGACTCATTATGACTATGTTATTTGCAATAATTCTGAAAGTGGGTTTGGAAGAGTGTCAACTTTAGCTAGAAATGGAGGGAAATATGCCCTAGAGGTAATAACAAAGTTGTTATTTATATTTCCTTATATCATGAGAAATGTTTATTATTCATGCTAGAATTGTATTAACCGGAAACTTAGTACATGTGTGAATACATAGACAAACAGAGTGTCCCTAGTATGCCTCTACTAGACTAGCTCGTTAATCAAAGATGGTTAAGTTTCCTAGCCATAGACATGTGTTGTCATTTGATGAACGGGATCACATCATTAGAGAATGATGTGATGGACAAGACCCATCCATTAGCTTAGCAATATGATCGTTTAGTTTACTGCTAATGCTTTCTTCATGACTTATACATGTTCCTATGACTATGAGATTATGCAACTCCCGAATACCAGAGGAACACTTAGTGTGCTATCGAACGTCACAACGTAAATGGGCGATTATAAAGATGCTCTACAGGTGTCTCCGATGGTGCTTATTGAGTTGGCATAGATCGAGATTAGGATTTGTCACTCCGATTGTCGGAGAGGTATCTCTGGGATCTCTCGGTAATGTACATCACTATAAGCCTTGCAAGAAATATGACTAATGAGTTAGTCACGCGATGATGCATTACGGAACGAGTAAAGAGACTTGCCGGTGACGAGATTGAACTAGGTATGATGATACCACGATCGAATCTCGGGCAAGGAACATACCGGTGACAAAGGGAACAACGTATGTTATTATGCGGTTTAACCGATAAAGATCTTCGTAGAATATGTAGGAGCCAATATGAGCATCCAGGTTCTGCATTGGTTATTGATCGGAGATGTGTCTCAGTCATGTCTACATAGTTCTCGAACCCGTAGGGTCCGCACACTTAACGTTCGATGACGATTTGTATTATGAGTTATGTGATTTGATGTACCGAAGGTTGTTCGGAGTTCCGGATGACATCACAGACATGATGAGGAGTCTCGAAATGGTTGAGACGTGAAGATCGATATATTGGAAGGCTATCTTTGGACATCAGAAAGGTTCCGAGTGATTCGGGTATTTTTCGGAGTACCGAAGAGTTACGGGAATTCGCGGAGGGAAGTAGTGGGCCTTAATGGGCCATACGGGAAAGGAGAGAAGGGCCTCAAGGGGTGCCCCCCCCATGGGCTGCTCCGAATTGGACTAGGAGGGGGCGGTGCCCCCCTCTTTCCTTCTCCCTCTCCCTGTCCTTCCTTCTTCTCCTACTTGGACTAGAAAAGGGGGAAACCTACTACTACTAGGAGTAGGAATTCTCCCTTTGGGCATGCCCCTTGAGGCCGGCCCTCCTCCTCCTCCCCTCCTTTATATACGGGGGAGGGGGCACCCCATAGAAACACAAGTTGATTTCTTAGCCGTGTGTGGTGCCCCCTCCACAGATTTCCACCTCGGTCATATTGTCGTAGTGCTTAAGCGAAGCCCTACGTCGGTAACTTCATCATCACCGTCACCATGCTGTCGTGCTGACGAAACTCTCCCTCGGCCTCAACTGGATCAAGAGTTTGAGGGATGTCACCGAGCTGAACGTGTGCAGATCGCGTAGGTGTCGTGCGTTAGGTACTTGATCAGTTGGATCACAAAGACGTTCGACTACATCAACCGCATTACTAAACGCTTCTGCTTTCGGTCTTCGAGGGTACGTAGACACACTCTCCCCACTCGTTGCTATGCATCTCCTAGATAGATCTTGCGTGATCGTATGAAAAAAATTGAAATATTGCGTTCCCCAACAGTAGCATCAGAGCCAGGTCTATGCGTAGATGGTATAGCATGAGTAGAACACAAAGGAGTTGTGGGTGTGGGTATATACATATTCCTTGCCGTCACTAGTTGTTTATTGATTCAGCGGTATTGTTGGATGAAGGAGCCCGGACCGACATTACATGATCGCATTCATGAGACTGGTTCTACCGACGTGCTTTGCACACAGGTGGTTGGTGGGTGTCAGTTTCTCCAACTTTAGTTGAATCGGATTCAATGAACAGGGTTCTTTCTGAAGATCAAAAAACAATCACTATACCACATTGTGGTTTTTATGCGTAGGTAAGATTGGTTCTTGCTAGAAGCCCGTAGCAGCCACGTAAAACTTGCAACAACAAAGTAGAGGACGTGTAACTTGTTTTTGCAGGGCATATTGTTATGTGATATGGTCAAGACGTGATGAGATATAAATTGTTGTATGAGATGATCATGTTTTCTTGAAGTTATCGGCAACTGGCAGGAGCCATATGGTTGTCTTTTTATTGCATAAGATGCAAGCGCCATACAATTGCTTTACTTTATCTCTATGCGATAGCAATAGTTGGCGAGACGACCATGTGATGACACGTTGATAGAGATCAAGATGATGAAGATCATGGTTTCATGCCGGTGACAATGGGGATCATGACGGTACTTTGGAGATGGAGATCAAAGGCACAAGATGATCATGGCCATATCATGTCACATATTTTGATTGCATGTCATGTTTATCTTTTATGCATCTTATTTTGCTTAGTACGATGGTAGAATTATAAGATGATCCCTTACTAAAATTTCAAGGTAGAAGTGTTCTCTTGAGTATGCACCGTTGCGACAGTTCTTCGTGTTGAGACACCACGTGATGATCGGGTGTGATAAGCCCTGCGTTCGCATACAACGGGTGCAAGCCGATTTTGCACAAGCAGACTACTCAGGTTAAACTTGACGAGCCTAGCATATGTAGATATGGCCTCGGAACACTGAGACAGAAAGGTCAAGCGTGAATCATATAGTAGATATGATCAACATAGTGATGTTCACCATTGAAAACTTCTCCATCTCACATGATGATCGGACATGGTTTAGTTGATATGGATCACGTGATCATTTAGATGACTAGAGGGATGTCTATCTAAGTGGGAGTTCTTAAGTAATATGATTAATTGAACTTAAATTTATCATGAACTTAGTCCTGATAGTATTTGCATATCTATGTTGTTGATCAATTGCTCGCGTATAGCTTCCCCATTTTATTTATGACATGTTCCTAGAGACAACTATGTTGAAATATGTTAGTAGCAATGATGCGGACTAGCTCCATGATCTGAGGATTATCCTCATTGCTGCACAGAAGAATTATGTCCTTAATGCACCGCTAGGTGATGGACCTTTTGCAGGAGCAGATGCAGATGTTATGAACGTTTGACTAGCTCGGTATGATGACTACTTGATAGTTTAGTCCACCATACTTTACGGCTTAGAATTGGGACTTCAAAAACGTTTTAAACGCCATGGATCATATGAGATGTTCCAAGAACTGAAATTGGTATTTTAGACTCATGCCCGTGTTAAGAGGTATGAGAACTCTCACAAGTACTTTGCCTACAAGATGGAGGAGAATAGCTCAGCTAGTGAGCATGTGCTCAGAATGTCTGAGTACTACAATCACTTGAATCAAGTGGGAGTTAATCTTCCAAATAAGATAGTGATTGACAGAGTTCTCTAGTCACTATCACCAAGTTACTAGAACTTCGTGATGAACTATAATATGCAAGGGATAACGGAAACGATTCCCAAGCTTCTACTGCAAAGTGTTGATGGTTGACAAGACCACTAGTTTCAAGTAAAAGTAAAAGGGAAAGAAAGGGAACTTCAATAAGAATGGCAAGCAAGTTGCCACTCCCGTGAAGAAGCCCAAAGCTAGACCTAAGCCTGAAACTGAGTGCTTCTACTGCAAAGGGAATGGTCACTGGAAGCGGGACTACCCCAAATACTTGGCGGATAAGAAGGATGGCAAAGTGAACAAAAGTGAACATGTTATTGATGTGTACTTTACTAGTGTTCATAGTAACCCCAGGGTATTTGATATTGGTTTAGTTGCTAAGATTAGTAACTCGAAACAGGAGTTGCAAAATGAACGGAGACTAGTTAAGGGCAAGGTGACGATGTGTGTTGGAAATGATTCCAAGGTTGATAAGATCACCATAGCACACTCCTTTTACCTCCGGGATTAGTGTTGAACCTAAAATAAATGTTATTTGGTGTTTGCGTTGAGCATGAATATGATTGGATCATGTTTATTGCAATACGGTTATTCATTTAAGTTAAATAATAATTGTTGTTCTGTTTACAAGAATAAAACCTTCTATGGTCATACACTTAATATAAATGGTTTATTGAATCTCGATCGTAGTGATACACATATTCATAATATTGATGCCAAAAGATGCAAAGTTGATAATGATAGTGCAACATACTTGTGGCAATGCCGTTTAGGTCATATTGGTGTAAAGCGCATGAAGAAACTCCATGCGGATGGACTTTTGGAATCACTTGATGATGAATCATTTGATGCTTGTGAACCATGCCTCATGGGCTAGATGACTAAGACTCCATTCTCTGGAACAATGGAGCGAGCCACTGACTTATTCGAAATAATACATACTGATGTATGCAGTCCGATGAGTGTTGGGGCTCGCGGCGGGTATCGTTAGTTTCTGACCTTCATAGATGATTTGAGCATATATGAGTATATATACTGAATGTAACACAAGTCTAAAACATTTGAAAAGTTCAAAGAATTTCAGACTGAAGTGGATAATCATCGTAACAAGAAAATGAAGTTTCTACGATTTGATCATGGAGTTGAAATATTTGATTTACGAATTTGGCATTCAGTTGAAACAATGCCGAATAGTTTCGGAACTCAGGCCACCTGGAACACCACAACGTAATGGTGTGTCCGAACGTCATAACCATACTTTATTAGATATGGTGCGATCTATGATGGCTCTTACCGATTTACAACCATCGTTTTGGGGTTATGCATTAGAGACAGCTGCATTCATGTTAAATAGGGCACCGTCTAAAAATCCGTTGAGAAGACATCGTATGAACAGTGGTTTAGCAAGAAACCTAAGCTGCCGTTTCTTAAAGTTTGGGGTTGCGATGCTTATGTGAAAAAGTTTTAGCCTGATAAGCTCAAACCCAAATCGGAGAAGTGCATCTTCATATGATACCCAAAAGAAACTGTTGGGTACACCTTCTATCACATATCTGAAGGCAAGATCTTCGTTGCTAAGAGTGGATCCTTTCTAGAGAAGGAGTTTCTCTTGAAAGAAGTGAGTGGGAGGAAAGTAGAACTTGATGAGGTAATTGTACCTTTCCCCGAATTGGAAAGTAGTTCATCACAGAAATCAGTTCCAGTGATGCCTACACCAATTAGTGAGGAAGTTAATGATGATGATCATGAAACTTCAGATCAAGTTACTAACGAACCTCGTAGGTCAACCAGACTAAGTTATGCACCAGATTGGTATAGTAATCATGTTGTGGAAGTCATGTTACTAGACCATGACGAACCTATGAACTATGAGGAAGCAATGATGAGCCCAGATTCCGCGAAATGGCTTAAGGCCATGAAATCTGAGATGGGATCCATGTATGAGAACAAAGTATGGACTTTGATTGACTTGCCCGATGATCGGCAAGCCATTCAGAATAAATGGATCTTCAAGAGGAAGACGAATGCTGATAGTAGTGTTACTATCTACAAAGCTCGAATTGTCGCAATAGGTTTTCGACAAGTTCAAGGTGTTGACTACGATGAGATTTTCTCACTCATATCGATACTTAAAAGTATGTCCGAATCATGTTATAGTTGCCGCTGTTTATGAAATCTGGCAAATGGATATCAAAACTACATTCGTTAATTGATTTATTAATAAAGAGTTGTATATGATGCAACCAGAAGTTTTTGTCAATCCAAAAGGTGTTAACAAAATGTGCAAGCTCCAGCAATCCATCTATGGACTGGTGCAATCATCTCGGCGTTGGAATATACGCTTTGATGAGTTGATCAAAGCATATGGTTTTATACAGACTTTTGGAGAAGCCCGTATTTACAAGAAAATGAGTGGGATTGCTATAGCCTTTCTGATAAGTATATGTGAATGACATATTGTTGATCGGGAATGATGTAGAATTTTCTAAAAAGCATAAAGGAGTGTTTGAAAGGCATTTTCCAAAGAAAGACCTCGGTGAAGCTTCTTACACATTGAGCATTAAGATCTATAGAGATAGATCAAGACGCTTGATAAGTTTTTTCAATGAGTACATACCTTGATAAGATTTTGAAGTAGTTCAAAATGGAACAGTCAAAGAAGGAGTTCTTGCCTGTGTTGCAAGGTGTGAAGTTGAGTAAGACTGAAAACCCGACCACGGCAGAAAATAGAAAGAGAATGAAAGTCATTCCCTATGCCTCAGTCATAGGTTCTATAAAGTATGCTATATTGTGTACCAGACCTATTGTGTACCTCGCCATGAGTTTGGCAAGAGGGTACAATAGTGATCCAGGAGTGGATCACTGGACATCGGTCAAAATTATCCTTAGTGGAATAAGGATATGTTTCTCGATTATGGACGTGACAAAGAGTTTGTCGTAAAGGGTTACGTCAATTCAAGTTTTGACGCTAATCCAGATTACTCTAAGACTAAATCTGGATACATATTGAAAGTGGGAGCAATTAGCTAGAGTAGCTCCGTGCAGAGCATTGTAGACATAGAAAATTTGCAAAATACATACGGCTCTAAATGTGGCAGACCCGTTGACTAAACTCCTCTCACAAGCAAAACATGATCACACCTTAGTACTCTTTGGGTTTTAATCACATAATGATGTGAACTAGATTATTGACTCTAGTAAAACCTTTTGGGTATTAGTCACATGGCGATGTGAACTAATCACATAAAGATGTGAACTATTGGTATTAAATCACATGACGATGTGAACTAGATTATTGACTCTAGTGCAAGTGGGAGACTAAAGGAAATATGCCCTAGAGGCAATAATAAAGTTGTTATTTACATTTCCTTATATCATGATAAATGTTTATTATGAATGCTTGTCGGAGTAAATGACCACGGCTAGCCTCATCTGCTCCCCATGGAGATTCAAGACATCAGGGCTGGCTGCGCCCCTCGAACCCCAAGGACGAAGTACCGCCTTCTCTGGGCCGGCTACTAACATCGGCCAGCTGCCGGAGGGCGGCGCTTTTCAGAAGAAAGGCATGAGATGGGCCGACTCCTGGCGGGCGGCCTCCAGAGAGGCCGCCTCCTAGTAGGCGGTCCCTCATGCCCTCAAAGTTTGCACCACGTTAAGGCGATGAGACGGGTGTGGCTATAGTACCGTCTGCCACCCCCGAATCCAGGGCAGAGCATGGACACAGTGCAGCGTACCGGACGGACACCCCCATCTAGCGCGGCAATGTTGCCATGCGGCCCATGACATCACTCATGGCAGAGAAGGCCATGCCAAACACTACGGGCTGTCGATACGGCCCACTAGCGGCGGGCCCTACTTGTCCATCAGAAGCCGAAAGGCGGCAAGCTTTGACCAGCCGACGGAGGGGTGGCCGACTCCCAGTAGGCGGCCCTCCCCCTCCCTCAGAGTTTGTGCGCCATTAACTTGAGGAGATGGGGAATTGCTAAAGTGAACGCCCGCCTGGCGGCGGCACTTTAGCCATGCTTTCCCCGGCAAAGCATACATCATCAGCGGCATCGCCACAGTGTTAAGCTGCCGGCAGGACCTGCAAGCAGCGGGCACGGCCTGTCGGCGAAGTACAAGACAGCCGACGGGACCCGCCAGGCGGCGGGCCCCAGCGGCCGGCGCAGAAGCCAGCGACCATAGACACTGACAGCCGGGTCCTACACCCGGTCAGATTGCCAATGTACCCCTGGGGGTAGGCCTATATAAACCCCCTAGGGCACACATGCAAAGGGTTCAGACCTTAGACACACACACACACATAAAGAGAGGAAGTTAGGGCTAGCATTGTTCTTCTTCACCCTCTAGAGAAACAGCTCAAGGAGCAAGCTTGTAGCTACCATTGTTGCTTGAGTGATCATGCGGAGACCTCACAGAGTAGGACTAGGGGTGTTATCTCCTAGGAGAGCCCCGAACCTGGGTAAAGTTCACCGGCGTATAGGTCTAGACCTCATCCCGTTTCCTAGCACCGGCGACGTCCTACTATCCTCCACCATGATAAGCCATCCTTTGGCATATGTCGCACGACACCCCCGACATTTGGCGCCCACCATGGGGCATGGTGCACCATCGTCCAGAGATTTGTTCTAGACGGGAACCTTGTTCCTCCCTAGCGAGCGCAGCCAGCCTGGCACCCCTGATGGCGCTTGCATCGACACGCTGCATGGCACGGAAGTCGCCTGTGGCAGCCTGCCTAGCCAATCTTGTTGGCGAGATCCGCCTCTCAGACGAGCCCGTGCCCGTCACAGGCGCACTCAGCTCCGAGAGCTGCTTCGTCGACCTCCTTGACAAGCTCCACATCGCCAACGAGCCCGCTACTAACCTGGAGTCGGTTGGCTCCACCGACCCGATGCTTGTCGACACTGATACGGCCTCCTTCGACTCCTTCCCCGCCAATGTGGTGGTCATCGACGACCCGCTCCCTCGAGCGCAGAGCGACGGCAGCACCATCACGAAGGTGCTTGTCATCAGCCACGATGGGGCTTTCGGAGGAGCCGGCCACGACCCATTGCAGGCGGCAATGCGGTACCTGTCCATGCCCATTGCGGTAGACGCTGATGCCGAGACATTGAAAGCTTGCCGTATCTCGCTCGTTGAGAACGTCTAGAAGCTGGCTACCATGAGACGCCTCTCTGAGGCCTTCCAGTGCGAGGTTCACCATGCCGTTGGCGGCACGCCAACTACTGGCGGGCCCAGCCGGGTGGGCACGATCCGGCAGTGAGGCGGCATTGTCGCCAGCATGTTTGGAGTAGACCGCCCTGTCTACGCCACGCCCATGGAGAACATACGCACTGCCCAGGCGGCAGCAGACGAGATGGACCGCCTGGAGGGCGATGAGCGTCGCTACATGATGGAGCGCGTTCAGCAGCTTATCCACGCAGCGGCCTCCCTGCAAGAAGCCGGCTGCCGGGCTGAAGAGCTTGGCCAATGGCTGGAGAACCCATCCCTTCGCCAAGAGCATGGCGCAACTTCCTGGACACCAATAGGCGGCGTCTGCGACAGACGAGACAAGGAGCCGGCTGCTAGCCGCAGCCGGACTCGCATCACCACCGAGCGCGACCATGACGGCCGCCCACGAGCAGTAGAACAACGGGACGACTATCCACCACCTCCGCCCCCTCGAAGGAGAGGCGCGTTTCCCCGCCACTTGCTGACCATCCGACACTCGGCGACCGGCTAGGCCGCCGAGAGGGAGTCGGAGAGAACGATGCCCACCACCGGATTGACCGCTTGGGGTGATCCCTGGCGCTGGAAGAAGAAGACGCGATGGGCCCGCCTTGCTTCGCCCCCCGCATTCACGACGAGCCCTTCCCCAAAGGGTTCTCGCTCCCAAGAGACACGCCCAAGTACAACGGCTCCGTGAAGCCGGAGGATTGGCTGGTGGACTACTCCACAATCGTAAGCATAGCAAACGGCAACAAGCACGTTGCCGTGAAATACGTCCCGCTCATGCTCCAGGACATGGCCCGGACGTGGCTTAATAGCCTCAAACCCTATAGCATCAACAGTTGGGTGGATTTCACCTAAGTATTCATCCGCAACTTCACCAGCACCTACGAACGGCCGCCCAAGCCCCGCCAGCTCTCGCTGTGCGTTCAGGGCCCGGATGAGTCCACTCGCGACTACCTGACGCGGTGGGCTGAACTGCGCAACTCCTGCAAAGGGGTGCACGAGGTCCAGGCAATTGAATACTTCGCCGTGGGTGCCGAGAGGGCACCCTGCTCAAGGACCGACTCCTCTGCGATGAGCCTGCTACACTCGATGAACTGCTGATCATAGCAGACAAGTATGCCACTGCCGACTCCTCCATGAAGTCGGAGCTCTGAGTGGACACTTCTGGAAAGGTGCTCCCTCTGGCCCCCAGAATGCCGGCTGCCAAAAATAGTCGGCGGCAGCAACCGAACGACAACAAGCGCAAGGCCCCGTTGCCGGCTCCCACTAGCCGGCAGGTGGCGACAGTCGAAGATCAGCAGCCTGAGGGGCAACCCGGCCCCAAGCGCCAGAAGGGCGGCAAGCCTGCTTGGCTTCCCGCCTTCTCATACGAGCACACCCTCGATGCTCCCTGCAAGTTCCATAGTGGCGCGATGCCGTCCAATCACACCACCCGAAAGTGCCACTAGCTCACCCGGATCTCCAAGGGTGAAGGACTACTACCCCCTCCGCCTGCTGGCCCGCCGCCGCCTCCTCAACAGTTGGCGCTATCCAAGATGATTACCCCGAAGAACATGGAGCCTATATGTCATGTTCACCAGTGTGGCTAACGATCGGCGCACTCGGCGTCATCAGCACCGAGAGGTGAACGCCATTTCTTCAAGTGTTCCAGAATTCATGCATTGGTCCGAGAAGCCCATCGGCTGGAGCCGAGCTGAGCACCCAGAGGTGATGCCCTCTTCGGGTTCTTATGCTCTGGTTATGGATGCCACCCTTTCAACGGAGAGGCGAGCTGCTCGTTTCTCCCGAATTCTGATAGATGGCGGCAGCAGCATCAACATCCTATACCGCGATACCATGGAAAAGTTATGCATTAAAGAGAGGCAGCTCCAGCCCAGCCGGACTGTTTTCCATGGTATTATGCCTGGCCTATCCTACTCACCAATCGGCAAGGTCAAGATAGATATCATCTTCGGAGACAAAGATCACTTCTGCCGCAAGGCGATTTGGTTTGAGGTGGTGGACCTCGAGAGCCTTTATCATGTACTCCTGGGCCGGACGGCTCTAGCCAAGTTCATGGCAGTGCCACACTATGCCTGCCTCAAGATGAAGATGCTTGGAACCAAGGGCATTATCATGATATCTGGAGACTATGAGAAGTCGGCCGATTGTGGTGCGTCCAGTAGCCGTCTGGCCGAATCCCTTGTGATTGCTGCTGAGAAGAAGCTCCTAGACCGGGTTGTGGCCATGACCGGCAAGCAGCCGGACATGTCACCAGAGCCCAAAGAGTCAGAGACCCAGGGCTCCTTCTAGTCCGCCAAAGAGATGAAGAAGATTCCCTTGGACCCAGAGCACCCGAAAAGCCACGCTATCATAGGGGCCAACCTTGAAATCAAATAGGAAAGCGAGCTTGTTGATTTCCTCCATGAGAAAATCGGGACATCTTCGCATGGTCTCCCAAGGACATGCCGGGTGTTCCGATGGATTTTGCCGAGCACAAGCTACATGTCAGATCAGATGCCATGCTGGTCAAGCAACCCCTTCGCCGACTGTCGGAGGATAAAAGAAGAATTGTTGGTGAAGAGATAGCCCGGCTTCTAGAAGCCGGCTTCATCATGGAAGTATTTTTTCCAGAGTGGCTCGCCAACCCAGTCCTTGTACTAAAAAAGAACAACAAGTGGCGCATGTGCATTGATTACACCAGCCTCAATAAAGCTTGTCCCAAGGATCCATTTTCTTTGCCTCAGATTGACCAAGTGATAGACTCCATAGACGGATGCGAGCTGTTGAGTTTTTTGGATGCTTATTCAGGATATCACCAGATCAAGTTGAACCCGGTAGACCGCCTGAAGACCGCTTTCATCACACCATTCGGAGCCTTCTGCTACCTAACCATGACATTCGGCTGAGAAATGTCGGTGCCACCTTTCAACGTTGCATGTAGAAGTGCCTCCTCAAGCAAGTCGGCGGAAATGCCCACGTCTATGTAGAAGATATTGTGATGAAGACGGAGAAGCATGGCACCCTCTTGGAAGATCTGAAGGAAACTTTTGATAATCTGCGCCGGTTTCAGATCAAGCTCAACCCGGAGAAATGCGTCTTCAGGGTACCAGCTGGACAACTCCTTGGTTTCCTGGTCTCAGAACGCGGCATCGAGTGCAACCCTGTGAAGATCAAAGCCATGGAGAGGATGGAGAAGCCCACCCGACTGTGAGACATTCAGAAGTTCATCGACTGCTTGGCATCCATCAGCCGCTTCATCAGTAGGCTGGGTGAGAAGGCTCTTCCCCTGTACCAACTCATGAAGAAAACCACACACTTTGAGTGGAACGATAAGGAGGATGAGGCCTTTCTCCAGCTGAAGAAGATGTTGACTACCCCGCCTGTCCTGGCGGCCCCGGCTGCTAAAGAGCACATGTACCTCTACGTCGCCGCCACCAGCCGGGTGGTCAGCACTTTCATAGTAGTGGGGCGCCCAGAGGACGGCAGGGCACAGCCGGTCCAGAGGCCTATGTATTACCTGAGCTTGGTGTTGTCCACCTCAAAGTAGAACTACCCCCACTACCAGAAGATGTGCTACGGCGTGCACTTTGCCACCAAGAAGCCGAAGCCCTATTTTCAAGAGCACCCCATCACGGTTGTCGTCACTGCTCCACTTGCCGAGATCATAGGCAATAGAGATGCGTCTGGCCGAGTGGCCAAATGGGCCATCAAGCTGGCCCCCTACACCATCTTCTACCAACCATGCTCCGCCATCAAGTCCCAAGCACTGGCCGACTCCCTCATCGACTACTGGGCCAAGACCCAGTACCTACCGCCAGCTCCAGACTCCACCAATTGGCGGATGCACTTTGATGGCTCGAAGATGCGCACTGGCTTGGGAGCCGGCGTTGTCCTCACCTCTCCCAAAGGCGACAAGCTCAGATACACATTGAAAATTCACTTCACCATCTCCAACAACATGGCCGAGTATGAGGCGCTAGTACACGGCCTCTGGCTGGCCAAAGAGATTGGCATCCGATGGATCCTGTGCTACGGCGACTCTGACCTGGTGGTCCAACAACCGTTTGGGGACTGGGACACCAAGGATGCAAATATAGCAAGTTACTGCTTCCTCGTTCAGCAGCTCAGCAGATATTTTGAGGGGTGCGAGTTCCTTCGCGTGCCACGCAACGAAAACGAGCCAGCTGATACCCTGGCATGGATCGGCTCCACCCGCCAAGCAATACCAGCTGGCGTCTCCCTTCAATGCCTCCACAAGCCATCGATCAAGCCTTCTCCAGAGTCCGATTCTATCTTCGTGCTGGTTGCTCCCGAAGCAGTCGGATCTGACTCAAGAGCTTCAACAGCCGACCCGGGGACTTCGGCAGGCGGCACGGGGACTGCGGTAGTCGCACCCGGCCTAGGAACTTCACAGCCCGGCCCGGGGGCTGCAGTAACCGGCTCGAGGAATTCACCAGGCGGCTCGGAAACTGCAGCAGCCGCACCCAGCCTGGAGACTTCACAGCTCGGCCCAAGGGCTGCGGCAGTCGGTCCAGAGACTTCAACAACTCAGCAAGCGGCGGCCGGCCCCAACCCGCCACTTCCCAACCCAACCGCCCTAATAGAAGTGGTTGTAGTGGCAGAAGAAGAAATTCAAGCACCATCATGGGCACAGCCTATCCTCAAGTTTCTGGTGACCAGAGAACTGCCGGCTGACGAGATCTCGGCCCGGCAAGTGCAGCGCCGAGCAGGAGCCTACACGATAGTAAACAGAGAGCTTGTCAGGCGCAGCGTGACCGGAGTCTTCCAACACTGCATAGAACTAGAGAAGGGTCAAGCAATCCTCAAAGATATCCAGCAAGGCGAGTGCGGCCACCAAGCAGCCTCCAGATCCTTGTCGCGAAAGTTTTCCGCCATGGCTTCTTCTGGTCGACTGCTTTGGAGGACACCAAGGAGTTGGTCAAGCATTGCAAAGGGTGCCAGAAGTTCAACTCCAAGCAACATCTACCGGCTTCTGCACTTAAGACCATCCCCCTTACCTAGCCTTTCGCTGTGTGGGGGTTGGACATGGTGGGACCATTCAACACAGCACGCGGCAGCATGACCCACCTGCTTGTCGCCGTGGACAAATTCACCAAGTGGATCGATGGAAAACCAATTAACAAACTGAATGGTCCGACTGTTGTGACCTTCATTGCCGACATCACCGTACGATACGGCGTACCGCACAACATCATCACTGACAATGGCACAAACTTTGCCAAGGGATCCCTGGCCCATTTCTGCATGACGCAGGGCATCCGGCTGGACTTAGCGTCCGTTGCCCATCCGCAGTCAAACGGCCAGGTCGAGCGAGCAAACGGGCTCATCCTCTCTGGCACCAAACCCTGACTGGTCGAGCCTCTAGAGAGATCGGCCAGCTGCTAGATCGATGAGCTGCCGGCTGCCCTCTCGAGCCTCCGCACCACTCTGAACAAATCAACTAGATTCACTCCATTCTTCCTTGTTTATGGGGCCGAGGCCATCATCCCAACCGACATCGAGTTCGATTCACCTCGCGTCACCATGTACACGGAGGCGGAGGCGAAAGAAGCAAGAGAAGACGGTGTTGATCTGCTAGAAGAGGGCCAGTTGTTAGCACTCATCCGGTCCGCCATCTACCAGCAGAGTTTGCGCCGCTACCACAGTCGGAAGGTCAAGCAATGATCATTCCCAGAAGGAGACCTTGTGCTCCGGCTGATCCAGTGAATAGCCGGCCAGCACAAGCTCTCGGCCCCTTGGGAAGGCCCGTTCATCATCAGCAAAGCTTTGGGCAACGACTCCTACTACCTCATCAATGCACATAAGCCCAGAGCATGCAAGAGAGATGACTCCGGCAAGGAATTAGAGCGCCCGTGGAATGCAGATCTCATCCGAAGATTTTACAGTGAAAGCAGTATGTACCACGCCATCTTTTATACTAAACGCTAAGACATTAGGACCCTCGAGGAGCACTCGGGGGCTACCCTCTTTATCTATATGACGAGTTATGTGTCTATAAATGTGTTATTTGTTATTCTGCCTGGCACCAGGTTCGACCAGTCGGCCCGAGGGCTTGCCGCCTTGTGCTATGCCCATGCTACCTGTAGTCGGACAAGTAGTGTGCTGGCACCAAAGCCCTCTCTTGCCATCAGCCGCAGCTCGCAGAGCGACTATCCGGCTGGCAAGAGTTAAAGGCAGGAAAGGGTGCCCACATGAAAAATGGCTAAGGACCAAAGCATTCGCATAAGACAATCTGGCACCTTGCCTTGCCGACCAACTGTTGAGTAGCCGACCGGCCGGTTTCTACAACTTAAACTTGCTACGCTCTACAAAGGCTAAGTACTTGCCTTCCCAAAAAATGGCCAAGTACTTGACCCAGCCACAGACCGCAGAGCGGCTGGCCGGTTGACAAGACGGCAGTTAAGGGAATGCGGCAAAGGAAAAAGTCAAAAAGAGCAGAAGAGCAAGGCAAGTTGGAAATTGGCAAAGATAATTTACATAGAAAAAGGCCCTTGGCCAGCATTCAACAGAGTTTGAATACACCCCTAGCGGGTGGAACTGCTCAAATCTAACAAGTTTGTTCGAAAGAAATTACAAAACAGGAAGAAGAAGATAATGTGGCCGCCTAGGCCAGAGGAGTAGAAGCTGGATCAGAGGGGTCGGCGGAGGTCGAGGCTCCGCGTGGTAGAGCGGTCGCCTGGTCAATCTCGGCCTGGTCAGCACCAGCGGCAGTCAGCTCGTCGGCATGCCGCCCGTTGGGCGAGATTTGGTCAGGATGACACTGGCTATCGCCTCCATCATCCGATGCATCGTCTCTGCCGTCCTCGTCCTTGTCCTCCTCTTCTTCGCCTTCATCGTTGGAGGCGATCTCCTCCACCAAGTCCTCGCCGCCTTCAGGGTTCAGCCCGAACCAGTTGGGTGGCACCTCGGCACCCTCCTCATTCAGCTCGGGGAGGAAGACGCTGGTGTCCGTGTACTCGGCTATCGACGCGGCACAACGATAGAGGTCGGGCGCCACCACCACCAGCTCTTCGACGGCTTCAGCATGGAGGGTGGCCAGTTAGTCCAGGTTCAGCCCGGGGTACCACCCCTTGACGAACTCCAGGGCCCGCCGTGCGTTTGCTCGGGCTGTGGAGCCCTTCCACGCCTCGAAGCGGCCAATGGCCACCTCTAACCAGTCAGAGGTCCGACTGGGAGTGCGTAGAATCAGAGTACCCGACCAAAGGGCAGAAACCACCTAAGCTCCGGCACGCTGCAGGCAGCGGAGCGCTCGGTGGGCTGGCTAGAGGCGAGCTTGAATGGCAAGCAGCTACTGGCGAGGGTTTGGGGAGAGTTGGGTGCAATTTCTGCACCAGCTAGCCTTCGCTCGTCACAGAAGGCCTCGATGGCTTGGTTGGCGGTGACGGCGTGACTAGGAAAATACTCTGCACAAGAAGAAAAAAGAAGCATGAAGTCGGAGGTCCGGCTTGAATGAGAAGTCGGCAGACAGAAGAAAGGGAAGAACGGCTTACCATCGAGCATGTCCTCAATCTCGCCGTAGCCGTCGGTCAGAGCCTTCTCCTTATCAACCCAGCTCGAGCGCTGGGCCTCGAACTCAGCCTCGAGCGCCTTCTCCACGTGTTGGCGCCTGGTGCTGGTCCGCCTGGTCAGCCAAATTCCAGGCCAGGCGGTCGCACTCCTGCTCCATCTGACTGCGCTCCTCCTCCTTGGTGCGCGACGCAGTTTGCGCTTCGCCCAGCCGCTGCTGCAAGTCGGCATTGGCTCCTGCAGAAGACATAAAAAGAAAAGACAGACAGGAAAATATATAGCAAAAGAAAAAAGAGTAGTCGCTGGAAGATCCGGCCCGACTGCTCAGCAGTCGGACCGAATCTCGAGGGCTACACCCCGCGGGTGCGTTCGCGTGCCCCCACGTGAATAAGGAAGAAGCACTTACGCCGGCTGCCGGTCAGTTCAGCAGTCTGCTTGGCCAGCTCCCGGACATGAGAGTTGAAGGTGGCCGCACGCATGTTGCGATAATCCTGCAACCAAGACAAGAGAAGAAAGAAGAAGATGTTAGCACTCGGAACTTACCATAAGTTCCGAGCTGCCTGCTCAGCAGCCGGCCCGGAACTCGGGGGCTACACCCAGTGGGTGTGCTCGCGCACCCCCATGGAAGATTTCAAGAAACATACAAGACTCAGGAGACATACCCGGATGGCGGCCCGCATTGCCAGGAACTCCTTGGTGTATTATTCGAGTGAGGAGCTTTGGGCCTGGAGATGGGCCTGGACGTCTATGGTGGCACGGTTCAGCACATTTGTCCCGCCTCCGAGAGTCCATTCCGGCGGAGCGGCGCTGCTGGCTTCGGTGTCGGGGGCCGAAGAGCTCGCGGCCCCAATTTCCAACAGCCTTGGCGCCGACACTTTTTCTCCGGGCGATGACGCCCCTGAGTGCGGACCACCAGGGCAGAACCCACCACCAACTCGTTGCCACCTGGTGGAGCCGGCGGCTCCTCTGGCCCCTGCTGGGCGCATATGTAGTCGGCGGTTCCAGTGGCTCCTCCACCCCCAAGATGACGGTGTCGCCTCCTCCGCCTTCTGCGACCGGCTGGTCGTCGCCGGCTCCTCCAGTCGGCACCTCAGCCCCTGGCACTGGCGGGGCGGGGCGCAGAGGGATGATTAGCTGTGGTGCCAGGACGGACGTGGCCTTCTCTGCCCGCGCTTTGGCGACCGCGTCCACGCATTCCTTGGCCACGGCGTCGGCCTGGGCCTTGGCGGCCGCGTCGGTCTCTTCCAGCGCCGCCTTGGCCGCCGCCGCCTTTGGCCGCTTGGCCTCTGCCCGCTCCTCACACGCCTCCCGCACGTTCCTCTCTATTGCCACCTGGAGCTCGGCGTGCGGGTCTATGCGGCGGGTGTTGGCAGAGCTCTCCATCCCCCAGATGATGGAAGCAGAGGCTGACCGCTCAAGAGAGAGTGGGGCCCTGATCTAAAAAGAGAAGAAGAAATTCAGAAAGAATAATTGCAAGAAGGGCAAAGAAAAAAACGCGAGGGGAGTCAAAGTACTTACGCAGATACTGTTGGGGGCTGCTTTGGGGCCCTTTGGAATTGGGCCACTTTCGCAGCGGCCGGGTTCCTCGGTTTCTTTGGCCGGCTGCCGAACAACGGCTTGGTGGCTCGGTGCTTCTGTGAGCCGCCTGGCGCGGCTGATTAGCTCCCGCCCGCCTTGTCGACTCTGTGAGGGCGGCGTGGCTCGTCTTCATCCTCATCGTCGTCTAGCCACGCCTCAACGCCGTCTCCTCTGGAGCTGCCTGCTCCGCTGCCACCACATGTGGCGTCGTCTTCCTAAAAGGCGGCCACCCCCAAGTCGGGGTCGTCCACATCGCTCACCGTCTGGTCTGGCAGGTATTCTTGACCCTCCTCCAAGGCTTCGGCTACCGACTGGGACGTAAGGATCTGCACAAGTGATTGATTGATCAGGCGGCAAAAAGCAGAACTCGGCACATAAGAATAAAATGAATTGAGGGCTTACTACAGGCGGAGGGCTTGCGCGGGAGTACGACCGCTTGCCGAACTGCCACTCTCCCTCCGAGAGCTTGCAGTTTGAAATAAAGTTTACCAGGTGGGCCACCCTCCACCTTCGGCATCTCCCTGGTGCACATCCGGCTCGGGTCTCAGAGCCCTCTCATCCAGCTGATCAGGTGAGGCCGGGTTTGGAGGGGGAGCACCCGACGCACCACGAAGGCGGTCAGCAGCTCCGAGGCCTTCAGGCCTTCCGACTCCGTCATCTCCTGGAGCCGGGTGGTGGCAGCAAGGGAGGCATCCGACAATGCCTTCGGCTTGAAGGTCCAGTTAGTGCGGGGTTTGGTTGGCGGGCCGGCCTTGTACGCCGGCAGGTTGATGAAGTCGTGCTCCAGGTGGACGTTCTTCACGTAGAAGTATGACCGCTGCCAAAGCTTGACCGACTGTGTCAGGCTGATGGCCGAGAAGCAGTTCCCGTCACCCGGGCGACGCACTGCGACGAAGGTGCCGCACTGAGCCACCTCGTTCTTGGCGGCGGTGCCAAGCTTGGTGTAGAAGAATTCCCCCCACAGCTTGAGGGTGGGGCGAATGCCGAGATATCCCTCGCAGAGGGTAACGAAGGCCGATAGCAACACCACCATATTGGGCGTCAGGTGGTGCGGCTGAAGGCGGTAGAAGTGGAGGAAGGCTCGAAGGAAGTCGCTCGCCTGCAGGCCGAGGCCATAGATGAAGTGCGAGCGAAAGACGACCCGCTCGCCTTCCTGCGGCGCCGACACGATCTCCCCCTCGGGCGGCGGACGTGCCCGGACGTAGTCCTTGCCGGGCAGCTGCCGTGTTTGGAGTAGGAAGGCGATGTGATCTTCATGATTGTTAGATCCATCCCAAGCCCCGGCCCGCGCCATGAGGCTCGGACTCGACGGAGGCGAAGAACTTGGGCGAGCGAGCGAACCCGTGGTGGTGCGGCAGCTCCGCGGGCGAGACGCACTCGGCGACTAGGAGCTGCGGTGGCGCTTCGGCAAGGCAACGAGAGCGCAGCGGCAGCAGCGGGAGGAAGAAGAGCAGAGAGTGGGGTGCGCGTGCATCTGCCACCCCTCACCTCCCCCTACTTATAGCCCCAGGCAGCAAAGCCGAAGGGGCAAGAACGTGGGGGTCGTGGGATTAACTACACCCAAGCCCCCACGACCCCGCGTTAACCGTGCAGTAATGGTGTGTACTTACTGCGTGGCGGGATTCCAACCATTCGCCTCGGCCGCACCAGATCCGCGCGCGCTCCGAGGCATGGTAGTGGCGGGCCCCAGCCTGCGGCGACGTCCCATCACGCGCGTGAGCCGGCAGGCCGGCCCAGCCGGCTGGCGCGCCACCCGGCTCCCGCCATGACGTTTCAAAATCATCAGGCGGTCCGCCAGGTTGCGGCCGGTTCGTACCAGTCGGCACTTCAAAGGGCGGACGAAACAAGATCATCAGACCACTCGGAGTAGGAGGCTGCTGAGGCTTCTCGCCTTCACAGCGGCGGCGCCCCACCAGCTTCGGGGACTACTATCGGAGTAAATGACCACGGGTAGCCTCATCTGCTCCACATGGCGATTCAAGACATCGGGCCCGGCTGCGCCCCTCGAACCCTAACGACGAAGTACCGCCTTCTCTGGGCCGGCTAGTAACATCGGCCGGCTGCCAGAGGGTAGCGCTTTTCAAAAGAAAGGCATGATATGGGCCGACTCCTAGCAGGCGGCCTCCAGAGAGGCCGACTCCTAGCAGGCGGTCCCTCATGCCCTCAAAGTTTGCACCACACTAAGGCAACAAGACGGGTGTGGCTATAGTACCGTCTGCCACCCCCCAATCCAGGGCGGAGCGTGACCACAGTGCAGCGTACTGGATGGACACCCCCGTCTAGTGCGGCACTGTTGCCACGCGGCCCGTGACATCTCTCATGGCAGAGAAGGTCATGCCCCCACTACGGGCTGTCGGTATGGCCCGCTGGCGGCGGGGCCTGATAACCCACAAGTATAGGGGATCGCAATAGTTTTCGAGGGTAGAGTATTCAACCAAAATTTATTGATTCGACACAAGGGGAGCCAAAGAATATTCTCAATTATTAGCAGCTGAGTTGTCAATTTAACCACACCTGGAAACTTAATATCTACAGCAAAGTATTTAGTAGCAAAGTAATATGATAGTAGTGGTAACGGTAGCAAAAGGTAATGATAACAAAAGTAATGTTTTTGGTATTTTGTAGTGATTGTAACAATAGCAACGGAAAAGTTAATAAGCGAAGAACAATATATGGAAAGCTCGTAGGCAATGGATCGGTGATAGAGAATTATACCGGATGCGGTTCATCATGTAACAGTCATAACCTAGGGTGACAGAGAACTAGCTCCAATTCATCAATGTAATGTAGGCATGTATTCCGAATATAGTCATATGTGCTTATGGAAAAGAACTTGCATGACATCTTTTGTCCTACCCTCTCGTGGCAGTGGGGTCCTAGCGGAAACTAAGGGATATTAAGGCCTCCTTTTAATAGAGTACTAGACCAAAGCATTAACACATAGTGAATACATGAACTCCTCAAACTACGATCATTACCGGGAGTGGTCCCGATTATTGTCACTTCGGGGTTGCCGGATCATAACACATAGTAGGTGACTATAGACTTGAAAGATAGGATCAAGAACTCTCATATATTCACGAAAACATAATAGGTTCAGATCTGAAATCATGGCACTCGGGCCCTAGTGACAAGCATTAAGCATAGCAAAGTCATAGCAACATCAATCTTAGAACGTAGTGGATACTAGGGATCAAACCCTAACAAAACTAACTCGATTACATGATAAATCTCATCCAACCCATCACCGTCTAGCAAGCCTACGATGGATTTACTCACGCACGATGGTGAGCATCATGAAATTGGTGATGGAAGATGGTTGATGATGACGATGGCGACGGATTCCCCTCTCCAGAGCCCCGAACGGACTCCAGATCAGCCCTCCCGAGAGGTTTTAGGGCTTGGCGGCGGCTCCGTATTGTAAAACGCGATGAATCCTCCTTCTCTATTTATTTCTCCCCAAAAGCAAATATATAGAGTTGGAGTTGAGGTCGGAGGAGCTCTAGGGGGCCCACGAGGTAGGGGGCGCCCCCCCACCCTCATGGCTAGGGTGTGGGCCCCTGGTCTTCATCTTTTGCAAGGATTTTTTATTATTTCCAAAAAGACCTTCCGTGAAGTTTCAGGTCATTCCGAGAACTTTTGTTTCTGCACATAAAAAACACCATGGCACTTCTGCTGAAAACAACGTCAGTCCAGGTTAGTTCCATTCAAATCATGCAAGTTAGAGTCGAAAACAAGGCCAAACGTGTTTGGAAAAGTAGATACGATGGAGACGTATCAACTCCCCCAAGATTAAACCTTTTCTTGTCCTCAAGCAATTCAGTTGACAAACTGAAAGTGATAAAGAAAAAAAATTACAAACTCTGTTTGCTCTTGTTGTTGTAAATATGTAAAGCCAGCATTCAAGTTTTCAGCAAAGATTATAAACTAACCATATTCACAATAACGCTTAGGTCTCATGTTTACTCATATCAATGGCATAATCAACTAGCAAGCAATAATAATAAATCTCGGATGACAAAACTTTCTCAAAACAATCATAATATGATATAACAAGATGGTATCTCGCTAGCCCTTTCTGAGACCGCAAAAGATAAATGCAGAGCACCTTTAAAGATCAAGGACTGACTAGACATTGTAATTCATGGTACAAGAGATCCAGTCAAGTCATACTCAATGTAAACTAATAGTAATGAACTCAAATGATAGATGTGCTCTCCAACTGGTGCTTTTTAATAAGAGGATGATGACTCAACATAAAAGTAAATAGATAGGCCCTTCGCAGAGGGAAGCAGGGATTTGTAGAGGTGCCAGAGCTCGGTTCTGAAATAGAGGTGAATAATATTTTGAGCGGTATACTTTCATTGTCAACATAACAACCAAGAGATGGCGATATCTTCCATGCTACACACATTATAGGTGGTTCCCAAACAGAATTGTAAAGTTTATACTCCCCCTCCACCAACAAGCATCAATCCATGGCTTGCTCGAAACAACGAGTGCCTCCAACTAACAAGAGTCCCAGGGGGAGTTTTGTTTGCAATTATTTTGATTTAGTTTGCATAAAGCCTAGGACTGGGCATCCCGATGACCAGCCACTTTCTCGTGAGTGAGGAGCTGAGTCCACTCCTCTTGAGAATAACCCGCCTAACATGGAAGATACAGACAGCCCTAGTTGATACATGAGCTATTCGAGCATACAAAACAGGATATTTATTTGAAGGTTTAGAGTTTGGCACATACAAATTTACTTGGAACGGCAGGTAGATACCATAAATAGGTAGGTATGGTGGACTCATATGGCATAACTTTGGGGTTTATGAGATTGGATGCACAAGCAGTATTCCCGTTTAGTACAGGTGAAGGCTAGAAAAAGACTGGGAAGCGACCAGCTAGAGAGCGACAACAGTCATGAACATGCATTAAAATTAATCAACACCGAATGCAAGCATGAGTAGGATATAATCCACCATGAACATAAATATCATGAAGGCTATGTTGATTTTGTTTCAACTACATGCGTGAACATGTGCCAAGTCAAGTTTCTTAAATCATTCAGAGGAGGATACCACCCTATCATACCACATCACAACCATTTTAATAGCATGTTGACACGCAAGGTAAACCATTATAAGCTCTTAGCTAATCAAGCATGGCACAAGAAACTATGATCTCTAGTTGTCATTGCAAACATGTTTATTCATAATAGGCTGAATCAGGAATGATGAACTAATCATATTTACAAAAACAAGAGAGGTCGAGTTCATACCAACTTTTCTCATCTCAGTCAGTCCATCATATATCGTCATAATTGCCTTTCACTTGCACGACCGAACGATGTGGATAATAATAATAGTGCACGTGCATTGGACTAAGCTGGAATCTCCAAGCATTCAATAAACAAGAGAAGACAAGGTAGTATGGGTTCTTTGGTCAGATCAACAATAATGCATATAAGAGCCACTTCAACAATTTAATTATGCTCTTCTCCTATCGACCCCCAAAGAAAAGAAAAGAAATAAAACTATTTACACGGGAAAGCTCCCAACAAGCAAAAAGAAGAACAGGAAATCTTTTTGGGTTTTCTTTTTAATTACTACTACAAGCATGGAAATTAAAACTAGCTAAAAGCTACAACTAATTTTTTTTGTTTTTCTTAAGGTTTATTAAACACACAAGAAGAAAGCATAAAAAGGAAATAAACTAGCATGGATGATACAACGAAAAAGTATGAGCACCAACATCTAGCAATGAGTGTGTGAACATGAATGTAATGCCGGTGAGAAATACGTACTCTCCCAAGCTTAGGCTTTTGGCCTAAGTTGGTCTATGGCCACGGTTGGCCTAGCGGATATCCAAAGTTGTAACTGGGGTCGTACTGCGATGCAGCAGTCATTGCATCATGGGCTGCAGCTTGGAGGCGAGCTATCTCAGCTCACCTCTTATACTCTTCCGCCTCCTCTCTGGTTATAAAATATCTCCTTTTTTCCTGAAAGTCAAAGAAAGTAGAAGCAGGGAGAGCGACGTGATAGGTGCGTCGTCTGTTAAAGATTAGTCGGTACTGGAGGAACTGATCATTCCTCTCAACAAACTGATGACGAACCATAGCCTCATAATCCAAATAAGAAGGAGGCAACTCAATATCATCCTCATGTATGGCTATACCAAGAAAATTAGCTGTGCGGGTTGCATAAATTCCACCAAAGAAATCTCCATTAAATCTACTAAGATGCAACCTATGTGCAACAATGGCTCCCAAATTATAAGATTTATCTCCTAACACAGAACTCCTAAGAATACTGAGGTCAGGGACACACATGTGACATGCCTCATCTTTACCATTAATGCATCTACCTATAAGAGAGCAAAATAATGTATAGCAAGAAAGTGAATGCTCCCTATGGTAGCTTGTGTTATATCTCTAGATTCCCCCATAGTTATACTAGCAAGAAAATCTCTAAATTCAGATTTGCGAGGTTCCCTAACACTACCCCATTGTGGAAGTTTGCAAGCAGTGGTAAAATCCTCCAAGTCCATCGTATAAGATTTTTCATAAAGATCAAACAGGACAGTTGGAGAATTGCGTGAAGATGAAAATTCAAACCTCCTCACAAAGGAACTAGTGAGATAGTGGTATTGGCGGCACTTTTCCTCCTCGAAGCTCACAAGATCAGCGTTACACAAATATGCGTTAAATTCTTCCTTGATTTTCACTCGATCCATAAAGTCCTCTGAAGGCCATTCACAGGGCCGCACTGGAGCGTCCCTTGGTGGCTCATCATCAGCATCACGCATTGCAAGCATGGGTTCTTGTTTCCTTGAAGAGCCACCTTGGTACATTTTCCTAAACATATTTCTTCCTCTGAAAAATTTCTGAAATTTTCAGTAAGTTCAAATAAAAGTAAACCAAACTCAACAAAATTGATAGAAACTACTCCTACAAGTGCCTAGAGCCTATATCATGCATCAAAACTACTTGGAACCACATAAATTTGACATGCAAGCTCAAGAACAGGGTCACCTAGGCAGCACAAATTTGCAATGAATAAAGCACTAGAACAAAAACTAATTGGACCAATGGAGGAGTCACATACCAAGGAACAATCCCCCAAGCAGTTTTGTGAGAGGTGCTATGAGCAACGAGATCGAAAATGGCGGCAAAATGAGCTTGGACTCGGGTTTGAACTGGATAATCGTGTTTGTGGGAGGAAGAAGGAGTGTGTGGGTGCAGGAATAAGTGGAGGAGGGCCACCATGGGCCCACGAGGTAGGGGGCGCGCCCAGGGGGGTAGGGTGCGCCCTCCACCCTCGTGGCCAGGTGGATGCCCCCCGTGTTGTGTTCACAGTGCCAAATATTCTCAAATATTTCAGAAAAAAAATCATATTTAAATTTAAGGGCATTTGGAGAACTTTTATTTTCGGGGTATTTTTATATTGCACGGATAATTCAGACAATAGACGGAAAATACTTTTTTTATTTTATTTAATATAAATAACAGAAAGTAGAAGGAGGGTACAGAGAGTTGTGTTTTCTAAATTCATCCATCTCATGATCATCAAAAGGAATCCACTAACAAGGTTGATCAGGTCTTGTTAACAAACTCATTCCGAATAACATGGAACCGGAGAATCTTCGAATAGCACTAGGTTACCTCAATGGGGATATGCACATCCCCAACAATAAGAATATCATATTTCTTCTTGACAATAGGAAGAGGAAATTCAAAACCTCCAAAAATAATCGATGGAATTTTTCTAATAGAATTGATACTGTGGACTTGAGGTTGTTTCCTCGGAAAGTGTACCGTATGCTCATTACCATTAACATGAAAAGTGACATTGCCTTTGTTGCAATCAATACCAGCCCCTGCAGTATTCAAAAAGGGTCTTGCAAGAATAATAGACATACTATCATCCTCGGGAATATCAAGAATAACAAAGTCCGTTAAAATAGTAATGTTTGCAACCACAACAGGCACATCCTCACAAATACCGACAGGTATAGCAGTTGATTTATCAGCCATTTGCAAAGATATTTTAGTAGGTGTCAACTTATTCAAATCAAGTCTATGATATAAAGAGAGAGGCATAACACCAGCTCCAAGATCACATAATGTAGTTTTAACATAGTTTCTTTTAATGGAGCATGGTATAGTGGGTACTCCTGGATCTCCAAGTTTCTTTGGTATTCCACCCTTAAAAGTATAATTAGCAAGCATGGTGGAAATTTCAGCTTCCGGTATCTTTCTTTTATTAGTAACAATTTCTTTCATGTACTTAGCATAAGGATTCATTTTAAGCATATCAGTTAATCGCATGCGCAAAAAGATAGGTCTAATCATTTCAGCAAAGCGCTCAAAATCCTCATCATCCTTTTTCTTGGATGGTTTGGGAGGAAAAGGCATGGGTTTCTGAACCCATGGTTCTCTTTCTTTACCATATTTCCTAGCAACAAAGTCTTTCTTATCATAACATTGAATCTTTGATTGTGTGTTATCAAGATCAACAGCAGGTTCAATTTCTATATCATTATCATTACTAGGTTGAGCATCAACATGAACATTATCATTAACATTATCACTAGTTTCAGGTTCATTACCAGATTGTGTTTCAGCATCAGAAATAGAAATATCATTTGGATTCTCAGGTGTGTCAATAACAGGTTCACTAGAAGCATGCAAAGTCCTATCATTTTTCTATTTCTTCCTTTTAGAAGGACTAGGTGCATCTACATTATTTCTCTGAGAATCTTGCTCAATTCTCTTAGGGCGGCCTTCGGGATACAAAGGTTCCTGAGTCATTTTACCAGTTCTAGTAGCCACTCTAATAGCATAGTCATTATTCTTACTATTCAATTCATTGAGCAAATCATTTTGAGCTTTAAGTACTTGTTCTACTTGAGTGGTAACCATAGAAGCATGTTTACTAATAAGTTTAAGTTCACCTTTGACATTAGCCATATAATCACCCAAGTGTTCAAGCATATCAGCACTGCGTTTTAATTCTCTACCAAAATAAGCATTGAAGTGTTCTTGCTTAACCATAAATTTATCAAACTCATCTAAGCATGGGCTAGCAAACTTAGTAAATGGGATTTCAGCTTTATCATATCTATAGAGAGAATTTACCTTTACTACCTATGTCGGGTTATTAAGACCATGTATTTCTTCAATAGGAGGTAAATTCTTAACATCTTCAGCTTTAATACCCTTTTCTTTCATGGATTTCTTTGCCTCTTGCATATCCTCAGGACTGAGAAATAGAACACCCCTTTTCTTCGGAGTTGGTTTAGGAATAGGCTTAGGAAGTGTCCAATTATTTTCATTAGTCAACATATTATTTAATAGAATTTCAGCTTCATCTGGTGTTCTTTCCCTGAAAACAGAACCAGCACAACTATCCAGGTAATCTCTGGAAGCATCGGTTAGTCCATTATAAAAGATATCAAGTATTTCATTTTTCTTAAGTGGATGATCAAGCAAAGAATTAAGTAATTGGAGAAGCCTCCCCCAAGCTTGTGGGAGACTCTCTTCTTCAATTTGCACAAAATTATATATATCCCTCAAAGCAGCTTGTTTCTTATGAGCAGGGAAATATTTAGCAAAGAAGTAATAAATCATATCCTGGGGACTATGCACACAACCAGGATCATGAGAATAAAACCATATCTTAGCATCACCCTTTAATGAGAACGGAAATATTTTAAGGATATAAAAGTAGCGAGTTCTCTCATCATTAGTGAACAGGGTAGCTATAACATTTAATATAGTAAGATGTGCCACAACAGTTTCAGATTCATGGCCATAAGTAATTATTTCAGGATCAACAAAGAATTCATAATCCTTATCAGTAACACAGATAGGTGAAGTAGCAAAAGCAGGGTTAGGTTTCATTCTAGCATTAAGGGATTGCTGTTTCCATTTAGCTAATAACCTCTTTAGATCATATCTATCATTGCAAGCTAGAATAGCTCTAGCAGATTCTTCATCCAGATCATAACCCTTAGGCAGAACAGGCAATTCATATTCATTAGGGGGAGAGTCTTCATCATCACTTTCATCAATATTATCAGTTTCAATAATTTCATTCTCTCTAACCCTAGCAAGTTGTTCATCAAGAAATTCACCAAGTAGCATAGTAGTATCAAGCATAGAAGAAGTTTCATCATAAGTATCATGCATAGCAGAAGTGGCATCATCAATAACATGCGACATATCAGAATGAATAGCAGAAGCAGGTTTAGGTGTCACAAGCTTACTCAAAACAGAAGGTGAATCAAGTGCAGAGCTAGATGGCAGTTCCTTACCTCCCCTCGTAGTTGAGGGATAAATCTTGGTTTTTGGATCTCTCAAGTTCTTCATAATGATAAGCAGATACAAATCCCAAGTGACTCAAAGAATAGAGCTATGCTCCCCGGCAGCGGCGCCAGAAAATAGTCTTGATAACCCATAAGTATAGGGGATCGCAACAGTTTTCGAGGGTAGAGTATTCAACCCAAGTTTATTGATTCGACACAAGGGGAGCCAATGAATATTCTCAAGTATAAGCAGCTGAGTTATCAATTCAACCACACCTGGAAACTTAATATCTGCAGCAAAGTATTTAGTAGCAAAGTAATATGATAGTAGTGGTAACAGTAGCAAAAGGTAATGATAACAAAAGTAATGTTTTTGGTATTTTGTAGTGATTGTAACAATAGCAACGGAAAGGTAAATAAGCGAAGAACAATATATGGAAAGCTCGTAGGCAATGGATCGGTGATAGAGAATTATGCCGGATGCGGTTCATCATGTAACAGTCATAACCTAGGGTGACACAGAACTAGCTCCAATTCATCAATGTAATGTAGGCATGTATTCCGAATATAGTCATACGAGCTTATGGAAAAGAACTTGCATGACATCTTCTGCCCTACCCTCCCGTGGCAGCGGGGTCCTAGCGAAAACTAAGGGATATTAAGGCCTCCTTTTAATAGAGTACCGGACGAAAGCATTAACACATAGTGAATACATGAACTCCTCAAACTACGGTCATCACCGGGAGTGGTGCCGATTATTGTCACTTCGGGGCTGCCGGATCATAACACATAGTAGGTGACTATAGACTTGTAAGATAGGATCAAGAACTCTCATATATTCATGAAAACATAATAGGTTCAGATCTGAAATCATGGCACTCGGGCCCTAGTGACAAGCATTAAGCATAGCAAAGTCATAGCAACATCAATTTCAGAACGTAGTGGATACTAGGGATCAAACCCTAACAAAACTAACTCGATTACATGATAAATCTCATCCAACCCATCACCGTCCAGCAAGCCTATGATGGAATTACTCACGCACTGCGGTGAGCATCATGAAATTGGTGATGGAGGATGGTTGATGATGACGATGGCGACGGATTCCCCTCTCTGGAGCCCCGAACGGACTCCAGATCAGCCCTCCTGAGAGGTTTTAGGGCTTGGCGGTGGCTCTGTATCGTAAAACACGATGAATCCTCCTTCTCTATTTTTTTCTCCCCGAAAGAAAATATATATAGAGTTGGAGTTGAGGTCGGAGGAGCTCCAGGGGGCCCACGAGGTAGGGGGCGCGCCCAGGGGGGCAGGCGCGCCCCCCACCCTCATGGCTAGGGTGTGGGCCCCCTGGTCTTCATATTTTGCAAGGATTTTTATTATTTCCAAAAAGACGTTCTGTGAAGTTTCAGGTCATTCCGAGAACTTTTGTTTCTTCACATAAATAAGACCAAGGCAATTCTGCTGAAAACAGCGTCTGTCCGGGTTAGTTCCATTCAAATCATGCAAGTTAGAGTCCAAAACAAGGGCAAAAGTGTTTGGAAAAGTATATACGACGGGACATATCAGGCCCTACTTGTCTGTCAAAAGCCGGAAGGCGGCAAGCTTCGACCAGCAAGCGGAGGGGAGGCCGACTCCCAGCAGGCGGCCCTCCCCCTCCCTCAGAGTTTGTGCGCCATTAACCTGAGGAGATGGGGAATTGCTACAGTGAACGCCTGCGAGACGGCGGCACTGTAGCCATGCCTTCCCCGGCAAAGCACACATCATCAGTGGCATCGCCACAGTGTTAAGCTGCCGGCAGGACCAGCAAGCGGCGAGCACGGCCTATCGGTGAAGTACAAGATAGCCGGCGGGACCCGCTAGGTGGCGGGCCCCAGTGGCCAGCGGAGAAGCCGACGACCATAGACACTGACACGCGGGTCCTGCACCCGGCCAGATTACCATTGTACCCCTGGGGGTAGGCCTATATAAACCCCCCAGGGCACCCATGCAAAGGTTTCATACCTTAGACACACACACACACCCATAGAGAGAGGAAGTTAGGGCTAGCCTTGTTCTTCTTCCCCCTCTAGAGAAACAGGTCAAGGAGCAAGCTTGTAGCTACCATTGTTGCTTGAGTGATCATGCGAAGACCCCGCAGAGCAGGAGTAGGGGTGTTATCTCCTAGGAGAGCCCCGAACCTGGGTAAAGTTCGCCGTCGTACATGTCAACGCCTCATCCCGTTTCCTGGCACCGGCGACGTCTTACTATCCCCCACCATGATAAGCCATCCTTTGGCATATCTCACACGACACCCCCGAAAATGATAGAATTGTATTAACCGAAAACTTAGTACATGTGTGAATAGATAGACAAACAGAGTGTCCCTAGTATGCCTCTACTAGACTAGCTCGTTAATCAAAGATGGTTAAGTTTCCTAGCCATAGACATGTGTTGTCATTTGATGAACGGGATCACATCATTAGAGAATGATGTGATGGACAAAACCCATCTGTTAGCTTAGCATTATGATCGTTTAGTTTATTGATATTGCTTTCTTCATGACTTATACATGTTCCTATGACTATGAGATTATGCAACTCCCGAATACCGGAGGAACACTTAGTGTGCAATCAAATGTCACAACATAACAGGGTGATTATAAAGATGCTCTACAGGTGTCTCCGATGGTGTTTGTCGAGTTGGCATAGATTGAGATTAGGATTTGTCACTCTGATTGTCGAAGAGGTATCTCTGGGCTCCCTCGGTAATGCACATCACTATAAGGCTTGCAAGTAATGTGACTAATGAGTTAGTCACATGATGATGCATTACGGAACGAGTAAAGAGACTTTCCGGTGACGAGATTGAACTAGGTATGATGACACCGACGATCGAATCTTGGGTAAGTAACATGCCGATGACAAAGGGAACAACATATGTTGTTATGCGATTTGATCGATAAAGATCTTCGTAGAATATGTAGGAGCCAATATGAGCATCCATGTTCCACTATTGGTTATTGACCGGAGATGTGTCTCGGTCATGTCTACATAGTTCTCAAACCCGTAGGTTCCGCACGCTTAACGTTCAATGATGATTTGTATTATGAGTTATGTGATTTGATGTACCAAAGGTTGTTTGGAGTTCCAGATGAGATCACGGACATGACGAGGAGTCTCTAAATGGTTGAGATGTGAAAATCGATATATTGGAAGGCTATCTTCGGACATCGGAAAGGTTCCGAGTGATTCGCATATTTTTCGGAGTACCGAAGAGTTACGGGAATTCGCCGGGGGAAGTAGTGGGCCTTAATGGGCCATACGGGAAAGGAGAGAAGGGCCTCAAGGGGTGGCCATGCCCCCCCATGGGCTGCTCCGAATTGGACTAGGAGGGGGTGGCGCCCCCCTCTTTCCTTCTCCCTCTCCCTGTCCTTCCTTCTTCTCCTACTTGGACTAGGAAAGGGGGAAACCTACTCCTACTAGGAGTAGGAATCCTCCCTTTGGGCACGCCCCTTGAGGCCGGCCCTACTCCTCCTCCCCTCCTTTATATACGGGGGAGGGGGCACCCCATAGACACACAAGTTGATTTCTTAGCCGTGTTCGGTGCCCCCCTCCACAGATTTCCACCTCGGTCATATTGTCGTAGTGCTTAGGCAAAGCCCTGCGTCGGTAACTTCATCATCATTGTCACACCATCGTGCTAACGAAACTCTCCCTCAGCCTCAACTGGATCAAGAGTTCGAGGGACGTCATCGAGCTGAACGTGTGCGGATCGTGGAGGTGCCGTGCATTTGGTACTTGATCGGTTGGATGACGAAGACGTTCGACTACATCAACCATGTTACTAAACACTTCTGCTTTTGGTCTACGAGGGTACATAGACACACTCTACCCGCTCATTGCTATGCATCTCCTAGATAGATCTATCATGATCGTAGATAAAATTTTGAAATACTGCGTTCCCCAACAGAAATAATCCCACATATTTGGAGAGTGTTCAATCTTTTGAATTTTTCGATGAAAGTGGGTTTGGAGAGGTCATGACTTTAGTTGATTCCACTATCTTGGAGGATCATAAAACTTTTATGCATGTGGATCGTGACGAGAAAAATTTATATGATAGATATATTATTGAATTTGATTATGATCCTACATATAATTATTATGAGAGAGGAAAATATGGTTGTAGAAATTTTCATGTTATTAAATTTCCTCTCGTTATGTTGAGATTGTCAATGTTTTATTCCTCTCCTTTGCGTATGCTAGATATTTCTTGTCTTGACAATTTGTTTTCCTATAAAATTCCTATGCATAGGAAGTATGTTAGACTTAAATGTGTTTGTCACATGTTTCATGATGCTCTCCTTTTGTTTCAATTATTATCTTCCGTGTGAGCATCGTTGAAATCTTATGCCTAGCTAGGGGCGTGAAACGATAGCGCTTGTTGGGAGGCAATGAAGGAAATATGCCCTAGAGGCAATAATAAAGTTGTTATTTATATTTACTTATATCATGATAAATGTTTATTATTCATGCTAGAGTTGTGTTAACCGGAAACATAGTACATGTGTGAATACATAGACAAACAGAGTGTCCCTAGTATGCCTCTATTTTGACTAGATCATTAATCAAAGATGGTTAAGTTTCCTAGCCATAGACATGTGTTGTCATTTGATGAACGGGATCACATCATTAGAGAATGATGTGATGCACAAGACCCATCCATTAGCTCAGCACTATGATCGTTTAGTTTATTGCTATTGCTTTCTTCATAACTTATACATGTTCCTACGACTAAGAGATTATGCAACTCCCGAATACTGGAGGAACACTTAGTGTGCTATCAAACGTCACAACGTAACTGGGTGATTATAAAGATGCTCTATAGGTGTCTCCGATGGTGTTTCTTGAGTTGGCATAGATCGAGAATAGAATTTTTCACTCCGTGTTTCGGAGAGGTATCTCTGGGCCCTCTCGGTAATGCTCATCACTATAAAGCCTTGCAAGCAAGGTGACTAATGAGTTAGTTGCGGGATGATGCATTACGAAATGAGTAAAGAGACTTGCCGATAACGAGATTGAACTAGGTATGATAATACCAACGATCGAATCTCGCGCAAGTAACATACCGATGACAAAGGGAACAACGTATGTTGTTATGCGATTTGACTGATAAATATATTCATTGAATATGTAGGAACCAATATGAGCATCTAGGTTCCGCTATTGGTTATTGACCGGAGATGTGTCTCGGTCATGTCTACATAGTTCTCGAACCTATAGGGTCCGCACGCTTAACGTCCAGTGACGATTTGTATTATGAGTTATGTGATTTGATGTACCGAAGGTTGTTCGGAGTCCTGGATGAGATCGCGGACATCACGAGGAGTATCGAAATGGTCGAGACATAAGGATTTATATACTGGACCATGTTATTCGGACACCGGAAGTGTTCCGGATAGTTTTGGATAAAACTGGAGTGCCGGAAGGGTTACCGGAACCCCCCGGGGAAGTAATAGGCCTTAATGGGCCTTAGGGGAGAGAGAGAGGGTGGTAGCTATGAGGTGGCGCCCCCCAAGGGGAGTCCGAATAGGACTAGGGGTGGAGGTGCGGCCCCTATTTCCCTCTCCCTCTCCCTCTCATTCCTTCTTCTCCTACTTGGACTAGGAAAGGGGGGAGCCAATTCCTACTTGGAGTAGGACTCTCCCCTTGGGCGCGCCCCTAGGGCCGGCCGGCCTCCTCCTCCCCTCCTTTATATACGGGGGAGGGGGCACCCCATAGACACACAAGTTGATCTTTTAGCCATGTGCGGTGCCCCCACTCCATAGTTTCACACCTCGGTCATATCGTCGTAGTGCTTAGGCAAAGCCCTGCACCGGTAACTTCATCATCACCGTCACCACACTGTCGTGCTGATGAAACTCTCCGTCGGCCTCAACTGGATCAAGAGTTCGAGGGACGTCACCGAGCTGAATGTGTCCAGATCGTGGACGTGCCGTGCATTCGGTACTTGATCGGTTGGATCGCGAAGAAGTTCGACTACATCAACCGCGTTACTAAATGCTTCCGCTTTCGATCTACAAGGGTACGTAGGCACACTCTCCCCTCTCGTTGCTATGCATCTACTAGATAGATCTTGCGTGATCGTAGGTAAAAAAATTTGAAATATTGCGTTCCCCAACAGTTGTACCAGAGCCAGGTCTATGCGTAGATGTTATATGCACGAGTAGAACACAAAGAGTTGTGGGCGATAATAGTCATACTACTTACCATCATGTCATACTTTGATTCGGCGGTATTGTTGGATGAAGCGGCGCAGACCGACATTACATGACCGCGTTCATGAGACTGGTTCTACTGCCGTTCTTCGCATACAGGTGGCTAGTGGGTGTCTGTTTCTCCAGCTTTAGTTGAATCGAGTTTGACTACGTCCGGTCCTTGGTTAAGGTTAAAACAGCACACTTGACAAAAAATCGTTCTGGTTTTGATGCGTAGGTAAGAATGGTTCTTGCTAGAAGCCCATAGCAGCCACGTAAAACAAGCAACAACAAAGTACATGACATCTAACTTGTTTTTGCAGGGCTTGCTGTGATGTGATATGGTCAAGACATGATGTTATATAAATTGTTGTATGAGATGATCATGTTTTGTAACTGTTATCAGCAACTGGCAGGAGCCATATGGTTGTCGCTTTATTGTATGAAATGCAATCGCCACGTAATTGCTTTACTTTATCACTAAGCGGTAGCGATAGTGTTAGAAGCAATAGTTGGCGAGACGACATGGATGCTCCGATGGAGATCAAGGTGTCAAGCCAGTAACGATGGTGATCATGACGGTGCTTTGGAGATGGAGATCAAAGGCACAAGATGATGATGGCCATATCATATCACTTATTTGATTGCATGTGATGCTTATATTTTTATGCATCTTATTTTGCTTAGTTCGGCGGTAGCATTATAAGATGATCTCTCACTAAATTTCAAGGTATAAGTGTTCTCCCTGAGTATGCACCGTTGCTACAGCTCGTTGTGCCAAGACTTCACATGATGATTGATAACCCACAAGTATAGGGGACCGCAACAGTTTTCGAGGGTAGAGTATTCAACCCAAATGATTTAACATAAGGGGAGCCAAATAATATTCTCAAGTATTAGCAGTTGAGTTGTCAATTCAACCACACCTAAAAACTTAATATCTGCAGCAAGGTATTTAGTAGCAAAGTAACATGATAGTAGTGGTAACTATGGCAAAAGTAATATTTTTGGTTTTATAGTGATTTTAACAGTAGCAATGGAAAAGTAAATAAGCGAGAACAATGTATGAAAAGCTCGTAGGCATTGGATCAATGATGGATAATTATGTCGGATGCGATCGATCATGCAACAGTTATAACATAGGGTGACACAGAACTAGCTCCAGTTCATCAATGTAATGTAGGCATGTATTCCGAATATAGTCATACATGCTTATGGAAAAGAACTTGCATGACATCTTTTGTCCTAACCTCCCGTGGCAGCGGGGTCCTATTGGAAACTAAGGCATATTAAGCCTCCTTTTAATAGAGTACCGGACCAAAGCATTAACACATAGTGAATACATGAACTCCTCAAACTACGGTCATCACCGGTAATGGTCCCGATTATTGTCACTTCGGGGTTAACGGATCATAACACATAATAGGTGACTATAGACTTGCAAGATAGGATCAAGAACTCACATATATTCATGAAAACATAATAGGTTCAGATCTGAAATCATGGCACTCGGGCCCTAGTGACAAACATTAAGCATAGCAAAGTCATAGCAACATCAATCTCAGAACATAGTGGATACTAGGGATCAAACCCTAACAAAACTAACTCAATTACATGATAAATCTCATCCAACCCATCACCGTCCAGCAAGCCTACGATGGAATTACTCACGCACGGCGGTGAGCATCATGAAATTGGTGGTGGAGGAAAGTTGATGATGACGATGGCAACGGATTCCCCACTCCGGAGCCCCGAACGGACTCCAGATCAGCCCTCCCAAGAGAGTTTAGGGCTTGGTCATGGCTCTGTATCATAAAACGCGATGAATCCTTCTCCCTGATTTTTTCTCCCTGAACACGAATATATGGAGTTGGAGTTGAGGTCAGTGGAGCGTCAGGGGGCCCACGAGGCAGGGGGCATGCCAAGGGGGTAGGCGCGCCCCCCACCCTCGTGGACAGGGTGTGGGCCTCCTGACATGGATTCTTCTTCCAGTATTTTTTATATATTCCAAAAATAATCTCCATTGATTTTCAGGCCATTCCGAGAACTTTTATTTCTGCACAAAAATAATGGCAATTCTGCCGAAAACAGCGTCAGTCCGGGTTAGTTCCATTCAAATCATGCAAGTTAGAGTCCAAAACAAGGGCAAAAGTGTTTGGAAAAGTAGATACGATGGAGACGAATCAACTCCCCCAAGCTTAAACCTTTGCTTGTCCTCAAGCAATTCAGTTGATAAACTGAAAGTGATAAAGAAAAACTTTTACAAACTCTGTTTGCTCTTGTTGTTGTAAATATGTAAAGCCAGTATTCAAGTTTTTAGCAAAGATTATGAACTAACTATATTCACAATAACATTTAGGTCTCATGTTTACTCATATCAATGGCACCATTAAAGATCAAGGACTGACTAGACATTATAATTCATGGTACAAGAGAACCAGTCACAGTCATACTCAATGTAAACTAACAGTAATGGATGCAAATGACAGTGGTGCTCTCCGACTGGTGCGTTTTAATAAGAGGATGATGACTCAACATAAAAGTAAATAGATAAGCCCTTCGCAAAGGGAAGCAGGGATTTGTAGAGGTGCCAGAGCTCAGTTTTGAAATAGATATGAATAATATTTTGAGCGGTATACTTTCATTGTCAACATAACAACCGAGAGATCTCGATATCTTCCATGCTACACACATTATAGGCGGTTCCCAAGAAGAATGGTAAAGTTTATACTCCCCCACCACCAACAAGCATCAATCCATGGCTCGCTCGAAACAACGGGTGCCTCCAACTAACAACAATCCTGGGGGAGTTTTGTTTGCAATTATTTTGATTTGATTTGAGCATGGGACTGGGCATCCCGGTGACCAGCCATTTTCTCGTGAATGAGGAGCGGAGTCCACTCCTCTTGAGAATAACCCGCCTAGCATGGAGGATACAGACAGCCCTAGTTGATACATGAGCTATTCGAGCATACAAAACAGAATGTTTATTTGAAGGTTTAGAGTTTGGCACATAAAAATTTACTTGGAACGGCAGGTAGATACTGTATATAGGTAGGTATGGTGGACTCATATGGAATAACTTTTGGATTTATGGAATTGGATGCACAAACTGTATTCCCGCTTAGTACAAGTGAAGGCTAGAAAAAGACTGGGAAGCGACCAGCTAGAGAGCGACAATAGTCATGAACATGCATTAAAATTAATCAACACTGAATGCAAGCATTAATAGGATATAATGCACCGTGAACATAAATATCGTAGAGGCTATGTTGATTTTGTTTCAATTACATGCGTGAACATGTGTCAAGTCAAGCCACTCGAATCGTTCAAAGGAGGATACCACCCCATCATACCCCATCACAACCATTTTAATAGCATGTTCGCACGCAAGGTAAACCATTATAAACTCCTAGCAAATTAAGCATGGCATAAGAAACTATAATCTCTAATTGTCATTGCAAATATGTTTCTTTCATAATAGGCTGAATCAGGAATGATGAATTAATCATATTTACAAAAACAAGAGAGGTCGAGTTCATACCAGCTTTCCTCATCTCAATAAGTTCATCATATAATCATCATTATTGCCTTTCACTTGCACGAGCGAATAGTGTGGATAATAATAATAGTACACATGCATTGGACTAAGCTGGAATATGCAAGAATTCAATTCAAGAGAGAAGACAAGGTAATATGGCCTCTTTGTTAGATCAACAATAATGCATATAAGAGCCACTCAACATTTTCATTATGGTCTTCTCCTCTCGACCCCCAAAGGAAAGAAAAGAAACAAAACTATTTACACGAGAAAGCTCCCAACAAGCAAAAGAAGAACGAGAAATCTTTTTGGGTTTTGTTTTAATTACTACTACAGGCATGGAAAGTAAACTAACTAAAAGCTACAACTATTTTTTTGTTTTTCTTAAGGTTTTTCAAACACACAAGAAGAAAGCGAGAAAATGAAAATAAACTAGCATGGATGATATAATGAAAAAGTATAAGCACCGACAACTAGCATGAGTGTGTGAACATGAATGTAATGTCGGTGAGAGATATGTACTCCCCCAAGCTTAGGATTTTGGCCTAAGTTGGTCTATGCCCATGGATCAAAGTTGTAGCTGGGGTCGTACTGAGAAGGGTCCTCAGATTTCCACTGGCTGGCGATCTCCTCCGGGTTCCACTGATAAGTAGACTAATGGTGAGGGTCAGATTGTGGCTCCGGCTCTGCAGCTGACATCTGGTTCCAGTAGGCAAGAATGTCCTCCGGCGGAACAAGGTACTTGCCTGAAAATATGTCAAACAAAGAAGGCGCAGGCAAGGTAATAAACTCACAATTTTTTTTGTTAAATACCAATTTGTATTTGAGTGTCTTATTCCTATCCTTAACAATAAACTCGTGTGCTACCATACTTTTATAACCTAGAGCAATAGGAGGTAGCAACTTTTCCTCTTTCTCATAATGCCTGATAGGTATGTTAAAGTGTGCAGCAAGGCGCGAGGCAAAGATGCCTCCGAGGACGGGGCCCTTAGTACAGTTCAGATTTAATCGTCTAGCAACAATAGCGCCTAAGCTGGAAGTAGTATCATTAAACAAGGCATGGCGAAAAATAGCAATATCCGAAGCACTGAGGTTCCCACAATTCCCGCGACCAATTAAGCATCTACTAGCAAATATTGCGAAGTAACGTAAAACAGGAAAATGTATGCTAGTGATTCTCACATCGGAAACTTTCCTCGTTTCCCCTACAGCAATCATATCAATAAATCCCTCCATATCATTACAATGTGGTTCCTCTATGCTGCCCTCAAAGGGTATCAAATAGATCTGGCAAAAATCATAAAGTGATATCTCCTTATGCACATCATATAAATAAAACTCCACCGAAGTGTTGGGATCTACGGTAGGGTGCTTCGACTGCAAATTAAAATTTCCTATGCGCAGAACAACCAAGAACATGCTACGGGAGATGGATCACAGTTCGTTACCACTAGACACGCAGTGTCGTGCAGCGGAAGAAGAGTTGGGGCAGCGCGTCCATGTGGATCATCTCCTCCTCGTCCGATCTCCCCTATACAACCGGTGGTCGGTTCCCACATACAGGTTCGCCGGAGCGGCGCAAGTGCACCGCCTCTAACGGTATCCGCGCGTGCAGGAGGAACATCGTGCGGCGGACTGCTAGGTCCGATCACACAACCGGCGACGAGTGGAGGTGTCTATTCGCAACACATGCAAACCCTAGTGACAGTGCCAAAGCGATCAACCGCCTGAGTGTGCAGCACCTCCACTATATATATAGGCGTCCGTCACGGGCTCAACACTTGGGCCTCGCACGGACCCTAAAGCCCATAAGCCTACTCGGCCACAATCCGAATACAGTTCGGATCACATCCGACCAGTGTCCTCGGATCCGACCTCGTAGCTTCCTTCCCTTAAGCGCGCGACCCCTTAGGTTCAAGTTGGCTTGGTCGCAATTTGGATCACCTCCGAACTACATAGTTGGTAGCGGCCTCTAGCAAGGAATGCCGAACACCAAGCAGACTATGAAGCTTGTTAGTGAACCTATACATGACACTTCCATTCCTTTTGCCACGTGATATATGTTGTCGAGCTCAAGGCGAGTCTGTCATCCTTGTGCCGACCTCTTTCTCGTTCTAGTGATGCCAACCACAAACCGGATTATCTCATAATCCTTGTCGCATGGCCATGCTTATCCTGGTCGGATCACACAAGGGGCCCAGAGTATATCTCTCTTGATCGGAGGGGCAAATCCCATCTTGCTCGACCACGTCTCGCAGCATGGTTCTGGACAAACCCGAAACCTACCTTTATAACTACCCAGTTACAGAGTAGTGTTTGGTCAGCCCAAAGCAAGTCTGTCACCATCCCGAGTACATGCGTCAGCTCAGGTCTTAGGACATAGAACATATGTTGTACTAGAGACTCACAAATGACATATCGCTGTGTCTCATAGTTGGGTCTGTCCGACTCGGACCTTATCTCGACTCGGATCCGACTACGTCGAATCCGACGAGATCCTTCCAAGTCCATATTATTTGGTTAGCATCCAATGCTCCATGGCTAGTGAGACCAAGCCATCGACCGTGTCATATGCTAGTCTAGTTTGCTGCGCATCCACACAGCCCTTTCGACTAGGGACCTTTTAGGACAGTCATCATACAATGCATAGTCCCACAAACAAGTCACGTACTTGCTGATACACATCATTGATAATGTCCAAGGACTATCTTTATTCATAAACACATAGGAAATATCATTATACATGATTGCCTCTAGGGCATATCTCCAACACGAAGGTGGTGATCTCCTAGCATGGAAATGAAAATTTTGCACAAAGATATTGGTGAGTAAGAGATATTGTTCACGCTGGTCGTGGAGGAAGGCGGTGTGGCCTGCATTCTCAGCCAAATGATAAAAATCTTCATGAATCCCGGCCTCTTTCAAGAACTCATCACAAGGCCATTCACATGGCCGAACCTCCGCAGTACGTGGGAGATTATACTTGGGCTTCTTGTTCTCTTCATCTTGCTTATCCTTCGAGCTTCGGCTCAATGAGCCCCTCAAAAATCTCTTCATCATTTTCTGAAAATTTCTGAAATTTTTAGTAACTTAAAATAAAAGTGAACCAAACTCAACAAAATTGATAGCAACTACTCCTACAAGTGCCTAGAGGCCATATCAAGCATTAAAACTACTTTTGACCATATAAATTTGACATGCAAGCTCAAGAACAGGATCACCTAAGCAACAAAACTTTGCACTGAATAAAGCACTAGAACAAAAACTAATTGGACCATTGGAGGAGTCACATACCAAAGAACAATCCCTCAAAGCAGTTTTGTGAATGGAGCTTTGAGCAAGGAGATCGAAAATGGCAAGAAGATGAGCAAGAACTCGGGTTTGAGCTGGTTGGTGATATTTTTGGGAGGAAGAAGGAGTGTGTGGTGGCTGGGATAAGTGGAGGGGACACACATGGGGTCCACGAGGAAGGGGGTGTGCCCTCCACCCTCGTGGGCACGTGGCTTCTCCCCCTGCTATGTTTTTAGTGCCAGATATTCTCAAATATTCTAGAAAAATCATATTTAATTTTCAGGGCATTTGGAGAACGTTTATTTTCGGGGTATTTTTTATTGCATGGATAATTCAGAAAACAGACAGAAAATACTATTTTGCTTTATTTAATATAAATAATAGAAAGTAAAAAGAGGGTACAGAGATTTGTGTTTTCTAAATTCATCCATCTCATGCTCATCAAAAGGAATCCACTAACAAGGTTGATCAGGTCTTGTTAACAAACTCATTTCGAATAACATGAAACCAAAGAATTTTTGAATAACACTAGGTTACCTCAACAGGGATATGCATGTCCCCAACAATAAGAACATCATATTTCTTCTTGACAGTAGGAAGAGGAAATTCAAAACCTCCAATAGTGATTGTTGAAATTTTTCCAATAGAATTGATACTGTGGACTTGAGGTTGTTTCCTCGGAAAGTGTACCGTATGCTCATTACCATTAACATGAAAAGTGACATTGCCTTTGGTGCAATCAATAACAGCCCCTGCAGTATTCAAAAAGCGTCTTCTAAGAATAATAGACATACTATCTTCCTTGGGAATATGAAGAATAACAAAGTCCATTAAAATAGTAACGTTTGCAACCACAACAGGCACATCCTCACAAATACCGCAGGTATAGCAGTTGATTTATCAGCCATTTGCAAAGATATTTCAGTAGGTGTCAACTTATTCAAATCAAGTCTACGATATAAAGAGAGAGGCCTAACACTAACACCGGCTCCAAGATCACATAAAGCAGTTTTAACATAGTTTCTTTTAATGGATCATGGTATAGTTGGTACTCCTGGATCTCCAAGTTTCTTCGGTATTCCACCCTTAAAAGTATAATTAGCAAGCATGATGGCAATTTCAGCTTCCGGAATCTTTCTTTTATTAGTAACAATTTCCTTCGTATATTAAGCATAAGGATTCATTTTAAGCATATCAGTCAAACACATAAGCAAAAAGATAGGTCTAATCATTTCAGCAAAGCGCTCAAAATCCTCACCATCCTTTTTCTTGGATGGTTTAGGAGGAAAAGGCATGGGTTTCTGAACCCGTGGTTCTCTTTCTTTACCGTGCTTCCTAGCAACAAAGTCTCTCTTATCATAATGTTGATTCTTTGATTGTGGGTTATCAAGATCAACAACAGGTTCAATCTCTACATCATTATCATTACTAGGTTGAGCATCAACGTGAACATCATCATTAACATTATCACAAGGTTCATGTTCATTACCAGATTATGTTTCAGCATCAGAAATAGAAATATCATTAGGATTCTCAGGTGTGTCAATAAAAGGTTCACTAGAAGCATGCAAAGTCCTATCATTCTTCTTTTTCTTCCTCTTAGAAGGACTGGGTGCATCAACATTAGTTCTCTGAGAATCTTGCTCAATTCTCTTAGGATGGCCCTTAGGATACAGAGGTTCCTGAGTCATTTTACCACCTCTAGTCATAACTCTAACATCATTATCATTCTGAGCTTTAAGTACTTGTTTTACTTGAGTGGTAACCATAGAAGCATGTTTACTAATAAGTTTAAGTTCACCTTTAACATTAGCCATATAATCACCCAAGTGTTCAAGGTGTTTCAATTGTCTACCAACATAAGCATTGAAGTTTTCTTGTTTAACCATAAAGTCATCAAACTCATCCAAGCATGGGTTAGCAAACTTAGTCAACGGGATTTCACATTTATCGAATCTATAGAGAGAATTTACCTTTACTACACGTGTCGGGTTATCAAGACCATGTATTTCTTCAACTGGCGGCAAATTAAGACCATGTATTTCTTCAATAGGTGGTAAATTCTTAACATCTTCAGCTTTAATATCTTTTTCTTTCATAGATTTCTTTGCCTCTTGCATATCTTCAGGACTGAGAAATAGAATACCCCTTTTCTTCGGAGTTGGCTTAGGAGTTGGTTCAGGAAGTGTCCAATTATTTTCATTTGTTAACATATTATTCAATAGCAATTCAGCTTGATCAACAGTTCTTGCCCTGAAAACACAACCAGCACAACTATCCAGGTGGTCTCTGGAAGCATCGGTTAGTCCATTATAAAAGATATCAAGTATTTCATTTTTCTTTAGAGGATGATCAAGCAAAGCATTAAGTAATCGGAAAATCCTCCCCCAAGCTTGTGGGAGACTCTCTTCTTCAATTTGCACAAAATTATATATTTCCCTTAAGGAAGCTTGTTTCTTATGAGCGGGGAAATATTTAGCAGAGAAGTAATAAGTCATATCCTGGGGACTACACACACAACCAGGATCAAGAGAATTAAACCATGTTTTAGCATCACCCTTTAATGAGAATGGAAACAACTTAAGGATAAAGTGATAGCGAGTTTTCTCATCATGAGTAAACAGGGTGTCAATATCATTTAAGTTAGTAAGATGTGCCACAATAGTTTCAGATTCATAGCCATAAAAAGGTTCAAATTCAACCAAAGTAATTATCTCAGGATCGACAGAGAAATCATAACCCTTATGAGTAATAAAGATAGGTGAAGTAGCAAAAGCAGGGTCATATTTCATTCTAGCATTCAGAGACTTTTCTTTAAACTTAGCTAATAATTTCTTAAGATCAGATCTATCATTGCATGCTAAGAAGTCTCTAGCAGTTTCTTCATCCATAACATAACCCTCAGGAACAACAGGCAATTCATATCTAGGGGAGAATCTTCATCATCACTTTCATCAATATTATCAGTTTCAATAATTTCATTCTCTCTAGCCCTAGCAAATTGTTCATCAAGAAATTCACCTAGTAGCATAGTAGTATCAAGCATAGAAGTAGTTTCATCATAAGTATCATGCAAAGTAGAAGTGGCATCATCAATAACATGCGACCTATCAGAATCAATAGCATGTGTAGGTGTCACAAGTTTACTCAAAACAGAAGGTGAATCAAGTGCAGAGCTAGATGGCAGTTCCTTACCTCCCCTCGTAGTTGAGGGAAAAATCTTAGTTCTTTGATCTTTCAAGTTCTTCGTAGTGATAAGCAGATATAAATCCCAAGCGACTCAAAGAATAGAGCTATGCTCCCCGGCAAGGGCGCCAGAAAATAGTCTTGATAACCCACAAGTATAGGGGGTCGCAACAGTTTTCGAGGGTAGAGTATTCAACCCAAATTTATTGATTTGACACAAGGCGGGCCAAAGAATATTCTCAAGTATTAGCAGTTGAGTTGTCAATTCAACCACACGTGGAAACTTAATATCTGCAGCAAGGTATTTAGTGGCAAAGTAATATGATAGTAGTGGCAAGGGTGGCCAAAGTAATTTTTTTGGTTTTATAGTGATTGTAACAGTAGCAACGGAAAAGTAAATAAGAGAAGAACAATGTATGAAAATCTCGTAGGCATTGGATCAGTGATGGATAATTATGTTGGATGCGATCGATCATGCAACAGTTATAACATAGGGTGACACAGAACTAGCTCCAGTTCATCAATGTAATGTAGGCATGTATTTCGAATATAGTCATACGTGCTTATGGGAAAGAACTTGCATGACATCTTTTGTCCTACCCTCCCATGGCAGCGGGGTCCTATTGCAAACTAAGGGATATTAAGGCCTCCTTTTAATAGAGTACCGGACCAAAGCATTAACACATAGTGAATACATGAACTCCTCAAACTACGGTCATCACCGGTAATGGTCCTGATTATTGTCACTTTGGGTTAACGGATCATAACACATAATAGGTGACTATAGACTTGCAAGATAGGATCAAGAACTCACGTATATTCATGAAAACATAATAGGTTCAGATCTGAAATCATGGCACTCAGGCCCTAGTGACAAGCATTAAGCATAGAAAAGTCATAGCAACATCAATCTCAGAACATAGTGGATACTAGGGATCAAACCCTAATGAAACTAACTCGATTTGATAAATCTCATCCAACCCATCACTGTCCAGCAAGCCTAGGATGGAATTACTCACACACAGCGGTGAGCATCATGAAATTGGTGATGGAGGAAGGTTGATGATGATGATGGCGACGGATTCCCCTCTCCGGAGCCCCGAACAGACTCCGGATCAGCCCTCCCGAGAGAGTTTAGGGCTTGGTGGTGGCTCTGTATCGTAAAACATGATGAATCCTTCTCCCTAATCTTTTTCTCCCCGGACACAAATATATGGAGTTGGAGTTGAGGTCGGTGGAGCGTCAGGGAGCCCATGAGGCAGGGAGCGCGCCCAGGGGGTAGGCGCACCCCCCACCCTCGTGGACAGGGTGTGGGCCCCCTGACGTGGATTCTTCTTCTAGTATTTTTTATATATTCCAAATATAATCTCCGTTGATTTTCAGGTCATTCCAAGAACTTTTATTTCTGCACAAAAATAACACCATGGCAATTCTGCTGAAAACAATGTCAGTCCGGGTTAGTTCCATTCAAATCATGCAAGTTAGATTCCAAAACAAGGGCAAAAGTGTTTGGAAAAGTAGATACGACAGAGACGTATCAATGATCGGGTGTGATAAGCTCTACGTTCACATACAACAGGTGCAAGCCAGTTTTGCACAAGCAGAATACTCAGGTTAAACTTGATGAGCCTCGAAACACTGAGACCAAAAGGTCGAGCATAAATCATATAGTAGATATGATCAACATAGTGATGTTCACCATTGAAAACTTCTCCATCTCACGTGATGATCGGACATGGTTTAGTTGATATGGATCACGTGATCATTTAGATGACTAGAGGGATGTCTATCTAAGTGGGAGTTCTTAAGTAATATGATTAATTTAACTTTAATTTATCATGAACTTAGTACCTGATAGTATTTTGCATGTCTATGTTGTTGTAGATAAATGGCCCATGCTACTGCTCCTTTGAATTTTAATGCGTTCCTAGAGAAAGCTAAGTTGAAAGATGATGGTAGCAACTACACAGACTGGGTCCGTAACTTGGGGATTATTCTCATTGTTGCACAGAAGAATTACGTCCTCGAAGCACCGCTAGGTGCAAAGCCCGCTGCAGGAGCTACTCCAGATGTTATGAATGTCTGGCAGAGCAAAGCTGATGACTACTCGATAGTTCAGTGTGCCATGCTTTACGGCTTAGAATCGGGACTTCAACGATGTTTTGAACATCATGGAGCATATGAGATGTTCCAGGAGTTGAAGTTAATATTTCAAGAAAATTAATGCCCGGATTGATAGATATGAAGTCTCCAATAAGTTCTACAGCTGCAAGATGGAGGAGAATAGTTATGTCAGTGAACATATACACAGAATGTCTGGATACCACAACCACTTGACTCAACTGGGAGTTAATCTTCCTGATGATAGTGTCATTGACAGAGTTCTTCAATCACTGCCACCAAGCTACAAAAGCTCTGTGATGAACTATAATATGCAAGGGATGGATAAGATAATTCCCAAGATCTTCGCAATGCTAAAGGTTGCGGAGGTAGATATCAAGAAGGAGCATCAAGTGTTGATGGTCAACAAGACCACTAGTTTCAAGAAGAAGGGCAAAGGTAAGAAGGGGAACTTCAAGAAGAACGGCAAGCAAGTTGCTGCTCAAGTGAAGAAGCCCAAGTCTGGACCTATGCCTGAGACTGAGTGCTTCTACTGCAAAGGGACTGGTCACTAGAAGCGGAACTGCCCCAAGCATTTGGCGGATAAGAAGGATGGCAAAGTGAAAGGTATATTTGATATACATATTATTGATGTGTACCTTACTAATGCTCGCAGTAGCGCATGGGTATTTGATACTAGTTCTGTTGCTAATATTTGCAACTCGAAACATGGGCTATGGATTAAGCAAAGATTGGCTAAGGACGAGGTGACGATGCGCGTGGGAAATGGTTCCAAAGTCGATGTGATCGCGGTCGGTACGCTACCTCTACATCTACCTTCGGGATTAGTTTTAGACCTAAATAATTGTTATTTGGTGCCAGCGTTAAGCATGAACATTATATCTGGATCTTGTTTGATGCGAGACGGTTATTCATTTAAATCAGAGAATAATTGTTGTTATATTTATATGAGTAATATCTTTTATGGTCATGCACCCTTGATGAGTGGTCTATTTTTATTGAATCTCGATAGTAGTGATACATATATTCATAGTATTGAAGCCAAAAGATATAAGTTTAATAATGATAGTGCAACTTATTTTTGGCACTGCCGTTTAGGTCATATTGGTGTAAAGCGCATGAAGAAACTCCATACTGATGGGCTTTTGGAATCACTTGATTATGAATCACTTGATGCTTGCGAACCATACCTCATGGGCAAGATGACTAAGACTCTGTTCTTCGGAACAATGGAGTGAGCAACACACTTATTGGAAATAATACATACTGATGTATGTGGTCCGATGAGTGTTGATGCTCACGGCGGGTATCATTATTTTCCGACCTTCACAGATGATTTGAGCAGATATGGGTATATCTACTTGATGAAACATAAGTCTGAAACATTTGAAAAGTTCAAAGAATTTTAGAGTGAAGTGGAAAATCATCGTAACAAGAAAATTAAGTTTCTACGATCTGATCGTGGAGGTGAATATTTGAGTTATGAGTTTGGTCTTCATTTGAAACAATGCAGAATAGTTTCGCAACTCACTCCACCAGGAACACCAGAGCATAATGGCGTGTCCGAAAATCATAACCGCACTTTATTAGATATGGTGCAATCTATGATGTCTCTTACTGATTTACCGCTATCGTTTTGGGGTTATTCTTTAGAGACGGCTGCATTCATGTTAAATAGAGCACCATCGAAATCCGTTGAGACGACACCATATGAATGTGGTTTGGCAAGAAACCCAAGTTGTCGTTTCTTAAAGTTTGGGGTTGCGATGCTTATGTGAAAAAGCTTCAACCTGATAAGCTCGAACCCGAATCAAAGAAATGTGTCTTCATAGGATACCCAAAGGAGACTGTTGGGTACACCTTCTATCATAGATCCGAAGGCAAGATGTTCATTGCTAAGAATGGATCCTTTCTAGAGAAGGAGTTTCTCTCAAAAGAAGTGAGTGGGAGGAAAGTAGAACTTGATGAGGTAATTGTACCTTCTCCCTTATTGGAAAGTAGTTCATCACTGAAATCAGTTCCAGTGATTCCTACACCAATTAGTGAGGAAGCTAATGATGATGATCATGAAACTTCTGATCAAATTGCTGCCGAACCTCGTAGGTCAACCAGAGCAAGATCCGCACCAGAGTGGTATGGTAATCCTGTTCTGGAGGTCATGTTACTTGACCATGACAAACCTACAAACTATGAGGAAGCAATGATGAGCCCAGATTCCGTGAAATGGCTTGAGGCCATGAAATCTGAGATGGGATCCATGTATGAGAACAAAGTGTGGACTTTGGTTGACTTGCCCGATGATCGGCAATCCATTGAGAATAAATGGATCTTCAAGAAGAAGACTGACGCTGACGGTAATGTTACTGTCTACAAAGCTCGACTTGTTGTGAAAGGTTTTCGACAAGTTCAAGGAGTTGACTATGATGAGACCTTCTCACCCGTAGCGATGCTTAAGTCCATCCGAATCATGTTAGCAATTGCCGCATTTTATGATTATGAAATTTGGCAAATGGATGTCAAAACTACATTCCTTAATGGATATCTTAAAGAAGAGTTGTATATGATGCAACCAGAAGGTTTTGTCGATCCAAAAGGTGCTAACAAAGTGTGCAAGCTCAAGTGATCCATTTATGGACTGGTGCAAGCATCTCAGAGTTGGAATATACGCTTTGATAGTGTGATCAAAGTATATGGTTTTATATAGACTTTTGGAGAAGACTGTATTTACAAGAAAGTGAGTGGGAGCTCTATAGCATTTCTGATATTATATGTGGATGACATATTGTTGATCAGAAATGATACTGAATTTCTGAATAGCATAAAAGGATACTTGAATAAGACTTTTTCAATGAAAGACCTCAGTGAAGTTGCTTATATATTGGGCATCAAGATCTATAGAGATAGATCAAGACGCTTAATTGGACTTTCACAAAGCACATACCTTGATAAAGTTTTGAAGAAGTTCAAAATGGATCAAGCAAAGAAAGGGTTCTTGCATGTGTTACAAGGTGTGAAGTTGAGTCAGACTCAATGCCCAACCACTCCAGAAGATAGAGAGAAATTGGAAGTCATTCCCTATGCCTTAGGCATAGGTCCTATCATGTATGCAATGCTGTGTACCAGACCTGATGTATGCCTTGCTATTAGTTTAGCAGGGAGGTACCAAACTAATACAGGAGTGGATCACTGGACAGCGGTCAAGAACATCCCGAAATACCTGAAAAGGACTAAGGATATGTTTATCGTTTATGGAGATGACAAAGAGCTCGTCATAAACGGTTACGTCGATGCAATCTTTGACGCTGATCCGGATGACTCTAAGTCACAAACCGGGTACGTAATTTTATTGAATGGTGGAGCTGTCAGTTGGTGCAGTTCTGAGCAGAGCATCATGGCGGGATCTACGTGTGAAGCGGAATACATAGCTGCTTCAGAAGCAGCAAGGAGTCTGGATGAAGGAGTTCATATCCGATCTAGGTGTAATACCTAGTGCATTGGGTCCAATGAAAATCTTTTGTGACAATACTGGTGCAATTGCCTTGGCAAAGGAATCCAGATTTCAGAAGAGAACCAAGCACATCAAGAGACTCTTCAATTCCATCCGCGATCAAGTCAAGGAGGGAGACAGAGAGATTTGCAAGATACATATGGATCTGAATGTTGCAGACCCGTTGACTAAGCCTCTCTCACGAGCAAAACATGATCAGCACCAAGACTCCATGGGTGTTAGAATCATTACTATGTAATCTAGATTATTGACTCTAGTGCAAGTGGGAGACTGAAGGAAATATGCCCTAGAGGCAGTAATAAAGTTGTTATTTATATTTCCTTATATCATGATAAATGTTTATTATTCATGCTAGAATTGTATTAACCAGAAACTTAGTACATGTGCGAATACATAAACAAACAGAGTGTCCCTAGTATGCCTCTATTTTGACTAGCTCGTTAATCCAAGATGGTTAAGTTTCCTAGCCATAGACATGTGTTGTCATTTGATGAATGGGATCACATCATTAGAGAATGATGTGATGGACAAGACCCATCTGTTAGCTTAGCACTATGATCATTTAGTTTATTGTTATTGCTTTCTTCATAACTTATACATGTTCCTATGACTGTGAGATTATGCAACTCCCGAATACCGGAGGAACACTTAGTGTGCTATCAAACGTCACAACATAACTGGGTGATTATAAAGATGCTCTACAGGTGTCTCCGATGGTGTTTGTTGAGTTGGCATAGATCGAGAATAGGATTTGTCACTCCGTGTTTCGGAGAGGTATCTCTGGGCCCTCTCGGTAATGCTCATCACTATAAAGCCTTGTAAGCAAAGTGACTAATGAGTTAGTTGCGGGATGATGCATTACGGAACGAGTAAAGAGACTTGCCGATAACGAGATTGAACTAGGTATGATGATACTGGCGATCGAATCTCGGGCAAGTAACATACCGATGACAAAGGGAACACGTATGTTTTTATGCGGTTTGACCAATAAAGATCTTTGTAGAATATGTAGGAACCAATATGAGCATCTAGGTTCCGCTATTGGTTATTGACCGGAGATGTGTCTCGGTCATGTCTACATAGTTCTCGAACCCGTAGGGTCCGCACGCTTAACGTTCGATGATGATTTGTATTATGAGTTATGTGATTTGATGTACCAAAGGTTGTTCGAAGTCCCGGATGAGATCATGGACATGACAAGGAGTCTCGAAATGGTCGAGACATAAGGATTGATATATTGGACCATGTTATTCGGACAGGAGAAGTGGTCCGGATAGTTTCGGATAAAACTGGAGTGCTGGAAGGGTTACCGGAACCCCCCGGGGAAGTAATGGGCCTTAATGGGCCTTAGGGGAGAGAGAGGGCAGCAGCCAGGAGGTGGCACATGTCGCTGTCAAAACCGGCGGATCTTAGGTAGGGGATCCCGAACTGTGCGTCTAAGGTTGATGGTAACAGGAGGCAGGGGACACGATGTTTTACCCAGGTTCGGGCCCTCTCGATGGAGGTAATACCCTACGTCCTGCTTGATTGATATTGATGAATATGAGTATTACAAGAGTTGATCTACCACAAGATCGTAATGGCTAAACCCTAGAAGTCTAGCATGTATGACTACGGTATTGAGTATCCCCTATCCGGACTAAGTCCTCCGATTTATATAGACACCGGGGGAATCTAGGGTTACATAGAGTCAGTTACATAATATGGAATCTTCATAGTTGTTTGCCAAGCTTGCCTTCCACGCCAAGGAGAGTCCCATTCGGACATGGGCACCGTCTTCGGTCTTCATATCTTCACAGACCATCAGTCCGGCCCATAGATAACAGGCCGGGCACCCGAGGACCCCTTAGTCCAGGACTCCCTCAGTAGCCCCTTACCAGTCTTCAATAGCAAGGTGTTCGGCGCACGGATTATCTTCGGTATTGCAAGGCGGGTCCCTCCCTTAAGTAGTGTAGTTGTCCATAGATTCGATGTCTCCCCTCGGCTTCTACGCGCTTAATGTCCTCGTTTTCCATGTGTTGAGCGAATGCAGACAGTTAGGGTATTTTTTGCAAATAACACCCCAGCCCTGCAAGGAAGAGTGTCTATTTAAAGAGATTGGATCTCAGATCCTTTCGATACCAAGCAGAGAAAATCCTCAGAGACTGCCAGGAAGGACCATTCCAACATGGCCAGCAACCCCAGCTCCTCTTCTCGTTCCAACATAGAGAGAGGCGAGTGGGAGAGGTGCTTTGTGTCCCATAGTCAATTGGCAAAGCTGCAAACGCAGGGATTTCTCCCTCCAGCAGATATGGTCCCTGTTCGAGCAGGGTTGGCCTCCTTCAACGGCAAAACCCAGGCAGAGGATTCTCCCAATCCGTCTGCGGGAGAACAGGTATGCTTCGTCCCCTGTCTACTAAGGGGAGTGGGGTTTCCAATTCACCCATTCCTCCGAGGGTTGCTGGAGTACTATGACCTCCGGCTGCACAATTTTACCCCTGGCTCCATCCTCCACATTGTGGGTTATGTCGCCCTATGCGAACTATTCCTGGGTTGTGAGGCCCATTTTGATTTATGGAGAAGACTATTCTGCCTCGTCCCTCGCAATCAAGGTGGATCAATCTTTGAAGTGGGAGGGCCGAAGTGTGGCGTATTGCCGGGACCGGACATCTGTCCGGCATGCCGAAGAAAGCTCCCGAAGAGTGGTCTTCCGAATGGTTCTACATTGACGACGTCGCTCTACCCGACCCTGTCCGCATAGGCCTCCCCGAGTTTTCAAATGCTCCTATGAAGAAGCGCCATAGCTGGCGTCCTCGGAGCCTCGTGGAAGAGGATAGTGCGGAGATCAGCTTGCTACTGGGCAAGATTAAAACGCTTGCCCAGTCCGGATTGTCAATAGTTGAAGTGATGGCAATTTCCATAACGCGGGGGGTCCAGCCACTCCAATACCGAGGACTGCCCATGTGGCATTATAACGGAGAAGACGACGCCTCATGTTATGGCCGAAAAGGCCCGAAGACCCCCGCCGCTCTAGACAAGATCCTAGCCGAGCTGTATAAAGGGGAGAAGGAGGAGTTCAGCCGTCTCCAACATCGAGACGAACTTTCCATGTACAATCCTCTCAGCTGGGTAAGGTTCGTCTTTACTTAATTTATCTTGTCCTTGGATCATTCGTTGACAGGCAGCATCTTATCTGCTCATAATAGGAATGGCGAAAGGCTATCGAGGGGATCCATGACCCTGCCCCTCAGCCGGAGAAACGCAACCGGGATCTTGACCTTGGATATGAAGAAGACCTGGACATACTCGTGGAGCTTGAGGAGGGAACGTTCTATCAGATGAGCTACGACGGTACATATGTACCTATTATTGCCGATTACCCCGGGCTCCTTTCGGCTTCACACATAAGTGATCCGAAGACACCTTATTCAAAAGAAATCTCTCCTTCCTTCTTACCCACCGCACTATCATGTGCTCAAAAGGGGAAGGGTTCGGTGCACCGTACCGCTCCAAGGGTACCTCCAAAGAGGGTGTCCCCCACTCCGGGCGAGTCTTCCAAGAGGAAAGCAAATGAAGACACGGCCATACCTTCATCGAAGAGGTATGAATTCGCCAGCATGCACCTGAGCAGTCACATCCAACCGTGACCTTCCTGTTTTCCATGTGTCAGGAGAAAGGTGTGCCGGACTATATCCGGAGGTTCGAGCGGCCGTACTTCCCGCAGCCAGGATTCAAATCCTGCCGTGAAGACGGGGGCTGATGCGGGGGCGACGCCGGACTGTCCTCTAGCCGAGGACCCAAACAATGTATCCGTCACCAACTCAGAAGTGGAAAGTGCCATGGATCATCGGCACCGCCGGGCCATTTTACAAGACCCTGGCTTTTCAGAAGAGTTGTTTAACGCATTCAGCTCGGCTGATGCATACATCCAAGCTGCTCGAGATGGAATTAACAGGGCCACAAAGCAAAATTTGAAAGATGTGTAGGTAAATTTGTTTTGTCTGACTATGATAACCATATGCCAGTAGCCCCCAAGACTTAAAGTTGTTGAAACAACTGATTTAAGGATCAATGTACAACCAGGTGCTTACGGAGAAGAACACCCAGCTAGCTCAGGAACTAGAAAAGTGTCAGCGCCAGCTACTTGCTGCCAATGTCGAACTGGAGAAATACAAGGCATCTCCCGGTAATATTTCCCTATCAAAAATTCATAACGATACACTCATAGTGTGAATCTGGGTACTTATCTTTGTGTTGGGCCGTTAGACCAAGTACGGGAGCAGCTGGACGCCGCTCGAAGCGAAGAACACGGAGCCAAAAAGCTACTAGCAGCGGGCGAGCGTGTATTGACAAAAGTCGTTCAAGAGAAAAAAAACTCCAGGATTCAAACACCAAACTGGGCGAAGAACTGAAAGATGTGCGAGCCCAGCTAGCAGACTCTGTGAAGGAGAACAAGAAGCTGCGAGGTGGCATATTCAGTATGTGGCCGCTTTTATCTTATAACAGTTTGGAGGTAATGGTAGTTGATATAGCTGTAATTACAGGTGTATTGACGAACCACCCCGAAGACGAGGTGTCCGGATCATCAAGTGATCTTCTGCAAGGGCTGTCGTGGTTGCACGAGAAAGCTCGGCAGGCGATGTGGAGTGTAGCCAAGGCCTTATGGCCATTCGACTCCCCTCCAGGAAGCATGGAGAAGCTGGTAGAGTTGTTCAAGGGAGCGTGGCGGCGTGTCCGGCTATGGAAGATATCATCCTGCCGAGAGGGTGCGCGTGAGGCCTGGGCCATGGTGAAGATGCGATATACCAAGATGGATCCTAATCACATGGCACATGTCGGACGGCTAGGGCGGAATGGGGAAGAAATTCCCGTTAGTTTAGTATATGACCAAGTAGAGGTGGCCACCAAATATTCCCAACAGGATTGTAAATTAGACCGCCTTTTGGACGGTATAGAGGAGGAAGTGTTTGAGTCGTGAGCGACTATGTACTTCCCTTCTAGCTGGATAATAAAGACAATTGTCATCGCCGACCTTTTCACTTCAACCTCTTGACCCGAAGGTTCGGAGTGTTTCCGAATACCGTAGCAGTAGAATATACCGGGGTATGCGTGGATACCAGGCATAGGGATCATAATTGCTCAAACAGACAATGTGTATCCGGCTAGTTATGTTATATTACATTATGTAAGAAACATCTTCCAGAGAGAATAGTTCCATTAAGGGTTCCTTTCCCTGGGTGTGCATGCATGTTAATGTGCATGTCCGAACTGTGATTGATAAAATCGTAGAGTAAGTAACATCTGGGGTTCACAATGGAGTGAATGCGGAAACACCTTTAATACGCCGACCGGATATTCCCTTAAGAACGCTAGCTTTTGGCTTTACCCAGTCTGAGGTACACATCCGGATGACCCGGCAGTAACAATCGCAGAGGTGCTCCCTTTATTCCCTAGCCGAACTAATGGGAACGTAGGGCATAAGCACAGGAGCCAGGCAACCCATCTTGGCCAAAACTTAAGTCATATCGATGCATATAGTGGCGAAGAAAAGGTACATATGGGAAAAAAGGGAACGCATATGTGCTGAGCTTGATGCTCGAAGAATAGTCGCAAGCTTCTATAGGAGAAGCCCCTAGGTATAATGAACGTACATATATAGAGATGTACGCGTCAGGTAGGGATGGTCTAGCCGCACTAAAGCCGTAAGGCTAAAGAGAAAACGAAAAAAGGTAAAAGACGAAAAGAGATAAAAAATAAATAATGGAAATAACAGGAGGGAGGAAACGAACATGAAGTTCGGTGTTACGCATAAAATCGTTGTAGTCTGGCCGCATTCCAGGGGTTCGGCTCCAGGTGATTATCTGACGCATCACGTAGGCGGTACGCTCCTCCGGTGAGAACTTCGTCAATGATGAAGGGACCCTCCCACTTTGGCTTGAGTTTGTCCTTTTTCTTCTCTGGCAAGCGTAGAACGAGTTCACCAACGTTATACATCTTGGCCCGCACGTCTCTGCTTTGATACCTGCAAGCCTGCTGTTGATAAAATGTGAAACGGGCTTTGGCGACGTCGCGCTCCTCCTCTAAGGCATCTCAGCTGTCCTGCCGATCAAGCTCGGCTTCTATCTCTTCGTACATGCGCACTCGAGGTGAGTCATGAATAATATCGCGGGGTAACACTGCTTCCGCACCGTACACCATGAGGAAGGGTGTATATCCTGGGCGTGGTCCACAGCCCCCAGAGTATGGAGTCAAGTTCCTCCACCCAGTGCTTGTCTGATTCCTTCAGAGACCGCACTAGTCTGGGTTTGATGCCGCTCATAATAAGACCATTAGCCCGTTCGACTTGACCATTTGTTTCTGGGTGATAGACAGAGGCGTAATCGAGCTTAATGCCTAGATTAGCGCACAGGTTTTCACCTCATCGGCTGTAAAATTGGAGCCATTATCGGTGATTATACTGTGCGGGACACCGTAACGGTGTACCACGCCGGATATGAGATCTATTACTGGCCCCGCTTCGGCCATTTTAACTGGTTTGGCCTCTATCCACTTAGTGAATTTATCCACCATGACCAGCAGATACTTTATCTTATGGCTTCCTCCTTTAAGGGGTCCGACCATATCGAGTCCCCAGACCGCAAAAGGCCAAGTGATGGGGATTGTTTGTAAGGTAGTGGGGGGCATATGGCTTTGATTGGCAAAGAGTTGGCATCCGACGCAATGTTGGACAAGGTCTTGTGCATCTGCTCGGGCCGTCGGCCAATAAAACCCTGTACGAAAGGCCTTGCTAACAAGGGCTCGAGCTGCAACGTGGTGACCGCCAAGTCCGGCATGAATTTCATCCAAGAGTTGCAGCCCCTCTTCCTTAGATATACATCGTTGAAGGACTCCGGTGGCGCTTTTCTTATAGATCTCTCCATCATGAACCGTGTATGCCTTTGAACGCCGGACAATGCAGCGGGCCTCATTCTGGTCCTCAGGAAGCTCTTTCCTGTTAAGGTAGGCCAGGAAGGGTTCGGTCCATGGGGCAATGACTGCCATGATGAGATGCGCCGACGATGTTATTTCGGTGACTGAGCCCCCGATGACGTCGGTGTTTCCGGGATCTGGGGTTATGTTTGGATCCGGACTAGTATTGTCGTTTCCCCCATGCCACACCACGGATAGCTTAAAGAGCCTTTCCAGGAAAATATTAGGTGGGACAGGGTCGCGCTTAGCGTCGATACGAGCAAGCATATCTGCCGCTTGATTACTTTCTCAAGCCACATGATGGAACTCGAGCCCCTTGAACTGGGCCGACATTTTTATGACTGCATTATGATACGCTGCCATCTTCGGATCTTTGGCATCGAAATCTCCATTTATTTGAGATATTGCAAGGTTTGAGTCCCCACGCACTTCTAGGCATTGTATGCCCATGGAGACAGCCATCCGGAGACCATGCAATAAGGCCTCGTATTCGGTTGCGTTATTGGAGTCTATGTATAGTATTTGGAGAACTTACTAGGCGACGTCTCTAGTAAGGGACGTTAAAACGACGCCCGCTCCTAACCCTGCCAGCATTTTGGAGCCGCCAAAGTACATGACCCAATTGGAGTATGTGTCATACTCTTTAGGGAGTTCGACCTCTGTCCATTCGGCGACGAAGTCGGCCAGTACTTGGGATTTGATAGCGCGACGTGGCTTATATGTAATGTCAAGTGGGAGGAGCTCAATGGCCCATTTGGCAATCCGGCCCATAGCATCGCGGTTGTTTATAATTTCATTGAGTGGTACCTCGGAGGCCACCATGATCGAACACTCCTGGAAGTAGTGACGGAGCTTTCGGGATGCCATGAAGACCACGTATGCTATCTTTCGATAATGATGGTACCAGGATTTTCATGGTGTAAGGACAGTAGATATGTAGTATACTGGCTTCTGAAGCGGGAATTTATGTCCGTCCTGTTCTCGCTCAATGACGAGTACGGCGCTCACCACCTGATGTGTTGCCGATATGTATAATAACATCGGTTCACCGGCATTTGGTGCGGCCAGGATTGGATTGCTCGCTAGAAGGGTTTTTATTTCCTCCAGTCCGGCTGTTGTTGCATCCGTCCACTCGAAGTGGTCGGTTCGCCGTAGAAGGCGATAGAGTGGCAGTGCCTTTTCTCCCAATCTGGAGATAAAGTGGCTTAGAGCTGCTATGCAACCCATGAGCTTTTGAACTTGTTTAAGGTCTGTTGGCTTAGCCAATTGTGACAAAGCTCGGATTTTGGTTGGATTTGCTTCAATTCCTCTATTGGAAACGATGAAGCCCAGCAGTTTTCCAGCAGGGACACCGAAAATGCACTTTTCCGAATTGAGCTTAATGTCATATACACGCTGAGGTTGTCGAATGTGAGACGTAAATCGTCTATTAGTGTTTCGGCATGCCTAGTTTTGATGACAACGTCGTCCAAGTAAGCTTCAACTATCTTGCCGATCTGTTTCTCCACGCATGTTTGAATCATGCGTTGGTATGTAGCACCGGCGTTCTTGAGCCCCAAGGGCATAGTGTTGAAGCAAAATGGCCCATATGGGGTGATGAATGTCGTTGCAGCTTGATCGGATTCCTTCATTTTGATTTGATGGTATCCAGAATATGCGTCAAGAAAAAACAATGAGTCGTGTCCTGCGGTGGCGTCAATGATTTGATCGATGCGGGGGAGGGGGAAGGGATCCTTGGGGCATGCCTTGTTGAGGTCTTTAAAATCAACACACAGGCGCCAGGATTTGTCCTTCTTTGGTACCATCACCAAATTTGCCAGCTAGTCCAGATGTTTTATTTCTCTAATGAATCCGGCCTCGATTAGCTTGGCTAGCTCTTCCCCCGTAGCTTGGCGTTTGGGTTCGGAGAAGCGCCGCAGTGTTTGCTTGACCGGTTTGTGTCCCTTCAATATATTGAGGATGTGTTCGGCCAACTCGTGTGGGATTCCTGGCATATCAGAAGGGTGCCAGGAGAATATATCCCAATTCTCGCACAGGAACTCTCGTAGAGCGGCGTCAACCATTGGGTCTAGTTGTTCTCCTATGGATGTTGTCTTCTTGGGGTCCGTTGGGTGGACTTGGAATTTGACTATTTCTTCTGCCGGCTTGAATGAGGTGGATTTGGGTCGTTTGTCTAGGAATACATCATCTCTGTCCACCATGGAGCGCAGCGCGGTCAATTCTTCGGCCGCGAGGGCTTCAGATAATGCCTCAAGGTCCAGGGACGCGGTTTTATTCTCGGCACGGAGTGCTATGTCCGGATTACTAACTAGAGTGATTATGTCGTTGGTCCCGGGCATCTTAAGTTTCATGTACCCGTAATGGGGTATTGCGTGAAAGCGCGTGAATGCATCTCGCCCCAAGAGGGCGTGATATCCGCTGTTGAAGGGGGCCAGCTGGAAGGTTATTTCTTCAGACCGATAGTTCTCCGGCGTGCCGAATACCACGTCGAGTGTGATTTTTCCCGCACACCGTGCCTCCCGACTGGGAATGATTCCTCGGAAGGTGATGCTGCTTTGCTCAATGCGGCTCATGTCTATTTCCATCTTTCGTATTGTATCCTCATAAATGAGGTTTTGTCCGCTACCATCGTCCATGAGAAACTTGGTGAGCCGAAAGCCATCCACAATTGGGCTAAGGACCAAGGCGGCTGGTGCTCGGACTGTCATGTGTTTTGGTTCATCGCCAGCATTAAAGGTTATCGCTATGTCGTTCCAGGGGTTTATTGTTGCCATCTGGCAGACTTCAGCGAGTTCGCGGAGTGCCCTTTTGCGCCTATTGTTTGAAGTGAATGTCTCAAAGACTGTCAGTACTCTGGGTTCGTCGTCTTCTGGAGGGTGTTGCTCCGGGATGTCCTTGGTGAGGATGTCCTCGCCGTTTTTGGCTACCTACCGGAGTATCCAACATGCTCTAAGGTTGTGGGTTGGTATAGTATCCGGTGTGGTGTGTATTTTGCAGATGTCATCAAGCCATCCCTCCAGAATGGTTCCACGCCGCGTAATGGGTTTGTATTTCTTGGCTACTGGTATGGGCGCGTTACAGGGGTGCACCCTTTTTGCCTGGACCAGTGGTTGAGTTGGGGCCGATAGCTCCCAAACTGTGTGATCTCTCCAGGCGGTCTCCATTGTGCTATACTTCTGTACAATAGTTGCCAAGTCAGCGAAGTGTAGTATGCGGCGGCGATTAATGGCATTGAGGAGTGCTTCATTCTGCAGTTATTGCGGAACACTGATATTGCGTCCTCATCACGGCAATCCTTGACCTTGTCCTTGACAAGGAGAAATCTGGCCCAGAAGTGATGGGCCATTTCTCAAGACTGTTGTTTTGTGCTCGTGAGAACACTTATGTCTGGGTGGGTGGGTGGAATTGGATCTGAACCCTGACCCGATCGATGATCCGGAGTATGAGGTTTTTCCAGACTGAACAGTCCGGGCTCCGGAGTGTCTTCTGATTTTTGAAGCCTACCGTCCGACTCTAAGTTCGGAGGGCAAGGCGTGTCCTTTTGCCGGTAAGTGTCCGGCTTCTCGAGGTCAGAGATCCGAACATAATTCATCATCAATATAGAGGAAGGGTTATCTTGCTCCTCGACTACCGCTATCTAGTGGGTGATCGGTGGAGAATTAATCTCTCTCTGGTCGGGTTTAAGCCCAATCTGATCGTAGTCTATAGTGACTCCCAAGGCGGTAATGCGATCTAGGAGTTCGTTCAAAGACGATAACTCCGTCGGATCCATCCGTTTGGCGTATTCAGCATCAACGCAGATGCGTTTTTCGATGACTCGAGAGGTCATCCTCGCTGGCTCAGAGGCCAAGCGGGCGATCATGGTAAAATCGCCCAGCCGGAGGGTTTGGCTCGAGGCCAGAGCTCCTCCAAAGGTAATATTTTCCTTGACGATAAGTCGAGCCATCAACCTCTGCGACGACGGCACAGTGGAACTCTCAATGAAAGCACCAATGTCGGTGTCAAAACCGGCGGATATCGGGTAGGGGGTCCCGAACTGTGCGTCTAAGGTTGATGGTAACAGGAGGCAGGGGACACGATGTTTTACCCAGGTTCGGGCTCTCTCGATGGAGTTAATACCCTATGTCCTGCTTGATTGATATTGATGAATATGGGTATTACAAGAGTTGATCTACCACGAGATCGTAATGGCTAAACCCTAGAAGTCTAGCCTGTATGACTAAGGTATTGAGTATCCCCTATCCGGACTAAGTCCTCCGGTTTATGTAGACACCGGGGGAATCTAGGGTTACATAGAGTCGGTTACATAATATGGAATCTTCATAGTTGTTTGCCAAGCTTGTCTTCCATGCCAAGGAGAGTCCCATCCGGACACGGGCACCGTCTTTGGTCTTCATATCTTCACAGCCCATCAGTCCGGCCCATAGATAACAGGTTGGACGCGCGAGGACCCCTTAGTCCAGGACTCCCTCAGTGTCACCCCCCCCCCAAGGGGAGTCCGAATAGGACTAGGGGAGGGGGCTGCGGCCCCTCTTTCCCTCTCCTTCCTTCTTCTCCTACTTGGACTAGGAAAGGGGGGAGATGATTCCTACTTCGAGTAGGACTCCCCCCCTTGGGCGCGCCCCCTAGGGCCGGCCGGCCTCCTCCTCCCCTCCTTTATATACGGGGGAGGGGGCACCCCATAGACACACAAGTTGATATTTTAGCCGTGTGCGGTGCCCCCCTCCACAGTTTCACACCTCGGTCATATCGTCATAGTGCTTAGGCGAAGCCCTACGCCGGTAACTTCATCATCACCGTCACCACACTGTCGTGCTGACGAAACTCTCCCTCGGCCTCAACTGAATCAAGAGTTCGAGGGACGTCACCGAGTTGAACGTGTGCAGATCGCGGAGGTGTCGTGCGTTCGGTACTTGATCAGTTGGATCACGAAGACGTTTGACTACATCAACTGTGTTACTAAACACTTCCGCTTTTGGTCTACAAGGGTACGTAGACACACTCTCCCCTCTCATTGCTATGCATCCTCTAGATAGATCTTGTGTGATTGTAGGTAATTTTTTTGAAATAATGCGTTCCCCAACAGGCAGCCCAATGAATAAAATTTATTTTTTCTTTTTGCTTTCTATTCTTGAGTGTTAGCACAATTATGCTACTGTTATGATTGTGTTTTTTGTGTTTTAATTAGTGTTTGTGCCAAGTAAAGCCTTTAGGATCTTCTTGGGTGATAGTTGTTTGATCTTGCTGAAAAATAGAAACTTTTGCACTCGCGAAAGTAATTCTCATTTTTAACCAGTGAGCGATAAAATGCCTATTCCTTTTGCAGTAGATCAATATACCAATTACTCAGGTCGTCCTAATTTTTCAGAATTTTTGGAGTTACAGAAGTATTTGAAACACCCAGAATACTACAGACTGTTCTGTTTTTAACAGATTTTGTTTTCTTTGCGTTGTGTGCTTATTTTTATGGCTCTATGGTTTTCTTCGATGATTTTTTGCCATATAGAAGTTGGAATATAGTATATATAATGCAAGAACAAAATATTAATTGGTTTTATATAGTACTTATAGTAGTGATTTATTTTCTTTTACTAACGGGTCTCACGAAGGTTTTGTTGAGTTTTGTGTGATTGAAGTTTTCAAGTTTTGGGTTATCTTACGATGGATGAAGGAATAAGGAGTAAGAAGAGCCTAAGCTTGGGGATTCCCCGGCATCCCAAGCTATTATCCAAAAGAGAGCAAGCAACTAAGTTTGGGGATGCCCATGAGTGGCATCCCCTCTTTCTTCTAACGACCATCGGTATTTTACTCGAAGCTATATTTTTTTCGTCACATACTATGTGTTTTTCTTGGAGCGTCTTGTATGATATGAGTCTTTGCTTGTTTTATTTTGTGTTTTAAGTCTTGATTCCTTACTGGACACACCTCTTTGAGAGAGCCAAAATTATGCCATGACTTGTTAGAATTATTCTCTATGCTTCACTTAAATTTTTTATGAGCTATGGACTTGCTCTAGTGCTTCACTTATATCTTTTTGAACATGGTGTTCTTTAGTATTTTTGAAGAAATGCTCTCTTGCTTCACTTAGATTTATTTGAGAGTTAGTAAAATTTTCAAGAAACTATCTCTTGCTTCACTTAAATTAATTTGAGAGAAAGAAATATTATGCTCATGATCTTCACTTACATTTATTTGAGCTTGTCAAAAGCAGCATATGAAAATTAGTTCCAAAGTGATTGATATCCAAGAAGGATATAAGAAAAAACTTTCATGAAGATCATTGGACAAAATAAACTTGATTCTTAGTAATAGTTTTGAGATATGATGATGTGATATGTGAGTTATGTTGATGAGTAATTATGCTTTAGTGAGAATATTCATGTTACGGTTTGTGATTCCCTATGCAAGCATGAAAGTCAATAATTATGCAATGAGATTATGTCCTACTTGTGGTGCATTATTCGGTGTTAATTATGCTTAATGCTCGCTTATGAGATTATTCGTCTCTTGGTTGGTTGCTTCTCAATCTTTTGCTAGCCTTCATTTTTCACTAAGTATGATCTCAACTTGTGCATCCAAAAACCTTTAAACCAGTTTTGCCACATGAGTCCACTATATCTACCTATATGCGTTATTCTTTTGTCGTTCTAAGAAAAATTGTATGTGTCATCTCTAATTTTCAAAATAAACTTCTCTTTAGTGTGTTCGTTTCGCTCGCGGAGCGGTGAGGGGTGGCTAATATTTTCCATGCTAGATGTGTCATTCTCATGATGAGTGTTTATCCACTTGTCATTGCACGAGAGTAAGGCAAAGGTATTAGGGATGCCCAGTCCCGAAATGAAAAATGAATTTACTTTATGTTGTCAAATAGTAAATTCCTTGGAAAGTGTTAGTATGGAGGGCAACCGTGGATACGGCTAGCCATGGAAAGTGAAAGTATGGTTGAAAAAGGAATAAACTTTATTTCCTGTTTGGGAACCGCCTATGATATATCCAGCATAGAAAGTGTTGGGAACTCTAAGTCGTTTTCGTTGGTGGGATGGATACACCTCCCAAAATGTTTTTATCTCTAAGTTTTTCGCTTTGAGCTCTGGCACCTCTACAAATCCCTACTTCCCTCTGTGAAGGGCCTTTCTTTTACTTTATGCATTTTTTTATTTTTGAATTTGAGTCTCCATCTTCTCTTATAAAAGCACCAACTAGGAGTCAATACGATCGTACTTGAGTATTGGGTGTAGTTAATATGCGAGTCTGTTTCATGAATGGATCAATGGTTCAGCATGATGGGCTAGGGATAGCTTATTTTAGCGTTGATATTTTGAAAGTCATGGTTGCTTGTTGATATGCTTGAGTATTTAAATTATCATGTCAAAACTAGACTATTGCATTGAACAATATAAAAGTCCAAATGTCCATGCTATAAAGAAAAGAATATGATATGACATGATAGGCAGCATTCCACATCAAAAATTCTGTTTTTATCACTTACCTACTCAAGGACGAGTAGGACTTAAGCATGGGGATGCTGATACGTCTCCAACGTACCTATAATTTTTTATTGTTCCATGCTGTTATATTATCAATATTGGATGTTTTATAATCATTTTATAGTTATTTTATATCATTTTTTGGTACTAACCTATTGACATAGTGCCAAGTGCCAGTTGTTTTGCATGTTTTTTACATCACAAAATATCAATACCAAATGGAGTCCAAATGCCACAAAACTTTACGAGCTTTTTATGGACCAGAAGGCACCTAATGGGCCCTGGCTGCGCCTGGGGGTGCTCCGAGGAGAGCACAACCCACCAGGGCGCGCAAGGAGGCCCAAGCGTGCCCTGGTGAGTTGTGCCCACCTCGGGTGCCCCCGGACCGCCTCTTTGCTCTATAAATACCCCAATATTCCCAAAACCCTAGGGGAGTCGATGAAATATTGATCCAGCCGCAGTAGAGTCCAGATCCAATCTAGACACCATCTCGGATGGGGTTCACCACCTCCATTGGTGCCTCTCCGATGATGCATGAGTAGTTCTTTGTAGACCTTCGGGTCCATACTTAGTAGCTAGATGGCTTCCTCTCTCTCGCTTGATTCTCAATACAATGGTCTCTTGGAGATGCATATGATCTAACTCTTTTTGCGGTGTGTTTGTTGGGATCTGATGAACTTTGAGTTTATGATCAGTTATTTCTTTTTATATCCATGAAAGTATTTGAGTTTCTTTGATATCTTTTATGCATGATCTCTTATATCCTTGTATTTCTTCTCCGATATTTGGGTTTTGTTTGGCCAACTTGATCTATTTATCTTGCAATGGGAAGAGGTGCTTTGTAGTGGGTTCGATCTTACGGTGCTTGATCCCAGTGACAGAAGGGGAACCGACACATATGTATCGTTGCTACTAAGGATAAAACGATGGGGTCTATCTCTACATAGATAGATCTTGTCTACATCATGTCATCGTTCTTATTGCATTACTCCGTTTCTCTATGAACTTAATACACTAGATGCATGCTAGATAGCGGTCGATGTGTGGAGTAATAGTAGTAGATGCAGGCAGGAGTTGGTCTACTAATCTTGGACGTGATGCCTATATAATGATCATTGCCTGGATATTGTCATGATTATTTGAAGTTCTATCAATTTCCCAACAGTAATTTGTTCACCCACCGTTTGCTATTTTTCTCGAGAGAAGCCACTAGTGAAACCTACGGCTCCCGGATCTCTTTCTCATATTATTTACCTTTGCGATCTATTTTCCATTGCATTTATTTTTAGATCTATTAATCCCAAAAATACAAAAATAATTTGCTGCACTTTATTTTATTTGGTGTTCGATCTATCAATCTACTACAATTTATCTCACGTTTGTTTGCCAATTTTTGGCACCGCTACCCGAAAGGGATTGAAAACCCCTTTTACATGTCAGGTTGCGAGTAGTTGTTATCTGTGTGCAGGTGATGTTTACGTTGTGTTGCTTGGTTCTCCTAATGGTTTGATAACCTTGGTTTCATATCTAAGGGAAATACCTACCGCCGCTGTGCTGCATCATCGCTTCCTCTTTGGGGAAATACCGATGTATCTTCGAGCGACATCAGTAGGATGTAATTTCATTGCACAACTATTGACTTTCGTGCTTGCATAGGGAATCACAAACCTTAACACCAATATTCTTACTAAAGCATAATTACTCATCAGCATGACTCACATATCAGATCATCATATCTCAAAACTATTACAAGGAATCAAGTTTATTTTGTCCAATGGTCTTCATGAAAGTTTTTATTATATCCTTCTTGGATATCAATCACTTTGGAACTATTTTTCATGTGTTGCTTTTGATAAGCTCAAACAAAAATAAGTGAAGATCATGAGCATAATATTTCTTTCTCTCAAATTAGTTTAAGTGAAGCAAGAGAGAATTTTTGTCAAAAATACTAAAGCACACCATGCTCAAAAATATATAAGTGAAGCACTAGAGCAAATGACAAGCTACTCCAAAAAAGATATAAGTGAAGACCAAGCGAGTAGTTAAGTAAATAGGTAACTATTTGAGGACTCTCTCTTACTCAAAAACTTTCAGATCTAAGTATTTTAGTAAAACATCAAGGAAAAACAAAATAAAATGACATTCTAAGAATATTACACATCATGTGAAGAAGCAAAAACTTAGGCTCAACCGATACTAACCGATAATTGTTGAAGAAGAAAGGTGGGATGCCTAGCGGGGCATCCTGTAACGCCCTCGATGCGGCTATATCTCCTACGTGTCGAGGCACGACTTAGAGGCATAACCGCATTGAAAGCAATGTCGCAAGTTAGGCAATCTTCACAACATCCCATGTAATATATAGATAATAAAAGGGGGGATACATAGTTGGCTTACACTCGCCACGTCAATCAAAGTACATAAATAGCATCACATCATCCAAACACTCATGGCCCGTCTACGGCACCAAAATAAAAGAACAACCCAACATGCGACACGGTCCCGATCGCCCCAACTGGGCACCACTACTGATCATCAGGGAAAGACACATAGTAATGGCGTGAGTCCTCGTCAAACTCCCACTTGAGCTCAAGCGCGTCATCTGGAACGGAGTCATCAGGCCCTGCATCTGGTTTGGAAGTAAACTATGAGCCACAGGGACTCAGCAATCTCGCACCCTCGCGATCAAGACTATTTAAGCTTATGGGTAAGGCAAGGTAAAAATGTGGAGCTGCAGCAAGCGACTAGCATATATGGTAGCTAACCTATTCGCAAAAGAGAGCGAGAAGAGAAAGGCAAAGCGCGAACAAGTAACTAGAGAGCAACCTACGGCAAGCATTACTCCAACACCGTGTTCACTTCCTGGACTCCGCCGAGAAGAGACCATCACGGTAACTCACACAGTTGGTTCATTTTAATTAAGTTAAGGTTCAAGTTATCTACAACCGGACATTAACAAATTCCCATCTGCCCATAACCGCGGGCACGGCTTTCGAAAGTTCAAATCCCTGCAGGGGAGTCCCAACTTAGCCCATGACAAGCTCTCATGGTCAATGAAGGAATAGACCTCCTCCCGAGACATTCCGATCAGACTCGGTATCCCGGTTCTACAAGACACTTCGACAAGTTAAAACAAATCCAGCAACACCGCCCGAATGTGCCGACAAATCCCGATAGGAGCTGCACATATCTCGTTCTCAGGGCACACTCAGATGAGACATCCTATGAGTAAAACCAAACCTCAAGTTGCCCCGAGGTGGCCCCGCAGTCTACTCGGTCAGACCAACACTCAGAGGAGCACTGGCCCGGGGGGGTTTAAATAAGATGACCCTCGGGCTCCGGAAACCCAAGGGAAAAAGAGGCTAGGTGGCAAATGGTAAAACCAAGATTGGGCATTGCTGGAAAATCTTTATTCAAGGCGAACTATCAAGGGGTTCCCATTATCACCCAACCGCGTAAGGAACGCAAAATTCGGGAACATAACACCGATATGACGGAAACTAGGGCAGCAAGAGTGGAACAAAACACTAGGCAAGAGGTCGAGCCTTCCACCCTTTACCAAGTATATAGATGCATTAAGATAACAAGATAATATAATGATATCTCAACAAGTAAATAATGTTCCAACAAGGAACGGTCTCCAATCTTCACCTGCAACTAGCAACGCTATAAGAGGGGCTGAGCAAAGCGGTAACATAGCCAATCAACGGTTTGCTAGGACATGGTGGGTTAGAGGTTTGACATGGCAATTTGGAAGGCATGAAAAGAAAGTGGTAGGCATCATGGCATAGGCATAGCAAAAGAGCGAGCATCTAGTAAAGCAAAGATAGAAGTGATTTCGAGGGTATGATCATCTTGCCTGCAAAGTTGTCAGAGTTGACTGGATCCTCGAAAGCAAACTCAACGGTCTCCTTGTTAGCGAACTCGTCTCCCGGATCTACCCAAACAAGACAAACAAGCAAACGGAACACAATCAACCACGTGCAAAGCTAAAACAACATGATGCAAACATGGTATGCTATGCGGGATGCGATATGTGATGCATATGCAAGACTGACAAGGAATGAATGAACATGGCCTCAACTTGGAAATCCAAGTGTGCCACTGGAAAGGTGAGATGAAATCGCTTGAAAACGATATAAAGATCACCGGAATCGGAGTCACGGTTTGGAAATGGCAAGCAATTCAAATATGACACCGGTCTGCGATATACAGCAAGTAGCCATCTAAATGCAACAAGATGAACATGCCACAGCACCCAAACATGGCAACAAAATACATGGAAGGGATCCATTCATGATGGTTAACAAAATATGAACAATGAGCTACGGCCAATTCATCCATAAACAGGTTCAAACAAGCATGACACAAGTGCATTTGGTAAACAGATTTCAGACTTAGTGAAATTAACACTTGTCTGGAATTTCAGATCAAGTAGCACACTTTGGGGCATGAAAACTATATGCTACAGGTCCTGAACATGGCAAAGTAAAGTATGGCATGGAGCTACTCAAAGAGCTTAACAAAAGTCCCTTAGTGACCTTGAGCCAAAAGGAATCATAAAATACAATTGCAAGCATGTGAACATGGCAAAAACATAAACAGATCACAGACTTAGTGAAAAACTGGAGCATGCAAATCAGATATCAAGTAGGCATCTTTACGAGCTTGATGCACTCACTACAGAGCAAGTCATGACAATCTAAGTATACACCCATCAAGAATACACATTATACAAGCTAGACATGGCAAGAACAATAAGATAGCATGCACGGATCAACTACAACATCCTTGGCAAAATCGCTAACAAGTAGACAATCTGCCCAGATTCACGAAATAGCAAAAGTAGAGCTCGATTGACTCAAGCTAGGGTGCTCCATAATTGCAAACAAAGACATGGATGGTTATAGCATTATAAGATTAACAACACATCCTTACTGATCATCCTCAAAAGAGGCACGGATCACTAGGAAACAACATGAACATATGGCATATTGAAATAAACAGATCAAGGACTCGGTGGAATTGCTAAGTCCCTGAAATCAGCATTAACGAATGCACCACTTTGCAAGCTTGTGCTAGTCACCACACACATCACAAAAGTACATGGGTTTCACCTCTGGATAGATGGCAAAACATATAACAAATCTCATGTAGAGCTCAGGGGCATAGCATGCACACAATAATCATGGCAAAAAATGACAAATATCTAATTGGAGCAGCAGATCTGACAATTATCTCAAATAGCATTCCTCCAACAGCATTTCGGGCATCAAGATGAACTCAAATGAAAATGATGCAATGAGATGAAATGATGTGCTCTCTGAGACGAACATTTTGATATGCTATATGCCCAAAACGGAGCTACGGATGCTGAGTTACGGCACGACGAACATAGCAAAATAGTTAGGGTTTCGGGGCAAAAAGTCAACCGAGATGTTTTGGATCTGAGATCTGCATGCTTCCCAAGGTTCGCCTCGAGCTCGCCGGAGACGAAGTAGATCTCCGGAGTGGAAGGAGCTCGTGGGGCGGCCGGAGTGGGACTTGGGGCGGTGCGGCGGAGGCGCGGAGAGGGGCACCGGTGATGGGGGCGTCGGGTGGCGGTGCGGTGGTGGCGTCGGGCGGCGGTGCCTCGCCGGAGCAGCGGGGCCGGCGATGGCGTGCGACGGCGCCCGGCACAGGGCGCGGGGAAGGAGAAGGGTGTGGGGCGGCGCCGGATATGGGCCACGGGGGCCTCCCGCGGGCTCGGGCGGGCCGGCGGCAAAGTGGGGCTGCCCGCGCCACATGGCGATGCGCGATTCGTCGGGCGGCGGCAGCGAACGTGTCCGGCCGGACCGGACGTGTCCGGCGTGTCGCGAGGTGGCGGATCTAGTGTTTTGGGGAGAGGAGAAGGAGAATTTCGGAGGGGGTCTTTAAATAGGCATAGAGGGAGCTAGGAGAGTCCAAACGAGGTGCGGTTTTCGGCCACGCGATCATGATCGAACGCTCTAGATGATGGAGAGGGTTTTGGTGTGTTTTGGGCCAAATTGGAGGGGTGTTGGGCTGCAACACACACGAGGCCTTCTCGGTCCCTCGGTTAACCGTTGGAGCATCAAACGAAGTCCAAATGGTACGTAACTTGACAGGCAGTCTACCGGTAGTAAACCAAGGCCGCTTGGCAAGTCTTGGTCCAATCCGGAAATGTTTAATCCCCACACACGAAAGAAAGGTAGAAAAGACCACCGGAGGAGAACGGAGCGCCGGAATGCAAAACGAACAACGGGGAAATGCTCGGATGCATGAGACGAACACGTATGCAAATGCAATGCACATGATGACATGATATGAGATGCATGACAACGATAACAACACACGGAGACAAAAACCTGAACCCGAGAAAATAAAATAAATTAACGCCGGAAACGGCAATAGTTGGATTACATAATAGGTAAATCATATCCGGGGTGTTACAACACTCCACCACTATGAAAGGATATCGTCCCGAGATCTAGGACTGAAAGAACGCCGAGTACTCAGAACGGAGGTGATCCTCGCATTCCCAGGTGGCTTCACGGTCGGAATGGTGTGACCACTTGACTTTGAGGAATTTGATTGACTTGTTGCGAGTCTTTCGTTCAATCTCTTCAAGAATAGCCACGGGGTGCTCACGGTAAGAGAGATCTTATTGGAGCTCAATGTCTTCGAAGTTGACAGTGCGGTCAGGAGTCTTGAAGCACTTTCGGAGCTGAGAGACATGGAACACGTCATGCACATTTGCAAAGTTTGAAGGAAGCTCGAGTTGATAGGCGAGATTGCCTCTCTTGCTGATGATCTTGAAAGGTCCCACGTATCTAGGGGCAAGCTTCCCTTTGATACCAAAGCGACGAGTACCTTTCATAGGAGAGATGCGGAGGTAAACATGATCTCCGATCTCGAAAGCCAAATCATGGTGCTTACTATCATAGTAGCTCTTCTGGCGGGATTGGGCTGCTTTGAGGTTATCTCAAATGACTTTTCACATATCCTCTGCCTCTGTGATTAAGTCATTTCCCAGAAGTTGATGTTCACCGGTTTCAGACCAGTTGAGAGGGGTACGACACTTCCTACCATACAGAATTTCAAATGGGGCCTTGCCCGAACTTGCTTGAAAACTGTTGTTGTAGGAGAATTCAGCATATGGAAGACAATCCTCCCACTTCATGCCGAAGGAGATCACACAAGCCCTAAGCATATCTTCAAGAATCTGGTTGACACGCTCGACTTGACCGCTAGTTTGAGGATGGAAAGCTGTGTTGAAGCGGATGTTGGTGCCCATGGCCTTCTGAAAAGAATCCCAAAACTTGGAGGTAAAGATGCTGCCACGGTCTGAAGAGATCACTTGTGGAGTACCATGCAGAGAGACAATTCGAGAGGTATAGAGCTCCGCCAATTGAGCTGCAGTGATTGACTCTTTGATAGGCAGAAAGTGAGCCACTTTAGTGAGTTTGTCGATGACAATGAATATAGCATCATTGCCACGCTTGGACTTTGGAAACCCAGTCATGAAGTCCATTTCAATGTGGTCAAACTTCCATTCTGGAATGGCAAGAGGTTGGAGGAGACCAGCTGGCCTTTGGTGTTCTGCCTTCACTCTTCTGCAGACATCACACTCATTCACGAACTGAGCAATCTCGCGCTTCATACGAGTCCACCAATAAGCCTGCTTGAGGTCCTGATACATCTTCGTGCTCCCAGGGTGGATGGAGAGGAGAGAATTTTGAGCCTCGTTCATTATAACCTTACGAAGATCACCTTTGGGCACAACAATACGATCCTCAAAGAAAAGAGTATCATTGTCATCAAGGCGGTAGAACTTGTACTTGGGTTGACTCTTGGCAATCCCAATCTTCACCTTCTTCACGATAGCATCAAGAAGCTGGGCTTGGCGAATCTGATCTTCCAAGGTAGGAGAGACTTGAAGGTTGGTGAGGAAACCTTGAGGAACAACTTGCAGATTAAGTTTGCGGAAAGCTTCACAAAGCTCGGGTTGATAAGGCTTGAGAATCAGACTGTTGCAATAAGCCTTCCTGCTCAAAGCGTCAGCAATCACATTGGCCTTTCCTGGAGTATACTCGATACTCGGATTATACTCTTGAATCATTTCGACCCATCGAGTCTGCCTGAGGTTGAGATTAGGCTGAGTGAAGATGTACTTGAGACTCTTGTGGTCAGTGAAGATGTCCACTTTCCTTCCCAATAAGAGATGTCTCCAAGTCAAAAGAGCATGCACAACTGCCGCCAACTCGAGGTCATGAATGGGTAGTTCTTCTCGTTGGGCTTCAACTGGCGAGAGGTATAAGCCACAACTTTCTTCTCTTGCATCAACACTGCGCCAAGACCTTGGAGAGAGGCATCGCAAAAGACCTCGTACGGTTTGGATTCATCAGGAGGAGTCAAAACTTGAGCAGTGACCAATTTCTCTTTCAAAGTGTTGAAAGCAATGTCACATTCCGGAGACCAAACATACTTGATGTGCTTCTGGAGAAGATTTGAGAGAGGCTTCGCGATCTTAGAAAAGTTTTCAATGAATCTTCGACAGTAGCTTGCGGGACCGAGGAAGCTACGGAGTTGCTTCACGTTCTGAGCTGGTTCCCAATTCACAATTGCAGACACCTTCTCAGGATTCACCGCAATGCCCTTGGCAGAGATGATATGACCAAGATAAAGAACCTCATCGAGCCAAAATTCGCACTTGGAGAACTTGGCGTAGAACTGGTGTTCCCTGAGCTTATCGAGTACCAAACATAAGTGCTTGGCATGATCTTCCTTGTTCTTCGAAAAGACCAAAATGTCGTCGAGATAGACCAAAACAAAGTCATTGGTGTAGGCGTTGAAGATGAAGTTCATCATGCAAGAGAAAGTCGGAGGAGCGTTGACGAGGCCAAAAGACATGACAGTGTATTCATATGAACCATAGCTTGTCCTGAAAGCCGTCTTGGGAATATCTTGCTCATGGATTCAAATCTGGTGATAACCCATACGGAGATCAAGCTTGGAGAATACTTGGACACCTTTGAGTTGTTCGAACAGCTCGTTGATGTTGGGAAGTGGGTATTTGTTCTTGATTGTCTTCTTGTTCAATGGACGGTAATCAACACAAAGTCGGTGTGTTCCATCCTTCTTCTTCACAAAAAGAACACCACAACCCCATGGAGAAGAACTAGGTCGGATGAGACCCATTCGCTCTTGAATATCGAGTTGCTTCTTCAGCTCCTTCAACTCTTCAGGTCCGAGCTTGTAAGGACGCTTGCACACTGGTTCCGTGCCAGGCTCAAGATCAATGATGAATTAAACTGGCCGGTGCGGAGGCATTCCTGGAAGCTCTTCTGAAAAGACGTCTTGATATTCGCAAACAACTGGGATTTGAGAGATGGCATCCAGTTCACCCTTCTCGTTGAGAGAAAACAGACGGATGGTATCGTCACGAGCGGCAAAGACAATTACATCCTCAGACGAATGAGTCAATTGAATCTGCCTGGCAGCACAATCAAGATGCGCCTTGTGCTTAGAAAGCCAATCCATTCCGAGAATAAGGTCAATATCCAAGTTGCCAAGAACCACCGGAGAAGAAAGAAACTTGTAGTCGCCCAACATGATAGAGATATCGGGAGCAACCAAACTAGAAGTCAAAAGCTTGCCGGGAGAAACAACTTGCATGACTTTGGGCATGACCTCAGTATCAACATTGTGCTTCGATGCAAAAGGGCATGACAAGAAAGAATGCGATGCACCAGTATCAAAAAGTACTTTTGTAGGAACATCGTTAATAGGAAGGTTACCCATGATGACATCTGACGAGTCCTCTGCCTGAGCTGCATTCATCAAGTTGACCTTGGCGTGCTTGGGGTTATGCTTGACCACAGCTGTACTTGCCGATCTCACAGGAGGAGGAGGGAGACGCCTCTGATTGAAGCATTTGTTGGCATAGTGACCCTTCTGTTGGCACTTGTTGCACGTGACCTCTGAAAGCGGACGGTGATACGGAGCACTCGATCTTGGAGCTTGATACGAACTCTTGTTCTGAAAGCCAAGGTTGGGTGGGTGGGAAGATCCACTGCCACCTTTGCTCTTCTGCTGATACAGCTGACGGAACGGAGGAGGAGGAAGCCAATACTTCTTCTGCTTGGCCACTTGAGTAGAGGAAGGAGTAGCATCTCTGACTCGCTTCTTGGAAGCATCACACCTCAGTTGAGCAGCCTCTTGCTTCAATGCCATGTTGTAGAACTCATCGTACCTCAAGGGCTCAAAGAGAACAAGAGCTAGCTGGATTTCTTCTCTGAGACCACCCCTGAACTGTTATATCATGCTCTTCTCGTTAGGGACGTCCTGCTTAGCAAAGCGGGCGAGCTTCTGGTACAACTTGTTGTAGTCATAGACAGACAAAGAGCCTTGCTTCAGGTTGCGGAATTCCTCACGCTTGCTTTCAACCACGCTCTGAGGAATATGATGAGCTTTGAAGTCTTGACGGAATTCATCCCAGGTAATCACACGGCCTCCTCTGGAATCTTTGTACTGCTGGATCCAATCTAGACACCATCGCGGACGGGTTCACCACTTCCATTGGTGCCTCTCCGATGATGCGTGAGTGGTTCTTTGTAAACCTTCGGGTCCATAGTTAGTAGCTAGATGGCTTCCTCTCTCTCTCGTTTGATTATCAATACAATGGTCTCTTGGAGATCCATATGATGTAACTCTTTTGCGGTGTGTTTGTTGGGATCGAATGAACTTTGAGTTTATGATCAGATCTATCTCTTTTTATCCATAAAATTTATTTGAGTTTCTTTGATATCTTATATGCATGATTGCTTGTACCCTCGTATTTATTCTCCGATATTTGGGTTTTGTTTGGCCAACTTGATCTATTTATCTTGCAATGGGAAGAGGTGCTTTGTAGTGGGCTCGACCTTATGGTGCTTGATCCCAGTGACAGAAGGGGAACCGCCACATATGTATTGTTGCTACTAAGGATAAAACGATGGAGTCTATTTCTATGTAAATAGATCTTGTCTACATCATGTCATCGTAATTATTGCATTACTCCATTTCTCCACGAACTTAATACACTAGATGCATGCTGGATAGCGGTCGATGTGTGGAGTAATAGTAGTAGATGCAGGCAGGAGTCGGTCTACTAATCTTGGACGTGATGCCTATATAATGATCATTGCCTGGATATCGTCATGATTATTTGAAGTTCTATCAATTGCCCAACAATAATTGTTTACCCGTTGTTTGCTATTTTTCTCGAGAGAAGCCACTAATGAAACCTACGGCCCCCGGGTCTCTTTCTCATATTATTTGCCTTTGTGATCTATTTTATTTGCCTTTTATTTTCAGATCTATTAAAACAAAAATACAAAAATACCTTGTTGCAATTTATTCTTATTTATTTTATTTAGCGTTCGATCTATCAATCTACTACAATTTATTCACGTCCGTTTGCCAATTTCTAGCGCCATTATCCGAAAGGGATTGACAACCCCTTTAATACGTCCAGTTGCGAGTATTTGTTATTTGTGTGCAGGTGCCGTTTACGTATTGTTGCTTGGTTCTCCTACCGGTTCGATAACTTTGGTTTCATCACTGTGTGCTGCATCATCCCTTCCTCTTTGGGGAAATACCGACGTAGCTTCAAGCCGCATCAACCATTGAAACTAAATGTTTATGAGGCGAAGATGTGTGATCAACATTCTCAGCATACAACTCCATAGAGATGACACAAACCATCCCATGGTCAATGACGTTACATCAACTCCATGCCCCTACGGAGCTAGAGACCAATAAGCTACCACACGAAGATCATGATTCGATAGTTGTACATTTTGAGTGATGTTTTGGCAGTCTATTTCAAAATCGACAAAGAAATAGTTATTGGATAGTGGTACGGTGTGATGTTAGTATCCCTCTGTGTCCTTGCATTATTGTCCTGCTCCATTTTTTGGTGATTATTTTAGTTTGGTTAAGGTTTGTGTCTTTCTTAGGAAGGCGAGACAGTGGTGGCTTTCTAAAGATGGAATAAGGTTCTTCCTTCTTAGCCCCCATCTCGGCGGTGCGTATAGCGTCGTCGAAGGCATGTGGAGGTGTCTCTCCGGTAGATCTTGCGGAATCCAATCAGTGTTTTTCTTTGGTGGATCTGGCCTTTGTTCGACTGTGTCCGTGTGTCTACGAATTGGATCCTTTCGATCAACGCTTCTCTTCATCGGTGATGGTTGTTGTTCTAGTGTGCTGGTCCTTTGGGGCCTTAGCACGACGAATTCTCGATTTTCTACTACAACAATGTTTGTCCAACTCCTCTAAGGGAGATATGATGACGGCAGTGCACCTTCAACTCACGTCAGTTCTTGTCAAGAGGGCATTGGTAGACACAAAGCAGCACGGGTGGCCTCACCGAATCCAGGCCCACTTCACCGCCGGATGAAATGGGTGTGCTGCTGCAACATGATGATTGATCGGACACGACTAGCTGCGTAGACCATGGTGCCGAACTCATGGCCGAGCCAAGTGGGGCAGATGCCCAATCTTTTGGCGCTCTCACACGACGTAGCCTTGCGCGCGGGGCTCGTGCTGATTCTCCAAGTCTGGGTGGATCCATTACTGGCTACATAGCTATGAGAGAAATAATAAAACTAAGTGGAGTTATTTCAAGTGATAAGTGCAAGTACAGAAGAAGAGAAAAAGAAGTGCAGTCATATAGGAGTAACAATTTAGAGACTATCATATACCAGTGGCATGTAGAGAAGGCTCACGCTAACACTGGTGGCAGTACCTGTGGCGTGCAGAGAAGGCACATGCCACCACTAACTTGTGCCTGGTAAGGATACTTGGTCCCATAAACTTATGGCATGTGAAAAAGTAGTCACGCACCAATAACCTATTACAGGTGGCATACAAAATATGCCCATGTCGCCACTATTTTTAAAAACAATAGAAGTGGCGTCGATTAAAAATGGTGCGCCACAATCAGGATTGTGTGTAAGCATTTCTGCACCAGTGCATATATGTCAAATACTTGCTGGAATATGTTTCTAAATGCCAAATATTTGCTGAAATTTGTTTCTATATATAAATACTTGCTGGAACTAGTTTCTATATGTCAAATACTTGTTGGAATTTGTTTCTATATGTCTCATATAAGCCAAAATGAGTTTATCAATGTCAAATACTAGCTGGAAATAGTTTCTACATGTCAAATACTTGCTGGAATTTGTTTCTACATATCAAATATACGCTGAAATAAGTTTATCAATATCAAATAGTTCGTATATGCCAAAAACTTGGTGGAATTTGTTTCTATATGTGAAATACAACCTGAAATGATTTTCTTTATGTCAAAAAGTTGCTGGAATTTGTTTACTTATGACAAATACTTGTTTTAATACTAGTTGTTGGAGTTGTTTCTTTTTTTCTAGATCCACAAAGAGGATGAGCCTTTTCTCAACAAGACTCGCAAGCACTATAAAGAAATGGCTATCATTCATGGTAATAGTATGGCCACGGGTCAATATACAAAAGGCTCAAATGATCCTCGAGCTACATACGTGAATGCCATTTCAGATAATTAAGCTTCCCACTTGAAGAAGGTAGCAAATCACACAATGGTGGTGATTCTTTGTCTCTCCATCACAAAAGAGCCAAAACTAGACCTAGTGTTGATGACGGGTTGCAATCAACCCTTACGACAGTGGGTGAAAGTCTTGCTATTACCATAGAGAAGAGTGTTAGCACCCACAAAACTCTATGAACAATCTTCCCCTTTTCGGTTTGGATTTCCTTGCCCATTATTTTGCCTAGTTGGTTGAGAATCCTAATATTGCATTGGTGTTTCAACTATTGGAGAACGACCAAAAGAGCATTTGGGTTGTTAGGTATGTGAAGAACACCTTTGCTGAAATAGATGGTTGAAGATTGAAGGCACATGTGGTATTTGCATGACCTCTTTTGATATAACCCAATATTATGAACTTTGGGTTGTATGACTTATTCTTTATGTCAACCAAACTATAAGATATGGGTTGTATAACTTAGATATGATGTATTGTTTCATGTCTATATCTCACTACTACTAGTTTATTATGTATAGTTTCTACTTGTCTATGATGTTCAACTATGGTGTTGGTTATGATGTTGAACTTTGATTCATATTTTTGAAATTATTGTTGTTGACATGTTATGTTGGTGGAGTTTGGTTTTAAATATTAAAATCAAAGTTGGGCCCAAATTTGACTAAAATTACATACCATAGAGGTAATCTCACCGCCTCAATCAAAATGATGAGTACAACAATCATTCACTCTTCCATCCTTTCAACCAAACACACAAATGGCTATCTCTAGCCGCCTCTGTCCTTCCTACCAAATAAAGATGAGGTTATCCAACTCACGCAATCCTTCACAACAGACGATCTAAATTGACTATCCCCAACCACATTGTTAAGAGCATCTCTAACAGGCGCACAAAAGTTTCGTGCCCTGAAATAGTTTTAGCGCGCCACTGTAGCACTTTTAGCGCGTCGGACCCAACATTTGCTTTACCAGATGCCAAAAAACGCGTGCCCAAAAAAACACGCAGTGTAAATTGTGAAGCGCGTGCAATCCAGCGCCTCAAAGTTGTAGCATGCGATAGCGTTTTTCAGTGCGCGCCCAACTCTTTTTTGCACGCGCACTGTTTTACAGCTTCTGCTGCAGCTGTCCGGCGCCCAAAAAACTCAAATTTTAGCGCGCGGAGTAGTTTTTGGATGCATGTTAGATATGCTCTAAGGATCCTCATCCAGGTAATCCTCGCCCGTGAACCAAATGCCACCTTATGAGATAGGGTTGGATGGTCGGCTCTCGTATCCGTATCCGCAGACCAGTCCATAGACAAATATATGTATCGTTTTGAGGGTTGACATATATAGGAGATGCCCTAAGACCTCTTTGTAAGCGGGCAACGATGCTTATTATCAATTCGGCACCTTATCTATTGTCCTCACGGTAACCTTGTGACCATCGAGCT
>NC_041390.1:534964347-534967573 GCF_002162155.2 Triticum dicoccoides | reverse complement strand
AATGTCCATTCCCAAGCTTTTCAGCGGTTATTTCTGGGATAGGCAACATTTTGGGCTTGATTTTTTCCCATCTAATGGTTATTTGACCATTTACACATTTTATAATTCAGATATGATCATTTGGAGATATGAAACTAGTCGTATAATTTTAGACCTACCGTTGCGCAATTCTTTTTCACAACTCCGAACTTGATATACAACTTTTTTATTAGAGAAAAGGCTTGGCCAAGCCCAAGTAAAGTTTGGACCTAACCCCGCTTTTAATTAACAAAGCCATCGACCGATCAAGATACAACAACAACAACAACAACAACAACAACAACAACAACAACAACAACAACAACAACAACAACAACAACAGAGAAAATGGGATGCAACCCGAAACAGCAGGTACAAGGTGAGAAAGGTAAGCGATCGACAGGGAAGCTCAAAACAACTACGTCAAAGTCTCGCCCATCAGAGCACCCGAAGCAGAGGAATCACCAACGCCCCACAACGCCCCACACTCGAAGCACATCAGGACTCTGCGGATGGACGGAGTCGCCACCGGCGACACGGCCGGAAGGGGAGCACCGCAGCGACGGGACCAAGCCCAGAGCTCACTCTGCCGCCAAAACCAACACAACTTGATATACAACTCGATCGGCTCAGAAATAGAAAATCCGAAAAGCTTAATCAAATTGCACAATTCGCAGTTGGCCTCCTGACGCCAACTTGATCACGCCCCACGCTACCACACACGTCGAAGTCAACCTCAGGCTGCACGTCGGATGCTGCTGCAACCGGTCGGTAGATGGCATCGTGCGAAGACACTGATCACGCCGCAATTGGTTACGGGGTCTACACTGCATCTAGTCCTAAATTAACCTGTTCGGTCAACTGTAGACCACACCGTCAGTTTCCGTAGTACGACTACGAATCAATCATTGGATTCGAACTGTAACACCTTAGAATGCATAATAATTCCTGGATCACCGTCTTGCTTAGTGGCTGTTTGGATCGCTAGGATTAGATGCGAGATTCTGTAAAACGGGCCGTGTAAACTACAGATTTCATGTGCTAGTGGCAGCACTATTGACAAAAGAGTCTGGTGCAGGGGTTTTTCTTTGAGGTAAATATACCAGAGGTCTTAGAACTTGCACGTGACGGTCACTTTAGTGCACAAAGTTACAAAATACGTATTTGTGGTCACTAAACTTGTGAGACTGTTCAAATACAGTCACTCTCTCTGTACGCGAGAGTATCCGTCGATGCCAGCATGGCATGGGCCCACTGTCAATGACACATGGACGTATTTTTGCACAAAACCCCTTCTTCTTCTTCTTCTTCTTCTTCTTCTATGCAAAATAAAAAATCAACAATCGATGGGACGAAAAGTTTAACTGCCAGATCTCGAACCCTGACCTAATGCTAGTACAATACAGGTCACACAAACTGTGCCACACATCTGTAGACAGCTATTTAGAGTAACTAAGATTAATGTATAAAAACGGAAGCGCTCATGGAACAGAAATGGGCTGTGGTCCGGCGACCCATTTTGCACTTGTTTATTTTTCAGAAATTTGTAGATAGTATGCAAATTATAATGCCATTAATAAGATAATTTCAAATAATTTTCATGTATTATTCTAAAATAATACTTATGAATTATAAAAATGTTTGCATAATAATAACACAAATAGTTTTTAAATATTCATAATAACACCTATTCGTTTTATTTGAGAAATTCGTGGATCAGAAAAAATTGTTCATGTATTATTTTCAAATAATATTGTTTGTGCAATTCAAAATATGTACATGCGTTAAAAAACTACATGGCATTTATAAAAATGTTTAAACACTGTGAAAAATATTCATGTAAATTAAGAAATGTACATTGCATTTAAAAAATGTTGACACATTTCAAAAAAAATTGTGAGTTTTACACAATGTACAATTATGCTCGCATGGTTCAAAAAACTGTTCGTCGTAGTTTTTCTATTGCATGAACATATTTTGAATTACACGAACATTTTTTACAATGTTTAAACATTTTTTTAAAATGGCACATACTTACAGAGAACAAGAGTGATAAAAACATATACATTGTCTATCTCTAAATTACATCACATGTCGCAGTTGCTTGGTGGTTGGCTTATGCACGAGTGAATCTCCATGTCACAGGTTCGAACCCACTGGTTGCACTTTGCATTCTTATTATTAGAAGACATAAATTTCTTCATTATCACTTTTTGGGTCCACCCTGATAGGATATACAGTTTAATATAGTAGTGCAAAGTAAACACATGATACTGTTGGCGTGGTGGTTGTTCAATCGTGCCACTTAGCAGTACGTCCAAGTATGGAACCCCGCCGCCCCACTATTTTTCTTATTTTAGGGGTTTCTATGTAAATAAAAAAAGAACTGCGGGCTTTTCTACAAATCTATCATACGAGAGCAATTACGGTGGCTGACAGCGGGCCCGTGCAATGCTGGCGTCTATGGATACGCATGCGTACGGTGAGAGTGACTGTATTTGAACGGCCTCGCAAGTTTAATGACCACAAACACGTATTTTACAACTTTGTGCATCAAAGTAACCGCCGCACGCAAGTTCTAAAACCTCTGGTGTATTTACCTCTTTTTCTTTTTCTTTCTGCGAATCTCGTGCAGAGATTAAGATGCTGAGATAAGCTCTAAATGGGAGTACTAGTGCTCCAGTAAGGTACGAGGAAGCACATTCCATGGCACAAACGAAGGAGGCGGCGGCATGTGCGAGTCTGAATCAGGAACTCAGCATCCAGTTGACCAGCTCCTTCTGTGGCAAAAATAGATACTATATTCCAGAAAGGTCAGGGAATCTACGATCATGGGTCGCACGTTGGTGCACTCCGCGTCGATCGGTAATAAGTCCACGGCTTCGTTTGTCTCGTCTCACATGGTAATGCCGGTGAGGAGTCGATGGATATGGACAAGGGCCAGTACGACGCGTCGGCGGACCGGCCAGGGGTTCGACCGGTCGCATCCAAACCGTGAGATGCAAGCGCTGGAGGTCGTCAGATTAGACTTGTCCCTTCGCACAAAGTCAACTTTCTCCTTCCTCGCGCACACATTCCTCGCCAGAAAAAAAAAAGAACGCTGTGCCGCATGCAGCTAGCACACACCCACGCCACCGGTCAATCCCCGACCACCTGCCCTGCCCCCACCACGCAGGTCGCCGCCCTCACCGCGGGTCAAAGTTTGTCG
>NC_041390.1:534919743-534964026 GCF_002162155.2 Triticum dicoccoides | reverse complement strand
ATGCTTCTATTGCAGCATCGCACAACTCGTCGGCGTCAGCCCGGCGACTCCCCCATGTTTGAAGCTCTGATCTCGTTCACGGTCACCATTGTAGCATCACGCAGACGCGGTTCCAGCTCGCTACCGACACCGTTGTAGCATCTCCCCCCACGTCCAGAAAAAAACTAGTCTCGTTGTTGCCATCATTGCAGCTCGCCGGGGAGGGGGGGCATTGTAGCATTACATGGACAAGGTTCCAGCACGCCGCAAGCATGGCAGCAACATCCTGCTTTGTAGGAATCCAGCTCGCCGTGCCCGTCATTGCAGAACGCCATGATCACCATTGTAGCGTCCACAAGACTTGGTTCCAGCAAAACACTAACTCGATTGCAGCTCCACAAAACGTGGTGACAGCATCCCTACTGTTCGTGTAGGCACCGCCGCGGTCAAGAACAACATCATGGTTGCAGCTCGCCGCTTAGCTGTTTCCAGCACGCCAAGCAGCCGGTTCCAACAAATCTCCATGGCCGGTTGCAGCTTGCGGCGTGCTCGTCGTCACTCACGGCTGATGCCACAACTGATGCTCATCGGTCACATCTCACAGTCGTAACATCCCGGTCACTGGTTCCAGCAAAAAATCATCTTTGCCAATGAGTCGCGATGCCGGTTGCCGCTTGCACTGCCGCCGGTTGTAGCAATTTGAGACGCTGGTTGTAGCAAAATTCCCAACGTCGGCTTGTGCAATGTAGCAAAAAATGCCACACCGGTTGTAGCAAATTGTGATGCCGGCTGTAGCAAAAACTGGAGCCGGTCATAGCAAAGGCGAAGTCGGTTGTAGCAAAAACCAAGTCACCGCGCGCGCTATAGCTTCACTCGACGCTAGTTGCAGCTTTCTAGGATGTGGTTGTAGCATTCTGTGCTTCCGTTGTAGCAAAAACCAAGTCGGCGCACGCGCTGTAGGTTTGCTTGACCGTGGTTGCAGCTCCCTGTGAGGTGGTTGTAGCATTCTGCGCCGAGTTTGCAGCAAACCGTGAGGGTCGTTACAGTTTCAAGGGTTTGGAACAAAAAAAAGGTATGGCCGTCGTCGTGGGGCGCATCTCCGGCGTGAATGGATGTAGGAGCTGTCTGGCCCTGGTGTGGAGGATTTGTGGAGGGGGAGGTTCACGCTCGTTGTGTGGAGAACAAGGAAGGGAGGAGGGCTCTGCGGGAGGAGGCGCTGCGAGAGAGAGAAAGAGAGCGAGCGAGCGAGAGAAAGAGAGAGAGAGAGAGAGAGAGAGAGAGATGCGAGGAGGACGATAAAGGACGTGGAAGAAAATACGAAGAAGGCACGCGCACGCGTGAGCAGGGTCCACATCCCACGTTTCGCTAGCCGAATCGTTGCGAGGGAGTGCACATGGACGCGACCGGCCGAAGCTTCGGCCGGCACTCCGTCCCGAAACGTTTCTCTATGGACAACCTCCACTCCAAAGTCACCAAAGCAAACATACACTAATTAGCAAGTGGCCACGACACGACACGACACAGAACATACTCATTTAAGCAAGTCAGCGTGTTGACAGCGTGACACTAGCCATGTTTAGTGGAGGGTCTACTTTGCTTCCAAAGCTGGTGCAAATACAACTTCTGCCGACGATCCACGAGGCGCCCACTTGACCCAAGCACGATGATCACTATACATTGTCCTTCAACCGTTTCACGTCTCAAGAATCAAAGAATCACGGCCGTGTATAGAGACTTTTTAATCACTCGGACGGTTGACAAGCGCCCGAACTCATCGACGTGGATGCAGGAGCATCTGGGCCAGCAGCTCGCTCCACAGGTCGATCGGCCCCGGCAGGCACCAGTGCAGGCAGTCCACCACGAAGCTGCCCTCCACGCTCCCGCCCGGCGGGTGCCCGTACCAGCTCGGGTGCCCGTCCGGCCGCAGGTCCATCGCCTCCGTGATGTCCATCAGCACCAGCTCCGCCTCCGCGCCGTCCCTCCTCGTCGTCGCGGCCGCCGCCTTCGTCTCCCGCAGCGCCTCAACCTAGTCGAGTCACAACATTTCATTTAATTTAGCAGCCGTCACGTTCCGCGTGGCACGAGATCATGGGGGTTTACGAGGTTTGCGCCATTTACGTACCTGCGCGCTGCGGTACTCGGACTCGAAGGCGCCCAGGGCGCGGTCGCCGCGCCGGTAGGGCCGCGTGCGGACGCAGTCGCCGCCGGTGTTCCACTCGCCGCCCTCGAAGTGCGCGGGCGTCACCGTCCGGAGCACCGCCTTGCCGCGGAACCCCTCACTGGCGGCGACGGCGCCGAGCGCCGTCCGGAACGCCGCGCGCAGGGCGCGGGGCACGGTCATCTCGGCCGTCACGTTCCCGTTGACGCAGCTCGCGCCGCCGTTGCACGCGACGGCGCGCCCGCCCTCGTAGTACACCGAGGGGCGGAGGAACCAGTTGGTGCCCGAGAGGACGACGTGGTCGAAGCCGGCGAGGTGCGACGCCCACCGCGCGTCCGGCGTGTCCAGGTGCACGTCCCACATGCCGAGCGTGGCGTTGGACAGGTTGGCCTTGACCAGGAAAGGCGACCAGAAGAGGGAGGCGGTGAAGTCGTGGCTGCCGTAGTAGTAGTCCCGCCGGACGGCCCTCCCCGTCGGGTCGATCTCCGACTCACCCCCGACCTCCACCGGCTGCGCCACCTGCATGTCTCCACTGGTTAACTTCCATCAGAAACAACACGTTAATGGCCGAGTGCATGCACCACAGACGTACCCTGGACAGGAGGCAGAGCAAGGACTTGAAGTGGTTCCTGGCGAGGGAGTCCCCGACGAAGGCCATGGACTTGCCCCTCATGGCCTCCAGGAACCGCGCGGCGTCGAAGCGGGGGAGCTCGCAGCCGTCCGGCCGCCACCTCCAGCGCAGGAACTCGAGGCTCGGCTTGCCGAACTTCATGCAGTTCTGGTGGTCGTCGATGAAGGGGCAAGTGAGGTTCGTGTAGTACGGCGCCTCCACGGCGTCCTGCACCCACTCGCCCCGCGTGAGGTCGCAGGCCGGAGACGACGCCGAGGACGATGAGGAGGGGGCGCCATGTATGCGCAGGTAACGGCGGTCGGCGAAGGACAAGTCGTAGAGCGTGACGAGCACCAGGACGAGCAGGAAGGCCACCGGCGCGGCAAAGGCGGCCGAGCGCTTCGGAGAAGACGGGCCGCTCTTGCTCGTGTGGGACTTCATGGCGGGGAGAGGAGATGGGCTGATCAGTGGGACGGGAGGATGCCGTTGCTTGGGGAACACAGGGCATGGAGGATGGAGTAACAGAATGCGAGGTGCAGAGTATACCGGGCTAGTGCTGGTGGTGGCGGTGGAGGTCAACGTGGCAGGTACGTGTGGTGTGCGTTGCACGACTGGTAAAGGCCGCTACCAGAATGCTCACGGAAGCCCTGCTGCTGTCCGCGACCGCGGTTGCACGGTTGGCGGCAGACACTTTTTTTGTTGGTGGCAGAAGTTTGAGACTTCCTCGTGCCATCTTCTTCTAGTCTAGCGAACCCGCACTGGCGGTTTCAATTAAATCACCGTCCACCTAATTTCCAACGATTTTGCTATTTATTTGGTCCCTCGAATTTTTACAACCGTCCGTCGACTCTGCCTAGGCCGAAGGAGGGGGCGATGTGACAAGCGGCAATGATGAGCATCGGCCCTGGCGAGGCCACGGCAAGACCTCGTTGGAGACGGGGGTTGTGCAGTGAGCGCAACGGACTGCGGCATCCCAGATGAAGGCGGCGAAGAGATTGATCGGTGCGGGGGGGCTGACTAGTGCAGGTGGGGTGGGGGCTACCGTCACCGAAGGAGAACAAGAGGTGGGGTAGAGGGAGAGTTGGGGCAGCGGCAATACGATGGTGGGCGGAAGCCAGCGGAGAATGGGGCGGCGAGGTGGTCGCGGTAGCAAGAGGCGGGTGGGCATGAGCAAGCCGTTAAGTCGGCGTTTGTTGATGGCATGGGCAGGTTGGCGGTCCCGTCGCTGGAATGAAGAAGGTGGGAGAGACGAACAATGTTACAGGGGTGGTCTTTGGATCGGGATGCAATGACCCACCTAATATGTGTTGGGGAACGTAGTAATTTCAAAAAAATCCTATGCACACGCAAGATCATGGCGATGCATAGCAACAAGAGGGGAGAGTGTCGTCCACGTACCCTCGTAGACCGTTAAGTGGAAGCGTTATGACAACGCGGTTGATGTAGTCGTACGTCTTCACGATCGACCGATCCTCAGTACCGAACGTACGGCACCTCCGCGTTCAGCACGCGTTCAGCTCGGTGACGTCCCGCAAACTCACGATCCAGTAGAGCTCACGGAAGAGTTTCGTCAGCACGACGGCGTGGTGACGATGTTGATGAAGCTACCGTTGCAGGGCTTCGCCTAAGCACCGCTACAGTATGACCGAGGTGGATTATGGTGGAGGGGGGCACCACACACGGATGGGAGAGATCAATGATCAACTTGTGTGTCTAGAGGTGCCCCCTGCCCCCGTGTATAAAGGAGCAAAGGGGGATGCCGGCCGGCCTTAGAGGGCGCGCCAGGAGGAGGAATCCTCCTCCTAGTAGGAGTAGGATTCCCCTCTTTCCTACTCCTACTAGGAGGGGGAAAGGAAGGGGGAGAAGAAGAAGGAAAGGGCCCCCCTCTCCTAGTCCAATTCGGACCAGAGGGGGAGGGGGCGCGCGGCCTGCCCTGGCCGGCCCCTCTCTCTCTCTCCACTAGGGCCCAACAAGACCCATTAACCCCCGGGGGGTTCTGGTAACCCCTCCAGCATCACTCGGAACTCTTCGGATGTCCAAATGTAGACTTCCAATATATCAACCATTATATCTCGACCATTTCGAGACTTCTCGTCATGTCCGTGATTATATCCGGGACTCTGAACTACCTTTGGTACATCAAAACATATAAACTCATAATACCGATCGTCACAGAACTTTAAGCGTGCGAACCCTACCGGTTCGAGAACAATGTAGACATGACCGAGACATGTCTCCGGCCAATAACCAATAGCGGAATCTGGATGCTCATATTAGTTCCTACATATTCTACGAAGATCTTTATCGGTCAAACCGCATAACAATATACATTGTTCCTGATGGGGAACGTAGTAATTTCAAAAAAAATCCTACGCACACGCAAGATCATGGTGATGCATAGCAACGAGAGGGAAGAGTGTTGTCCACGTACCTTCGTAGACCGAAAGCGGAAGCGTTAGCACAACGCGGTTGATGTAGGCGTACGTCTTCACGATCCGACCGATCAAGTACGGAATGCACGGCACCTCCGAGTTCAGCACACGTTCAGCCCGATGACGTCCCTTGAACTCCGATCCAGCCGAGTGTTGAGGAAGAGTTTCGTCAGCACGACGGTGTGGTGACGATGATGATATTCTACCGATGCAGGGCTTCGCCTAAGCACCGTAACAATATTATCGAGGTGGACTATGGTGGAGGGGGGCACCGCACACGACTAAAAGATCAAATCAATTGTTGTGTCCATGGGGTGCCCCCTGCCCCCCGTATATAAAGGAGCAAGGGGAGAGGTGCGGCCGGCCAGGAGGAGGCGCGCCAGGAGGAGTCCTACTCCCACCGGGAGTAGGAATCCCTCCCTCCCTTGTTGGATTAGGAGAAGGGGGAAAGAGGAGGGTGAGAGGAAGGAAAGGGGGGGGGGGGCGCCGCCCCCCTCTCCTTGTCCTATTCGGACTAGAGGGGGAGGGTGATACGTCTCTGTCGTATCTACTTTTCCAAACACTTTTGCCGTTGTTTTGGACTCTAACTTGCATGATTTGAATGGAACTAACCCGGACTGACGCTGTTTTCAGCAGAATTGCTATGGTGTTATTTATGTGCAGAAACAAAAGCTCTCGGAATGACCTGAAACTTCACGGAACATCTATTTGGAAATAATAAAAAATCCTTGCAAAAGATGAAGACCAGGGGGCCCACCACCTGTCCACGAGGGTGGCGGGCGCGCCCCTACCTTGTGGGCCCCCTAGAGCTCCTCCGACCTAAACTCCAACTCTATATATTTGCTTCGGGGAGAAAAAAAAATCAGAGAGAACGATTCATCGCGTTTTACGATACGGAGCCGCCGCCAAGCCCTAAAACCTCGCGAGAGGGCTGATCTGGAGTCCGTTCGGGGCTTCAGAGAGGGGAATCCGTCGCCATCGTCATCATCAACCTTCCTCCATCACCAATATCATGATGCTCACCGCAGTGCGTGAGTAATTCCATCGTAGGCTTGCTGGACGGTGATGGGTTGGATGAGATTTATCATGTAATCTAGTTAGTTTTGTTAGGGTGTGATCCCTAGTATCCACTATGTTCTCAGATTGATGTTGTTATGACTTTGCTATGCTTAATGCTTGTCACTAGGGCCCGAGTGCCATGATTTCAGATCTGAACCTATTATGTTTTCATCAATATATGAGAGTTCTTGATCCTATCTTGCAAGTCTATAGTCACATATTATGTGTTATGATCCGCTAACCCCGAAGTGACAATAATCGGGATACTTACCGGTGATGACCATAGTTTGAGGAGTTCATGTATTCACTATGTGCTAATGCTTTGTTCTGGTACTCTATTAAAAGGAGGCCTTAATAAGGGTAGGACAAAAGATGTCATGCAAGTTCTTTTCCATAAACATGTATGACTATATTCAGAATACATGCCTACATTACATTGATGAATTGGAGCTAGTTCTGTGTCACCCTATGTTATGATTGTTACATGATGAACCGCATCCGGCATAATTCTCCATCACCAAGCCATTGCCTACGAGCTTTCCATATATTGTTCTTCGCTTATTTACTTTTCCGTTTGCTATTGCTATCATCACTACAAAATACCAAAAACACTACTTTTGCTACCATTACCTTTTGCTACCGTTACCACTACTATCATATTACTTCGCTACTAAATACTTTCCTGCAGATATATTAAGTTTCCAGGTGTGGCTGAATTGACAACTCAACTGCTAATACTTGAGAATATTCTTTGGCTCCCCTTGTGTCGAATCAATAAATTTAGGTTGAATACTCTACCCTCAAAAACTGTTGCGATCCCCTATACTTGTGGGTTATCAAGACTATTTTCTGGCGCCCTTGCCGGGGAGCATAACTCTATTCTTTGAGTCACTTGGGATTTATATCTGCTTATCATTATGAAGAACTTGAGAGATCCAAAAACCAAGATTTATCCCTCAACTACGAGGGGAGGTAAGGAACTGTCATCTAGCTCCGCACTTGATTCACCTTCTGTTTTGAGTAAGCTTGCGACACGTAAACCTTCTTATGCTATTCGTTCCGATATGTCACATGTTATTGATGATGCCACTTCTGCTATGCATGATACTTATGATTAAACTACTTCTATACTTGATACTACTGTGCCACTTGGTGAATTTCTTGATGAACAACTTGCTAGGGTTAGAAAGAATGAAAATATTGAATCTGATAATATTGATGAAAGTGATGATGAAGACTTGCCCGTTATTCCTAAGGGTTATGTTTTTGATAAAGAATCTTCTTTAGCTATTTTAGCTTGCAAAGATAGTTATGAACTTAAGAGGTTATTAGCTAAATGGAATAAGCAATCTCTAAATGCTAGGATGAAACTTGACCCTGCTTTTGCTACTTCACCTATCTCTGTTACTGATAAGGATTATGAATTCTCTGGTGATCCTGATATAATTACTTTGGTTGAATCTGATCCTTTTCATGGCTATGAATCTGAAACTGTTGTGGCACATCTTACTAAATTAAATGATATTGCCACCCTGTTCACTAAAGATGAGAGAACTCGCTACTTTTATATCCTTAAAATATTTCTGTTCTCATTAAAGGGTGATGCTAAGATATGGTTTAATTCTCTTGATCCTGGTTGTGTGCGTAGTCCCCAGGATATGATTTATTACTTCTCTGCTAAATATTTCTCTGCTCATAAGAAACAAGCTGCTTTGAGGGATATATATCATTTTGTGCAAATTGAAGAAGAGAGTCTCCCACAATCTTGGGGGAGGCTTCTCCAATTACTTAATGCTTTGCCTGATCATCCTCTTAAGAAAAATGAAATACTTGATATCTCTTATAATGGACTAACCGATGCCTCCAGAGATTACCTGGATAGTTGTGCTGGTTCTGTTTTCAGGGAAAGAATGCCAGATGAAGCTGAAATTCTATTGAATAATATGTTGACAAATGAAAATAATTGGACACTTCCTGAACCAACTCCTGAGCCTATTCCTAAACCAACTCCGAAGAAGAGGGCTGTTCTATTTCTTAGTCCTGAAGATATGCAAGAGGCAAAGAAATCTATGAAAGAAAAAGGTATTAAAGCTGAAGATGTTAAGAATTTACCTCCTATTGAAGAAATACACGGTCTTAATTTACCGCGTGTTGAAGAAACATATGACCTTAATCCATCTCCTATTGAAGAAACTCATGGTCCTGATAACCCGACACAGGTAGTAAAGGTAAATTCTCTCTATAGATATGATAAAGCTGAAATCCGGTTTACTAAATTTGCTAGCCCATGCTTAGATGAGTTTGATAAATTTATGGTTAAGTAAGAAGATTTTAATGCTTATTTTGGTAGACAATTGAAATACAATTCAGATATGCTTGAACACTTGGGTAATTATATGGCTAATGTCAAAGGTGAACTTAAACTTATTAGTAAACATGCTTCTATGGTTACCACTCAAGTAGAACAAGTACTTAAAGCTCAAAATGATTTTCTCAATGAATTAAATTGTAAGAATAATGATAACGCTGTTAGAGTTATGGCTAGAGGTGGTAAAATGAATCAGGAACCTTTGTATCCTGAAGGCCACCCTAAGAGAATTGAGCAAGATTCTCAGAGAAATAATGTGGATGCACCTAGTCCTTCTAATAGGAAGAAAAAGAAAAATGATAGGACTTTGCATGCTTCTAGTGAACCTATTACTGAGACACCTGAGAATACAAATGATATTTCTATCTCTGATGCTGAAACACAATCTGGTAATGAACTTGAAACTAGTGATAATGTTAATGATAATGTTCATGATGATGCTCAACCTAGTAATGATAATGATATAGAAATTGAACCTGCTGTTGATCTTGGTAATCCACAATCAAAGAATCAACGTTATGATAAGAAACACTTTGTTGCTAGGAAACACGGTAACGAAAGAGAGCCTTGGGTTCAGAAACCCATGCCTTTTCCTCCCAAACCATCCAAGAAAAAGGATGATGAGGATTTTGAGCGCTTTGCTGAAATGATCAAACCTATCTTTTTGCGTATGTGATTAACTGATATGCTCAAAATGAATCCTTATGCTAAGTATATGAAAGATATTGTTACAAATAAAAGAACGATACCGGAAGCTGAAATTTCCACCATGCTTGCTAATTATACTTTCAAGGATGGAATACCAAAGAAACTTGGAGATCCAGGAGTACCTACTATACCATGCTCCATTAAAAGAAACTATGTTAAAACTGCTTTATGTGATCTTGGAGCCGGTGTTAGTGTTATGCCTCTCTCTTTATATCGTAGACTTGATTTGAATAAGTTGACACCTACTGAAATATCTTTGCAAATGGCTGATAAATCAACTGCTATACCTATCGGTATTTGTGAGGATGTGCCTGTTGTAGTTGCAAACATTACTATTTTAACGGACTTTGTTATTCTTGATATTCCCGAGGACAATAGTATGTCTATTATTCTTGGAAGACCCTTTTTGAATACTGCAGGGGCTGTTATTGATTGCACTAAAGGCAATATCACTTTTCATGTTAATGGTAATGAGCATACGGTACACTTTCCGAGGAAACAACCTCAAGTTCATAGTATCAACTCTATTGGAAAAATTCCATCGATTATATTTGGAAGTTTTGAATTTCCTCTTCCTACTGTCAAGAAGAAATATGATATTCTTATTATTGGGGATGTGCATATCCCCGTTGAGGTAACATAGTGTTATTCGAAATTTCTCCGGTTCCATGTTATTCGGAATGAGTTCGTTAACAAGACTTGATCAACCTTGTTAGTGGATTCCTTTTGATGAGCATGAGATGGATGAAACTAGAAGGCACAACCTGTTGTACCCTCCTCTTACTTTCTGTTATTTATATTAAATAAAATAAAAATAGTATTTTTCTGTCTGTTATCTAATTTATCCGTGCAATATAAAAATACCCCAAAAATAAAAGTTCTCCAAATGCCCTGAAATTTAAATATGATTTTGTTTGGAATATTTGAGAATATTTGGCACCGAGAACACAGCAGGAGGAGCTGGCACCTGGCCACGAGGGTCAGGGGCGCGCCCTACCCCCCTGGGCGCGCCCCCTGCCTCGTGGGCCCATGGTGGCCCTCCTCCACTTATTCCTGCACCCACACACTCCTTCTTCCTCCCACAAACACGAATATCCAGCTCAAACCCGAGTCCAAGCTCATTTTGCTGCCATTTTTTATCTCCTTGCTCAAAGCACCTCTCACAAAACTACTTGGGGAGATTGTTCCTTGGTATGTGACTCCTACATTGGTCCAATTAGTTTTTGTTCTAGTGCTTTATTCATTGCAAATTTGTGTTGCTTAGGTGACCCTATTCTTGAGCTTGCATGTCAAATTTATATGGTCAAAAGTAGTTTTGATGCATGATATAGTCTCTAGGCACTTGTAGGAGTAGTGGCTATCAATTTTGTTGAGTTTGGTTTACTTTTATTTTGAAGTTACTAAAAATTTCATAATTTTTCAGAAAATAATGAAGAGATTTTTGAGGGGATCATCGAGCCGAAGCTCGAAGGAAAAGCAAAATGAAAAGGCAGCAAAGCCCAAGTATAATTTGCCTCGCACCGCGGAGGTTCGGCCGTGTGAATGGACTTCTGATGAGTTCTTGAGAGCAGCCGGGATTTATGATGATTTTTATGAATTGGCTGAGAATGCAGGCCTCACCGCTTTCCTCCACGACCAACACGACCAGTATCTCTTAATCACAAATATCTTTGTGCAAAACTTTCATTTCCATTCTAGGAGCTCACCACCTATGGTGGAATTTTATTTATATAATGAGCATAAGGAGATGTCACTTTATGATTTTTGTTGGGTTTGTTTGGTCCCTTTGAGGGCACGATAGAGGAACCACATCGCGGCGATGTGGATGGGTTTATTGATACCATCACTGTAGGGGAAACGAGGAAGGTTTCCGATGCACGAATCACTAGCATACATTTTCCTGTTTTACGCTACTTTGCAATATTTGCTAGTCGTTGCTTAATTGGTCGCGGAAACTGTGGAAACCTTAGTGTTCCTGATATTATTATTTTGTTCCACGGTTTATTCAGTGATAACTCTGTTAGTATGGGCGATATTATTGCTAAACAGTTAAGTCTGAACCGTACAAAGGGCCCCATCTTTGGAGGCATCTATGCTTCACGCCTAGCTGCACATTTTAACATACCTATTAGGCATTATGAGAAGGAAGAAAAATTGCCGCCTTGTGTTTATTTAGATTATAAGAGTATGGTGGCACACGATTTTATTGTTAATAATAGGGAAGGGGAGCTTAAATACAAATTGTTCTTTCATAAACATCATCCTGAGACTATTACCCTGCCTGCTACTTCCTTGTTTGATTTATCTTCAGGCTAGTACCTTGTTCCGTTAGAGGCTATTCACGCCTACCAGAACCCTACATCAGCCATAGAGCCAGAGTTGGAACCACAAGTTGATCCTCCAAGACAGTCTAATTACCATTGGGATCCGGAGATGATTGCCAACCAGTGGCAATCAGAGTCTTCTTTGTCGCAGTACGACCCCAATTATTATTATGGATATCCGTCAGGCCAACCGTGGCCATAGACCAACTTAGGCCAAAAGCCTAAGCTTGGGGGAGTACGCATTTCTCAGCGACATTATATTCATGTTCACACACTCATTGCTAGATGTCAGTGCTCATACTTTTTCATTGTATCATCCATGCTAGTTTATTTTCCTATTTATGCTCTCTTCTTGTGTGTTTGATAAACCTTAAGAAAAACAAAAAAATAGTTGTAGCTTTTAATTAGTTTGCTTTCCATGCTTGTAGTAGTAATTAAAAAGAAAACCCAAAAACATTTCTTGTTCTTCTTTTGCTTGTTGGGAGCTTTCCCGTGTAAATAGTTTTATTTCTTTTCTTTTCTTTGGGGTCGATAGGAGAAGACCATAATTAAATTGTTGAAGTAGCTGTTATATGCATTATTGTTGATCTGACAAAAGAGCCCATATTGCCTTGTCTTCTCCTGTTTATTGAATGCTTGCAGATTCCATCTTAGTCCAATGCACGTGCACTATTATTATTATTCACACTATTAGGTCGTGCAAGTGAAAGGCAATTATGACGATATATGATGGACTGACTGAGATGAGAAAAGCTGGTATGTACTCGACCTCTCTTGTTTTTGTAAATATGATTAGTTCATCGTTCTTGATTCAGCCTATTATGAATAAACATGTTTGCAATGACAACTAGAGATCATAGTTTCTTGTGCCATGCTTGATTAGCTAGGAGCTTATAATGGTTTACCTTGCATGCCAACATGCTATTAAAATGGTTGTGATGTGGTATGATAGGGTGGTATCCTCCTCTGAATGATTTAAGTGACTTGACTTGGCGCATGTTCACGCATGTAGTTGAAACAAAATCAACATAGCCTTCACGATATTTATGTTCATGGTGGACTATATCCTACTCATGCTTGCATTCGGTGTTGATTAATTTTAATGCATGTTCATGACTGTTGTCGCTCTCTAGCTGGTCGCTTCCTAGTCTTTTGCTAGCCTTCACCTGTACTAAGCGGGAATACTGCTTGTGCATCCAACTCCATAAACCCTAAAATTATTCCATATGAGTCCACCATACCTACCTATATACAGTATCTACCTGCCGTTCCAAGTAAATTTATATGTGCCAAACTCTAAACCTTCAAATAAATATCCTGTTGTGTATGCTAGAATAGCTCATGTATCAACTAGGGCTGTCTGTATCTTCCATGTTAGGCGCGTTATTCTCAAGAGGAGTGGACTCCGCTCCTCACTCACGAGAAAGTGGCTAGTCACCGGGATGCCCAGTCCCATGCTTTATGCAAATCAAATCAAAATAATTGCAAACAAAACTCCCCCTGGGACTCTTGTTAGTTGGAGGCACTCGTTGTTTCAAGCAAGCCATGGATTGATGCTTGTTGGTGGAGGGGGAGTATAAACTTTACCATTCTGTTTGGCAACTGCCTATAATGTGTGTAGCATGGAAGATATATTGCCATCTCTTGGTTGTTATGTTGACAATGAAAGTATACCGCTCAAAATATTATTCATCTCTATTTCAAAACCGAGCTCTGACACCTCTACAAATCCCTGCTTCCCTCTGCGAAGGGCCTATCTATTTACTTTCATGTTGAGTCATCATCTTCTTATTAAAAAGCACCAGTTGGAGAGCACCACCGTCATTTGCATTCATTATTGTTAGTTTACATTGAGTATGATTTGACTGGATCTCTTTTACCATGAATTAGAATGTCTAGTCAGTCCTTGATCTTTAAAGGTGCTCTGCATTTATGTTTTGCGGTCTCGGAAAGGACTAGCGAGATACCATCTTGTTATATCATATTATGATTGTTTTGAGAAAGTCTTGTCATCCGAGATTTATTATTATTGCTCGCTAGTTGATTATGTCATTGATATGAGTAAACTTGAGACCTAAGCGTTATTGTGAATGTGGTTAGTCAAAATCTTTGTTGAAAACTTGAATGCTGGTTTTACATATTTACAACAACAAGAGCAAACAGAGTTTGTAAAAGTTTTTCTTTATCACTTTCAGTTTATCAACTGAATTGCTTGAGGACAAGCAAAGGTTTAAGCTTGGGGGAGTTGATACGTCTCCGTCATATCTACTTTTCCAAACACTTTTGCCCTTGTTTTGGACTCTAACTTGCATGATTTGAATGGAACTAACCCGGACTGACGTTGTTTTCAGCAGAATTGCTATGGTGTTATTTATGTGCAGAAACAAAAGTTCTTGGAATGACCTGAAACTTCACGGAACATCTATTCAGAAATAATAAAAAATCCTTGCAAAAGATGAAGACCAGGGGGCCCACCACCTGTCCACGAGGGTGGGGGGCGCGCCTGCCCCCCTAGGGCGCGCCCCCCTACCTCATGGCCCCCCTGGAGCTCCTCCGACCTAAACTCCAACTCTGTATATTTGCTTTCGGGGAGAAAAAAATCAGAGAGAAGGATTCATCGCGTTCTACGACACGGAGCTGCCGCCAAGCCCTAAAACCTCTCGGGAGGGCTGATCTGGAGTCCGTTCGGGGCTTCGGAGAGGGGAATCCGTCGCCATCGTCATCATCAACCTTCCTCCATCACCAATTTCATGATGCTCACTGCCGTGCGTGAGTAATTCCATCGTAGGCTTGCTGGACGGTGATGGGTTGGATGAGATTTATCATGTAACCGAGTTAGTTTGTTAGGGTTTGATCCCTAGTATCCACTATGTTCTGAGATTAATGTTGCTATGACTTTGCTATGCTTAATGCTTGTCACTAGGGCCCGAGTGCCATGATTTCAGATCTGAACCTATTATGTTTTCATCAATATATGAGAGTTCTTGATCCTATCTTGCAAGTCTATAGTCACCTATTATGTGTTTTGATACGTTAACCCCGAAGTAACAATAATCGGGATACTTACCGGTGATGACCATAGTTTGAGGAGTTCATGTATTTGCTATGTGCTAATGCTTTGTTCCGGTACTCTATTAAAAGGAGGCCTTAATATCCCTTAGTTTCCATTAGGACCCCGCTGCCACGGGAGGGTAGTACAAAAGATGCCATGCAAGTTCTTTTCCATAAGCACGTATGACTATATTCGGAATACATGCCTACATTACATTGATGAATTAGAGCTAGTTCTGTGTCACCCTATGTTATGATTGTTACATGATGAACCGCATCCGACATAATTCTCCATCACCAATCCATTGCCTACGAGCTTTACATATATTGTTCTTCACTTATTTAATTTTCCGTTGCTATTGCTATCATCACTACAAAATACCAAAAACATTACTTTTGCTACCGTTACCACTATTATCATATTACTTTGCTACTAAATAATTTGCTGCAGATATTAAGTTTCCAGGTGTGGTTGAATTGACAACTCAACTACTAATACTTGAAAATATTCTTTGGCTCCCCTTGTGTTGAATCAATAAATTTGGGTTGAATACTCTACCCTTGAAAACTATTGCGATCCCCTATACTTGTGGGTTATCATAGGGGTGTGCGGCCCTGCCCTAGCCGCCTCTCCTCTTCTCCACTAAGGCCCACTATGGCCCACTAAGCCCCCGGGGGATTCCGGTAACCCCTTGGTACTCCGGTAAAATCCCGATTTCACCCGGAACATTTCCGATATCGAAATATAGGCTTCCATTATATCAATCTTCATGTCTCGACCATTTCGAGACACCTCGTCATGTCTGTGATCACATCCGGGACTCCGAACAACCTTCGGTACATAAAAACTCATAAATTCATAATATAACCGTCATCGAAACTTTAAGCGTGCGGACCCTATGGGTTCGAGAACTATGTAGACATGACCGAGACACGTCTCCGGTCAATAACCAATAGCGGAACCTGGATGCTCATATTGGCTCCCACATATTCTACGAAGATCTTTATCGGTCAGATCGCATAACAACATACATTGTTTCCTTTGTCATCGGTATGTTACTTGCCCAAGATTCAAATCGTCGGTATCTCAATACCTAGTTCAATCTCGTTACCGGCAAGTCTCTTTACTCGTTCCGTAATAGATCATCCCGCAACTAACTCATTAGTTGCAATGCTTGCAAGGCTTAAGTGATGTGCATTACCGAGTGGGCCCAGAGATACCTCTCCGACAATCGGAGTGACAAATCCTAATCTCGAAATACGCCAACCCAACAAATACCTTCGGAGACACCTGTAGAGCACCTTTATAATCTCCCAGTTACGTTGTGATGTTCGGTAGCACACAATGTGTTCCTCCGGTAAACGGGAGTTGCATAATCTCATAGTCATAGGAACATGTATAAGTCATGAAGAAAGCAATAGCAACATACTAAATGATCGAGTGCTAAGCTAACGGAATGGGTCAAGTCAATCACATCATTCTCCTAATGATGTGATCCCGTTAATCAAATGACAACTCATGTTTATGGCTACGAAACATAACCATCTTTGATCAACGGGCTAGTCAAGTAGAGGCATACCAGTGACATTCTGTTTGTCTATGTATTCACACAAGTCTTATGTTTCCGTTTAATACAATTCTAGCATGAATAATAAACATTTATCATGATATAAGGAAATAAATAATAACTTTATTATTGCCTCTAGGGCATATTTCCTTCAGTCTCCCACTTGCACTAGAGTCAATAATCTAGATTACACATTAATGATTCTAACACCCATGGAGTCTTGGTGCTGATCATGTTTTGCTCGTGGAAGAGGCTTAGTCAACGAGTCTGCAACATTCAGATCCGTATGTATCTTGCAAATTTCTATGTCTCCCACCTGGACTAGATCCCGGATGGAATTGAAGCGTCTCTTGATTTGCTTGGTTCTCTTGTGAAATCTGGATTCCTTTGCCAAGGAAATTGCACCAGTATTGTCACAAAAGATTTTCATTGGACCTGATGCACTAGGTATGACACCTAGATCGGATATGAACTCCTTCATCCAGACTCCTTCATTTGCTGCTTCCGAAGCAGCTATGTACTCCGCTTCACACGTAGATCCTGCCACGACGCTTTGTTTAGAACTGCACCAACTGACAGCTCCACCATTCAGTAAAAACACGTATCCGGTTTGCGATTTAGAATCGTCCGGATCAGTGTCAAAGCTTGCATCAACGTAACCATTTACATGAGCTCTTTATCACCTCCATATACGAGAAAAATATCCTTAGTCCTTTTCAGGTATTTTAGGATGTTCTTGACCGCTGTCCAGTGATCCACTCCTGGATTACTTTGGTACCTCCCTGCTAGACTTATAGCAAGGCACACATCAGGTCTGGTACACAGCATTGCATACATGATAGAGCCTATGGCTGAAGCATAGGGAACATCTTTCATTTTTTCTCTATCTTCTGCGGTGGTCGGACATTGAGTCTTACTCAACTTCACACCTTGTAACACAGGCAAGAACCCTTTCTTTGCTTGATCCATTTTGAACTTCTTCAAACCCTTGTCAAGGTATGTGCTTTGTGAAAGTCCAATTAAGCGTCTTGATCTATCTCTATAGATCTTAATGCCCAATATGTAAGCAGCTTCACCGAGGTCTTTCATTGAAAAACTCTTATTCAAGTATCCCTTTATGCTATCCAGAAATTCTATATCATTTCCAATCAATAATATGTCATCCACATATAATATCAGAAATGCTACAGAGCTCCCACTCAGTTTCTTGTAAATACATGCTTCTCCAAAAGTCTGTACAAAACCAAATGCTTTGATCACACTATCAAAGCGTTTATTCCAACTCCGAGAGGCTTGCACCAGTCCATAAATGGATCGCTGGAGCTTGCACACTTTGTTAGCTCCCTTTGGATCGACAAAACCTTCTGGTTGCATCATATACAACTCTTCTTCCAGAAATCCATTCAGGAATGCAGTTTTGACATCCATTTGCCAACTTTCATAATCATAAAATGCGGCAATTGCTAACATGATTCAGACAGACTTAAGCATCACTACGGGTGAGAAGGTCTCATCGTAGTCAATCCCTTGAACTTGTCGAAAACCTTTTGCAACAAGTCGAGCTTTATAGACAGTAACATTACCGCCAGCGTCAGTCTTCTTCTTGAAGATCCATTTATTCTCAATTGCTTACCGATCAACGGGCAAGTCGACCAAAGTCCACACTTTGTTCTCATACATGGATCCCATCTTAGATTTCCTGGCTTCTAGCCATTTTGCGGAATCTGGGCTCACCATCGCTTCTTCATAGTTCGTAGGTTCATCATGATCTAGTAGCATGACTTCTAGAACAGGATTACCGTACCACTCTGGTGCGGATCTTACTCTGCTTGATCTACGAGGTTCGGTAGTAACTTGATCTGAAGTTTCATGATCATTATCATTAGCTTCCTCACTAATTGCTGTAGTTGTCACAGAAACCGGTTTCTGTGATGTACTACTTTCCAATAAGGGAGTAGGTACAGTTACCTCATCAAGTTCTACTTTTCTCCTACTCACTTCTTTTGAGAGGAACTCCTTCTCTAGAAAAAATCCGAATTTAGCAACAAAAGTCTTGCCTTCGGATCTGTGATAGAAGGTGTACCCAACAGTCTCCTTTGGGTATCCTATGAAGACACATTTCTCCGATTTGGGTTCGAGCTTATCAGGTTGAAGCTTTTTCACATAAGCATCGCAGCCCCAAACTTTCAGAAACGACAACTTTGGTTTCTTGCCAAACCACGGTTCATAAGGCGTCGTCTCAACAGATTTCGATGGTGTCCTATTTAACGTGAATGCAGCCGTCTCTAAAGCATAACCCCAAAATGATAACGGTAAATCAGTAAGAGACATCATAGATTGCACCATATCTAATAAAGTACGATTACGACGTTCGGACACACCATTACGCTGTGGTGTTCCGGGTGGCGTGAGTTGCGAAACTATTCCACATTGTTTCAAATGTAGACCAAACTCGTAACTCAAATATTCTCCTCCACGATCAGATCGTAGAAACTTTGTTTTCTTGTTACGATGATTTGCAACTTCACTCTAAAATTCTTTGAACTTTTAAAATGTTTCAGACTTATGTTTCATTAAGTAGATATACCCATATCTGCTCAAATCATCTGTGAAGGTGAGAAAATAACGATACCCGCCGTGAGCCTCCACTACAAAAAATACACTTCCGTGATGATACGTGTTTGTCACAGTAGGTCGCGTTTTTTTTCATGCATGTACATCCATGACAAATTTATGACAGAATCAAGATAGTCATACCTGTGCTGTCATAGAAGTGTTCCATGACATTACCAAAATTATCATCACGGAAGTGTCCACTTCCATGACGATAAATCGCGCGTCACAAAAGTGCTTTCGTCAAGGGTGACCGACACGTGGCATCCATCATAACGGAACGCCGTTAAGCTATCGGGTCGGGTTTTGGATTTGATAACTCGTTAACAGCCCCGACCAATGGGGATTTTCCACGTGTAAAATCATCATTGGCTGGAGGAGACACGTGTCAGGTCCGCATTGGCACAGGTGTCACTCATCCAATGGGCGAGACGCGCCTATGATATGTTGACATGTGGACTGGCCCATCAAGTTTAAATGGGCCGGCCCAACTGAAGGCCCACAAGATTTTGCGGACCATAATGGGCCGGCCCAGATAAAGGCCCACGAGATTTTGCGGACCATAATGGGTTGGACCAGCTAAAGTCCCACAAGATTTTGTGGGCCATAATGGACCGGCCCAGGTAAAGGCCCACAAGATTTTTCTGTGCCACAATGGGCCGGCCTAGGTAAAGGCCCACAAGATTCTTGCAGATCATAATGGGCTGGCCCAGCTAAAGGCCCATGAGATTTCGCCGACATTAATGGGCCGGCCTAGCTGTAGGCCCACAAGATTTTGAGGACCCTAGTAGGCCGGCCCATTAACTGGCTGCCATGTTTTAGGCCAAATGTCGGCCCATATTTGATCTGGTCCATTAATGGCCTGCCACGCTCCGGGCCTAATAGTGGCCCATATGAGATACGACCTGTTAAAAGCCTACCATGTTCTGGGCCAAATTTTGGCCCAGATCAGGTCCGACCCTTTAAGAGGCTTTGGGCTCAATTATGGCCATATCAGATTCGGCCCGTCAACTGGACACTATGCTTTTGGGCCCACTTGCTAAAGGCCGTAATTCAGCCTGATATTACTTTTGGCCTGTTAAGGGCCCGTTTAACATTTCAGCCCTATATTAATTTCGGCTTGTTAAAAGCCCGTCATATAGTTGGGCCTAACTACGGCCCGGTTTGCATCCGGCCTGCTCGCAGCCGATATCTGATTGGGCCAAACAAGGACCGAGACAATTTTGGCCTGTTAAAAGCCCGTGATTTGATTCACACAATCATGGGCCGGGGTTCATTTCGGGCTGCCGCCGGCCCCTGAGCTGTTCGGTACGTTTCAAGCCCAACCTACATCGTGATTGTATGACGGCTCGATTATGTACTGTAATTTTACGGTTTGGCCGGTTTACTGCGAAGACAGGATATATACACAGTAAAATAACTGCAGCATCATGAATAAGAAAAAACCTAGACTATACAATAAATAAATTACGTCATATTACATCCACTGGGCATCAAAGTTCGCCACTATGATAATAAAGCACAAGCAGACAGCAGATTACATACACTGGGCATCAAAGATCGCCACCAGTGCAAATAAAAACACCGACAAAATAATATACAAAACCGACAGCACTTCAATAGAGTTCAAGAAAGGTTAGCCCTACTGGGGAGCTGCAGCGCAAGCAGCTGAGCAAGATGATGAGACTGCGCTTGTTCAACACTTATATCTTCCTCACTCTGAAAGATAAACAAGCAGACAGATGACAGGTTTTGCACATAAAATTATCAGTGCTGACAATTCATCACATTTCTTACTGACGAATAAAGTGACACAATTTAAAATTGCATTAACACTATATGGTATTGTTTAGGTCAAGACATGGAAGGAAATGACATTGTGAAGGAGTTGGCAGCTTCACGACACCACTGGATTACAGATCAAGAACTCATAAGTATCAATGGTTAGTGTGCTGTCAATTTATACCATTTCAGATTGGCAAATAAAGAGACGGTTTAAATAATAGTAGAATGATATGACATTGTTCATAGTTAAGACATTGCAGAATATGACATCGTGCTGTAGTGGGTAGGTTCACCACACCACTGGATTACGGATGAAGAACAGAAGCATACATGCAGTACAAAAGAAGATCACTTGCTCTGTATAGTTTAATTTACATGGTATGAAGAAGGAACTTGGTTGTACAACTGAAAACTTAAATTGAGAAAGGACAAACTTTTGTTTATGAACTACATAATAAACTTTAAACAATCAATTTGATGCAAACACCAAAAATAAACAGCTATTGCAGTCATGCCTAACCAAATATATACAACAAAGTTTGAAGGCTTGAGATGGACAAACTTACATTATTGGTGAAGACAGGCTCTATAAAGGCCTTGTCCATGCTGATGGGGGGCAATTCAAGAAGTTTACCACATAATCTTCTTCAAAAGCATTGCCTTTATTCTACATTTTGTTAAGAGTAAATATAGATGTGATAATATACGAAAAAATGGAGAATATTTAAGATAAGATGAAGAGTGATGCTACATAACCAAGTAGCTATAAATGTAAGTGCAGCGATACAGGAAAAAGGTACAACCAAGAGCAATGCACAGCTAAACTTCTTCAGTACCAACCTTATGGTAAGAGTAAATATAGATCTGATGTGTAGAAAATGGAGGGCAAAGGAAAATAAGTTGCAGAGTGATGGTACATGAACAACTACCTGTCATTATAAGTACACTGATAAAGGACAACATGTACTTACAAGAACAATGCAGAGCTAAAAAAACATTGGCATTGGATATATTCTACACTAATGTAACCATTCATACAGATCAGATAATTTGGAGCGAACAATTGATAAGCAAGCTATCATGCATACTGCTGTCAAATAATGAACCAGGTATGTATGCAAGTACAGTGATACAGGACAACAGGTACTAACAAGAGCAAAGCAGCGGGCAACATATTTGCGATATCCTACCGTTCTTGTCAAACCGGAATTCTTCTTCGAGCAGATTTCCTGCAAAAAAGATCTGTAAGGCACATGCGGAAAAGTAGAAGTTTAAATTGTCATGTGATTTCGTAGACAGTACCTCATCCTGGGAACGAGACCAGTGCATAACAAGGTTTTTAAATTCAATGTCTTCTAAATTTAGCACCAGAGACTTCACCGGAAATTCGTTTATAGACTTGCCATCAAAGTGTGATTTCCTCAGGTAACACCGATACTGCTGCAATGCTTCCTTGAAAAGCACAAGCAAGCTTTGCTCGTCATGACTATCCAGATTGACCCTCGCCTAGTTACAACAATGTAATGTAAATCATTGATGTGTTCAATCAGCAGAAAACAGGAAAATAATAACCATGAATAATAGCACTTACACGTAAGTTGGACAGGAAGATGTGAAAATGGTGTTTGTCTTCACAATAATCTTCCCATGATGAGAATATATGCACGTAGTCCCTAAAAACATTGAAAGCATTGTCTTTTAAACTGGGAATAAATGGAATGGGGTTCCAATCTGCAGGAATTAGCCATCTCTGCAGTTGGGATAGGTCTTCGGCCGGTGGACTTGCTATACCTTTTGCTGGAGTGGGATTTTTCTGTGGTACAGATGGTGCTATGGCAAATGAAATCGGTATACCTTTTGCTGGAGTGCAGGTCCTGTGTGGTGGGGCTAGTGGTGTAGCTAGTGAAGTATGGGTACAGTCTGCTGGAGTCGGTCCTACCGTTTGTGTCACTAGTTGTACAACCAATATAAGTGGGGTGCTGTCTGATTTCTCCGGCACCACCATGTTTTTCAAGGACTTTGCTGGTGCTCCTTTAGGTTTGGCAATCACCCTCTTCCTTTTTGATATCTGATGCACAAGAACAACATTTGAGTGGAAAAACATGGTATGATGACAGATGGAATATGTATTGATAACGGATGGGCATGTCATCTCGACATATATGATGAGTAAACTAAGCAGATGGCGGTGCAACAAAGTAGAAGAAATGCAAGACAACATATGCAACATACCCACAATCAATAAAAAATTGCCAAATTAGAACAGGCACCTTGATGGGTGAACAGGACAGGCCATCTGCCTTTGACTCCTCGAGGTTAGAATAGTCATTAGGGTCATATTCTGAACAAGAATTCATTGCATCCATAATGGCACTCAATGCCTTGGTGCCAATTTTGTAAGTCATTGCAGTGTTTAGCTTCAAGAGTGGACTGCTGCTAGTGCGACACAAAGCAGCTACACAGATCATAGTGTAGACATAATGGGAAAACCTTAAGCATCAGAGTAAAATTAGCAAAGTGGAACTTGCTAGAATATATGTGCTAGTATTGCTGGTACGGCTAGAAAGGCTTCGGATACCGGCTCTCTTCAAGTGAAGGTGCGGTACTGTTAATATCAGTGTAACTCTGAAAGGCGACACAGCTCCCCGCATTTCCTTGCTATTCTTATAGGATTCAAGTGGGCAGGCCACTACAAATCCTATTCCTATGTTTATAAGATCCTACAAATCAAAGAGGCTCAAAGTGTCCATCACAACCGACTGTATAGACCTCTACACTGCAAATGTCCCTGCTCATCTTCAGTACAAGGAACATACTGTACTACTATCATACTCCCTCCGTTCCAAAATATAAGTCTTGGTAGAGATTTCCACTATGGATCACATACAGATGTATCCAGATACATTTTAGAGTGTAGATTCACTCATTTTGCTCCATATGTAGTCCATGGTGGAATCTATAAAAAGACTTGTATTTAGGAACGGAGAGAGTACATATTAAAGAAGAACAGAAGAGGAACATGGTAAAAAAGAGCAAGTAGATTTTGGATAATAAAATGTTGGTTGTGCAGTGCCCACACATGATGTACCAGAGCGCATTAAGAATGGAACTCCCAGCTGTCTCTCGACCATTTCAGGCGGTTGGATGAAGATCTTACGTCTCCTAACCCTTCTTCTTCCTCGTCTCTGATTCTTCCCATACAAAACACCGCACGGGCCGCCGGCCAGACCACCGGCCCCCACCGCCTGTGTTCCTCCGCCACCCCCACCCCCGCCCCAACCCCCACCCGCATCGAGTTTTCTTCATTCGGCGAGGCCCCACAACCACCTGAGCCCCTTCGATCGCACCGGCAAACTCCGGCGACCTCTGAAAAATCGACTGACCCAATTTTGAAATTTAGTTTACTGTGATTTAACTAGTGTGGAATATAAAAGGGGAAAACCATAAGCATTGGGAGTATAGTGTTAAGCGTGCCATGGCGGATCTGAAGGTGCAAACCGGAAAAGGCAACTTCACAACCAAGACAAGAAATCAGAGTAAAGCAGTGGCGATCTATTTTCTTGCTGCGATAAATAAGTTGAGCAGATACGAAAGAGTACCGCCTCTGGTGCGGCGCCGTGTACGCATCTGCTGAGAATTTGACGGTGATGCGGTAGCGATGGCTGTCGGCGGCGTGGAAGCAGATCTAGGAGGGTAGACGGTGGCGGCGGGGCGTGGTGGACGAGATGGTCGTAGGAGCGGCGCCGGCAAGGTGGACGATGGCAGGGATGAAGCGAGAGGACAGGATGGAAGGATCCCGGTCCGAAGCCGTGGATGAGAGAGGTCGATCTCTTATAATGGACGGTGGCGTCGAGGTATCAGCTCCGGCATGGTGGAGGAGGACGGTGGTGGATGGGGTGGCGGACGGCGGCGGACGGAGGAGGGTGGGGTGGAGAGGGTGTTTTGGCGCCCACGGAGTACGAATGTGGAAAAGGGAGGTAGAGAGGAAGGGGGAACCATGTATTCAGGGCGCGCTTGTCTCAAATGCGAGGAAATTTACAAACTTAGACCCCGTTTCAAATTTCTACTACATCACAGCAACATTAGTCGGTTGGGGATAGGACGGTAATCTTGCATACACCGAATATTTGCCGACGAGAGTTTGTTTTTGGCGCCCACCGTGTATGAATATGAATTGGGGAGGGAGTCGATTTCGGCCGAGGACACACTGTGTTTTGGCGCCCACCATGTATGAATCCGGGTGAGAGGCGGTTACGTCATGTTTGGGTGAAATTACAAACCTACCCCTATCGAAACCTATAGAAATCCAGCAGATAGGCTTTGCGTGGCAGGGATAGGCAGCAGTGATTTCCATCTTGCAGATTTTGGTTTCGGGCGGTTACTACGACTTTCCCCGCTTCGTTCAAAATTTGTAGAGTGCATGTTTACCGTGCCAACTCAATTTGAATCCCGTTTGTATTCTATTTTTTCGGGCGGGATCCATTTTCAATTGGAATTACATTCTATATACATCATTTAAAGCACAACAAAGAATTCTGCTCCTTTATATGTATAATATGATTTACAAATACAACGATCTCGAAATCTTAAGGTTGAATTCGAAAAAATTTAACCAAATTATGTTCTACTAAAATGTATGGATCAGTAATATCTACATATTAAATAACATAGATGTGCGTGTATTCATATGAGTACGCATGTTTGATAGATCAATTTTGGTTCGAGTATGGATTGCATGTATCATCATCTCGAATTCAAATATTTGAATCCCTTTTTTGTTCACTCCTTTCACGCCCATCTCTCTCGCATGCATGCTCCTTCAGGTAGCTATCACTCTCTTTTCTCCAGCTCACCCGCACGCTCACTTCATGTTTCTCCTATCCTTGCAAACATGGTCTCTCGACGTCTCCCTTGAGAAGTGTCACACTCTCCCTATCATTATACATTACACAGTTTTCATTATCTCTCACGTCTCTACTGTTCTCTGGTATCACTCGGTACCTAAGCTTTCTTTTTCACCGCCACACACACAGTCTCCACTCGTCTTTCACTTTGTCTTTCTCTCCATGGGATTCTCTAACACACCCTATATGTCTCTACATATGACTAATACCACTAAAATTACTCTCTCTCTCTCATGTAGACACAACATTTGTTGCGGTCTCCTTTTCGTCTCCATCCCAGACTGACATTATTCATTTGTTTACCGATCAGACAACCCCGACTACCATCTCCTCTCTCTCTCTCTCTCTCACACACACACACAACTCCTGCTTCCACTCCCCTTCCCGACCACCGTCTCTCTCTCTCTCACACAAAACTCTCGCTTTCGCACCCCGACTCGTATTTCTCTCACAAACATTTATCGACTAGCTAGCCTCTAGATAGGTTTATACACCCGCACACTCGTGCTTCCACCATCCCATACATGTCTCTCTCCCGCTCCTTGTATCTATGTAGATTTTTCTTCCCTTCTTGAGACACGCCCTCTCAATCATGCACACACACACTATCGCCTCATTTTAAGCTGATATCTATCGCACACACACTCCTTGTGTCTTTGTCACACATGCACTCCGTCCTCCTCCACTCCCCCTCTCTCTCACACACACATGGGCTTTTTGCAACAACCAGCAAGATTCCCATGCGTTGCACGGAACATAAAGATGCATTTGTATGAGTAGTTTATCTTGTGGGGGAAAAGGATTAACGAGGGAAGGCCTTATTTGCAAATGTGGAGAGGGGTGTGGGTATCTTTTTGCAAAATTGCCATAGTTTCCTTCCTATCCGTCAGATATAGATCGGACGGCCTATATTGTAGGATGGCAGGCACACGATCATCACCGACAATGCTTTTTATAAGAGTAGGGATAAAAAATAGAGTTGGTGATGATGGTGAGCCTGCCATCCTGCAATGTAGGTCATCCCAATTTATATCTGACGGATAGGAAGGAAAATATGGCAATTTACCCACACTCTTCACCACATTTGCAGATAAGGCCTTCCCTCGTTCATCCTTTTCTCCCACAAGATCTTGATGTTCCGTGCAACGCACGGGCATCTTGCTAGTAAGAGTAGAAATTAGACATATACCACTTCGCGAATCTTGAAACCAACAACATTCCTCCCTTATCTCATCAAAACCGCCAAAGGAATATATTTTGAGTGAAACATAACATATTTTTAGTGATATACGTATTTCAAAACTAGACTTTTTTTCTATCAAATTGGTGAATATGTATTAATCTACTTTGATCGTGTGGTAACGCATTGGCACATTGCTAGTAGTTATTATAATTTTTTGGACACCAGACAAACGGTGGAGTACATATACGAAGAGAAGAGGCGCACGCAAGCAGTCGGCCTCTCGCTGTCTCGCACACATGAGTGTTACATAAAGGAGACGTTAACAAATAAACCCTAAAACCCTAGGTGCACGATTGCTGCATTCGCGGGCACCGGGTACGTGGTGGAGCACCTTTGTAGGAATAGTCAGCTGAGCGCGCCTCCTCGCCGCGTAATTGCTCTGACACGGACGCGACCTCTCATAGCACATGCATTGAACCGGCGTGCCGGCCAAGAGGGCCGCACTTGTTGCAGGCCCGGCTGAGCACGCCTCCTCGCCGCGTGCAACCAGCTTAAGACTGCCCTGCTGCCTTCATGGAATCTGCGCGTGTGCCGGCAACACGTCCTTCCGCGAGCCGGCAGGCTTTTTAGAACACAAAAAATGACTAAAATATAATTAATTTACGCATGGTCTTGACTTGTTGTGCTAGCACTGGTAGCAGGAACTAGTAGAGGATTTTCTTTATTTATAACTCTCATCACATTTTTTTGGCTTTGAAGTGAATCATGGTTGTGGACATTATGTATGAATGTGCAGATATCTGTGAACATGAGTTTGATGTGGAAGTTGAACTTGGAATGCCGGGCTTGCGCGTGAACTATACCATGTCCAATGCTTCATCTGTTATTGTTTGGAAAGTAATTGCTGTTATTACATGACCCGGAAAATACATTTTGTGCCACATCAGTAGATGCACGGACATCACAACAGGCATGCTAACTGGATAAACATTTGAACCTAGCTATTATGAAGGAAATTTTGTATTGACAACAGTTTTAGATAGCAGGAGACGCCTAGCCTGTTCTGCCTCTGCTAGCTTACTTCTGGCTTCTTCCGTCTCTTCTTTGGCTTAGGTGAAGAGAGCATCTGATTGCTCTTTTCGCTTCTTCAGGAACTCAGCTACATTCTCAAGGGTTGATGCATGCTTTCTTTCAGCCTTTACTAATGCCACGAGGACACGAACAGCTAATGACTCCACCTGGCTTGTGTGTAATCCAGCATCATCTGGGAATTTGCACCTTGTGTCTAATCCAGCATCATTAGGGAACTGGCACCTTGTGTGTAATCCAGCCTCATTTTGGAAACATGATCTCGAGGTTGACCATACTTCCCTCCTCGCAGGAACTGCATCCTGACATGAAGTTACTTCTTTTTTATATCAATACTCAAAGCAACCTATATCCATTTAGTAGAAGCCAGATAAACAGAACTCGGAGAAGTGAATTCAAAAGGAAAAAAATAAAACAAACTACAAGGTGAGAACACCCACTTCCTACATCAAGCTAAAAACGAAAGCATTAGGACCATTAAGACTCTTCTTATTACACATCGAAGAACACCACGCTTAAGACAAACAGAAACTACAACATATACACATCGAAGAACACGAGGCTACACGAAAGTAATTGAAAGGGTGTTACTTACCAAAGCTCATTTTACAGGTTCGGTGCACCTCCTCTTTAACTTGCCACGCTCCTTGAAGATGTCCCGAATATCCCATGTTTGGTCTTCATTGCTCCTCTACATGTTCGCACTCGTGGTTTTAAAATCTCAACATGGCAAGAAAAATATACTACTAGTAATACTCGCGCATCTTGTGGGCAACATTAAAGCACTCGTCTGCCATGTTAGAGCATCTCCAACAGAATCGTAACGCACGGTGCTTTAAAAATCTCAACATTCTATCTCTACTCTCTTCTCTACTGTTATATTTATTTTATATTTAATATTTTATATTTATCTCTACTTCCTTTACTGTCTACTTTTTTCTCTATACGGTCGTCCGATTTATATCTGACAGATAGGAAGGAAACAAATGGGAATTTTGCAAAAAGATACCCATACCCCTCTCCAGATTTGCAAATAAGGCCTTCCCTCGTTCATCCTTTTCTCCCACAAGATAAACTACTCATACAAATGCATCTTGATGCGTGCAACGCATGGGCATCTTGCTAGTTCTAAAAACCTTTCCATCATTTGCCACACTACTGGTTGCAGATGAAAAACCTACCCAAGCACAGTGCGATATAGGAGCGACGCACAATTACAAGCTGATATTCTGTTGGACAATGGAAGCTATAATCAATTACTTTTACGGGAACAATAGCACCCAGGAAATTTGAAGGGTAGGTATGAACAAAATTGGAACTGCACATGTACTGCTAAGTGATTCAGTACACACATTACCAATCGAGGAGGAGAATGATGGTCGCGGCGGCCTCTGTGAGTCATGGTCGGCAACGAGAGTCAATTCATTGTCCACGACGGTGGTACTTCTGCGCTTGGCGTCGGCTTTCGGGAAGCAGAACCAATACCGTGGAAGACCATGCCGGGGAAGAGGCTCCATGTACGACAACGACGGTGGACCAGCTCCAGTGCGGCGTACAAGGTTGTCGATGAGGCAGATGCGTTGCGGTGGACGAGTGCGCTGGTGTAAAGTGGAGGAGCACGAAGGCTGCGGTGCCGTGGAGAAGTCTATTTTGCGGCGGGGATAGAAAATGGGGAGTATTCAGGTGTATTACTCTGGGTGCCGGGGTGGGGTTGGCTGGGTAGGGTGAACCTGAAGTTACGAAAACAACCCCCTACCAAGCGTCATCCATAGGCATGTTCCGAAGGCTATGATGGTAACTTCCCACTTCTCGAATCAGGGTCGCGGGAGATTTTCCCGCTGACCTCAAAATTTTGTGACACTAGACTCCCCGTGTGGCGTGTTGAGTGATTTGGCTAAGCAACTAGCGAGTAGTAGTAGTAAACTCTGAATATTAGGTTTGATCGAAGTCAAACTTCCTAAAGTTTGACGAAGTTTTCAGAAAAATATAAATATTTGCCATAACAAATATGTATGATGTGAAAGTACATTCAATAATGAATCTAATGGTATTTATTTGTTATTGTATATGTTAATATTTTTTGTTATAAGCTTTCTAAGAGTTTACAAAACTTGACTTTGACCAATGCTAATACGCAGACTTAAATAAAAATGGAGGGAGTACACATTTGTTTTCTTAGTTTGTAGTGAACTAATCATTTGTTGAAATTGTGAAATAAATATATTAGGCTATTGACTTCGAATGTAATGGTCTATACAATTCAATAGGTACAATCATTGTCGAATCCCAAGATGTATACAAGGTCTATAGTACTTCACAACATGCTCAAACTCACATAATCCCAGTCAAATGAGAATCTAAATGCATTTCATAGTTATTACTTTGTAGGATGCAACAAAAACAACCATAACTCTACATCAGCCATTATAGAAGCAACACTTTGACATATCCTAATGTGTGAATGAAACGTGCAGAGAGAGCTTTTGAAGATGGAGCAGATAGGGCGGGAAAGATTGTATGTATGTGGAAGAGAGAGTAGGAGACAAACCTAACGAGACAGAGAGAGAGAGAGAGAGAGAGAGAGAGAGAGAGAGAGAGAGAGAGAGAGAGAGAGAGGAAGAAGTTAGGTCTGTGAGAAAGATGGATACATGTAATATACATGAGATGCGTGTGCATCTGCATTCTGTATACGTGGAAGGAGAAGAGACAACATGTTTGATGAGAGAGCTGGAAAAACATGGACGAGAGGGGAAGGATCTCGTGGGTTGAGGGATTGACAATTTTGTGTGGGGGAGATAGGGATTGGTAATTTTGTGCAAGAGAGAGAGAGAGAGGGTGGGGGGAGGAGTCAGTCAGCCGTCGTCACATCACCCTGTGTCCAAATGACCCAGCATTCTCTAGCGCGGTGTGGTCGCCGTCTTCGATCTGCTCGATGCCCTCTTTGAAGATTGAGGTGTTGTGCATGTTGGGGTGCAAAGAAGCACATGCGAGAGTGGTCGCCGTATAACCTTGATGGGGATGAATTGTGTGCTCGGGGGAGTGTGTGTGTGTGTGTTGTGCTGCGTGTGTCTCTCCCTGTGTGTGTGTGTGTCAGATATTGAGTGAAAACAAACCTAAGGAAAGAAATGGGTATTCACGAAGAGATTGTACGGGCCTTGAGGTGGGCAGGGGCCGGGTGAGGGTGTCAAAATGTGCGTGTTGATGCATGTGTTGCATGCGACCGTGTGAGGGACGGACGAATCGAGAGAGATGGTTATTGTGTTATGGATGCTCCTCTCTCTGTCTCTCTCTCTCCCTCTCTCTCTCTCACACACACAAGTAAGGCCGTGTTTGGTTCCAAATAAGTCACCAACTTATAAGTCGAAAAGTGCAAAAAGTGACTTATTTTGCCAAACGGACCCAACTTATAAGTCACCCCAACTTATAAGTCATAAGTTGCTCCACCCCAACTTAAAACTTATAAGTCACCCCTTTTTACGTGGGTCCTATCACCTTTACGTTAAAAAACAAGGTGGGAAGGTGTGGTCAGGTCACTTATAAGTCAGATGACAACCAAACAGGCGTGACTTATAAGTCAATGATTTTAAGTCACCTGACTTATAAGTCAGGTGACTTATTGGAACCAAACATGCCCTAAACTAGAAGACCATTCTCTCATGTATACGCAACGTATAGGCATTTGTCTATGTCTCACTCATGCATGATCATTTGCACATTCACACCTCTCTATGTTTGTATCACACACACACCGTCTCCACATTGCCCTTCCGCCACAACACACATATGGACACATACACACGTTCTCTCTCAGTCACACACACAAAATCAGTATTAAAAAACTAGGGCGCACCTAAAACGTCCAAATCCAAATAAACACGAACTAGAGCTAAATTCAAATATATGGAAATATTGCAGCGTCAAGAACTTTCATAGGAAAAAAAGTTGAGTAATATTCGAGGATTGTTTTCACACACACAAAAAGGTTCGGTGGATGTCCTTCAAGCGCGACACGGTGACGCACCGTTCGATCGATCGCGCGGCCGCGGTTCACGCGCTTGCACAGGATTCTGTATCGTGGCTGTGGTACCAACTAATAAAAGCGCTGCCTAAGTCTAATGTTTATGTGTACTAGTACGGTTTTCTTTTAAGTTTGACGAACCTTATATATATATATATATATATATAACTAAAGTAAGCTCCCACACGCGCACTCATCAATATGCCGCCGCCGTTGCGCATGCCGACGCCCGCCTGCTCCGGCCAACAATTTCTCGTCCATCACCACTGTGTCGCCGCCATCCCTGTGCCATGAAGCCGAAGGCTCACCCGCTCACGTCATCTGCAGTCCCTCCTTGCGATCCCGCCGCGCTGCCAAGTACGCGAGCAGCTGGTGGAGCCGCGTCTATGCATGCAGCGTACGAAGAGGAGGATGAGCGTGTGCTCCAGCACACCGGCGAGGAGGAACTACCATGTCATTGTCGTCTCCGGCCGCGCGGAGGAGGCGCGCATGGTGGCTGTCACGGCGGAAGCCGGTCGCGCGCGCGTCGAGCCCGCAAACCGGGTGCGGACGCGCAATCTACCTTCGAGACCTTGAATGCCACGTGGATCCTGCAATCTGAAGGAACAATTTGGGTCAGTCGACTCATGTGAGCCGTTTGATGCAACATGGATGGCTAGAAGGGCTTCTTCCACCTCTTCTGCCATCTTCTTCCTTCGCTCCGTCGAACTTCTTTCACAAATTGACTGACCCAAATTATACTACTAGTATGAACGTATTAAGTACAGTAGGAACACGAAGATACGAGCAGTAGTACCAACTGCAAGAAGAACAGTAGTAAGACATAGTACTAGTACTATTGTACGTACTAAAGAGTTCAAATAATGAGAAAGAACAAAAACATAGTTCTGCTGGGGCCTCAGCACAACACACCCTTGAAAATAAACTAAGCAACTAGTCCGCTTGAAACTATAGTAGAACCAGCATGAGCGACGACACTGCCACCTACTCGGAGTCCGAGTCCACGTCCTCGACTTCGTCCTCGTCCCTCTTCCTCTTCCTCTTAACCGACGCTTCTTTGCTTGAACCGGACACTGGGCTCTGCTTCTTCATCCAACCCTTGTAGATATTTAAACAAAGGTAGGCATCCATTGCTGCGTACAGGATGTGATCTTCATCTAATGTCTTCGACTCCCATGCATGATGAAACTCGTGATGAGGTTTCTTTAGTTTAGCATACGAAGGATCAATCATGGCTGCTGCCAGGGTCAGCATTGAAGGTTGAGAGGAGGACACCAGGCTTGCCTTCTGGAGATCGAAGGGCTGGCCTACAACGAGACCTATCTGACGCAGGACATCCCTGTCGTTCTTAAAGCCTACAATAACGAATTTCACTCTTTTGTCCTTGTGGAAGTTCTTAAAATCCTGGCACTCAACGTCGGCATGGCATATGTGGTAGACCAAGCAAATGTTATGTATGCAAACCTGGATCACGGCGGGCTTCTTCCTCTCTTCGTCCTTTAGATCCTTCTCTCGTCCCAGGACTGTGGTGTACTCAACATCTAGCCCAGCGACCCACTCATCCGTTGAACTGTTGAACATGCGTAGGAAGCGAGCAAGCCATGCTTTCACCGTCTCGGATCCACGTGTGTAGATGACGATGAACTGATCGCCGGTGATGGCTCTAACCTGGTACTCAGCGGCGACCATGGAGATTTGGGAGGCCATGGATTTTGGAGGAGGGTTAGGAGAAGTTGAACTGTTGTACCCCGCAAAAAAACTGGGAGCGAACTAATGTGAAAGGACGGGACGACTGGGAGCGAACTGTTGTAAGGTAGAAGATGGGGACGAGTAGGGCGTGCGAACGGCATGGGGTTGCTGGCTTACCCGGTGGATAAACGGCTGCAAGCCCCCAAAGAGTTCTTGAGAACTATGCGGGACCCACTAGATGTCATGTCTACTAGACCCATATCATAGACCTGACGGTATAGCTTCTGCCTGTTCGCACGCCAAGCTGGTGCGTGGATGTAACTTCACTTAATTCTGTCAAACATCGCGCCTCCCATGACCTTCGCTTCCCTCGTGCGGTCGCGCCCTTTGAGACTTCGACCGACTATAAATGAGCAATATTTTTTGCCTTTTTTTAGACAAGCAATTTTTTTTGCCTACTCCGCATGCATGATACTCCCTCTGGTCCTTTTTACTCCCATCAACCGTTTGCAAAGTGTTTGACCAAATTTATACTTTTTTAAGACCACCTTATATTAATTAACCAGCCACACCAGTACACTCATTCGATACAATATTCACCACACATGGCGGTACGTTATTTACAAGGATACCATCTAATCTATTGTCAAAGCTATACTTAGCGATTAAGTGTGCCACCTTATTGGACGAACGGCTAATCTTTGACAATTTAAGATTGCTGATCAACTTCGAGATGCTCAACGCTTTCATCTTCAGGTCACGCATAGCAGACCTGTCATAGTCCCCCGATGCAAGAGACGCTACCACAAAAGCGCAATCAGTCTCTAAAATTATAGGATTATGAAGAGAAATACCTATGTAGAGACCGGCAATGCAAGCCCTAAGCTTCGCTTCCTCCACGCTTTGACAGGCATCAATGAAATCTCACGACCAAATTTATAGTAAATATATCAATATCTACACTACTGATTATAATGAGTATAAGAACTACGTTTTATAATGAGTGTAAAAATATTGATTTGACATTGTGAATGTTAACACATTTTTCTATAAGTCTGGTGTAAGTAGAGGTACATTGACTTCAGACAAAACTTAACTGCACAATGCAGACTAGTTCCTTCGTCCACGTGCGTGCCATGTCCTATCTTGTCATCACAACAAGGTTAGCTATTAGAGTACCACTACCTCCCTTCTAGTTTAAAGGGCTCGATTCAAAAAATTCACCTACTCTTAGCAAGATAGTAGAGGCGGTCGAATAGTTTTTGAAGTCTGCAAAAGTACTCAACTAGTGTCGTCGTTCTTCACAAAAAATGTGTTTACCAATGCAAATGTGTTTAAATCAAGAGCCCTTTTTTATTTGACTCCAACTTGATATGATGTTGTAGGCCGCCTGGTGTCCCTACCCTTCCTAATCCTAGAACCTTTCAAAGAAAAGCGGCATGGCAGTTGCAGGTGGTTCCTGGCTCAATCAGACGACAACGAAAGATTGATGATCGTTCGCACGTACCGGACGTGTTGTTTCGTGGAATACAATCACAGTCACTGTAAGGTCTTTGAGCAGGATCCCAGCTTCTCTAGGCCTTCAGGAATTTTTGACTGGAGGCTGGTAAGTAGCCTTGGTACACGCTCTCTGTTTGTCGGACTGAATTATCCGATTAACCAGGAGATAACCGACGGCAAGGATCATCATGGCAGCGCGGTTTCGTTCATCAGGAAAAACTGTGTATACACAGCGTACCATGCGTCTCTGCATGCACCATACCCTGATATGTGCCGCCATGCTCTGCATCCCAAAGTACGAGAGAGGGTCGCAAGTATCAGACTTGGACCTGCTGGCTGGAGTTTCCCCCGTCAGGCACCCATCTGGTTCAAGCCGTCAGCCAATCTCCACAACTTAATAAATAGTAACGTCTAACTGAGCCAGTTAGTTAGATGCGTACACTTGGTGTAGTAGGATCTTTATTTACTTTGATGCATACACTTGTTCTTTTTTGGTAGCCCTTTTGTAATGATGGCTGGTGTTTGGTTTGGAAGAGAGAGCTGTGTCTTCACTCTTTTGGCCTGCTTACTGCTTCTGTTGCACCCCCAGCCCTGGTTGTTGTTGCTGCTGTTTTCAATGTAAATCAGTAGTATATTTCGTCTGTTGGTTGAATAAATGTGTTGTTAGAACGACAAACACAATGTTTTGGAAGTCGTTGCATGGTTCGATCCTTTAGTGCCTCGTACTGTACGTAGCGCATACTATTTTTCGTACGGAACACATTTTCCACTTATTGATAACATGCAGCCCACTGATGAAGGCCCAATAGAAAAGCCCATAATTAACTGGAAGGGAGGCTATCACATGAATCCGACCCAGGTACATGCTCATGGTCCCCTAAACATAAATAAGTAAATAAATAAATAAATAAATAAAGCTAAATGCTCATGCACCAGTTCTTTGGGAAAATAGGTAGCCCAGTATTTCTTTTTGAAGAATACCCAAGCTAGGCCTATTTGTTTTCTCCGAATTACTGGGCTGCAAATCTTTCAAGACGAGGAGGGATGCATTCTGGCCTGGCTTAAGAGTATGGTAAATGCCTGTTAAAAGTAATATCAAAAGGGGTTGAAAATTCCAAAAAAATTATAGCAAATGGGATATAAGTTTCTTTTTTTGTTTTTGTTCTTCACTGATATCTTATACGTATTTCATTGGATTTAACATGACATAGTACTAATTTATTTTTAAATTTGTTTTAGTACGGCTATTAATTTTTGGATTAAGAATATTTCGTTCCCCAGCAAAAATTTGCGAATTTTGAAAATTTCCCACATATTTAGTTGATTTTTTGACCCTGGTACTGACCAGAAAATGGCCAGCAATTCTAGAAATGGAAAACGGGCTGCAATAAATTCCATATGAATTAGAAAATGAGTAAAAATTATAAAAATAATAGCAAATGGGTTGTACACGCCATAGATTTCGAGGCTGACTTGTTTATGCAAGGCTTTGTCAGTGAACACACGATTCTAGCATAAGTGACTGTTGGATGTCCGCTGTGCTGCCGCACAGGCTTCCAGGGGCCACCCTACTCCCTCCGCTGGCCTGGCCCCATGCAATCAACTGCCTCTTTATTACGCGAAAAAATGATTCCTCCCATTGACATCTGGGGCGCACCGGTTGGGAGGCAGACCTGTGGGCCTACTAAGTTGACGCGTACGCATGGCTTGTCAACTTAGTCAACAAACGATTCTAGCAGCAGTAACCGTTGGATTTGAATCGAAAGGTCCTGCTGCTTCTTCAATCGCTGCTCTTCTTGCACCAGCCGCTCAAACCAGCGCCGGGGAAACCGCCTGCTCCTGCCTCCAGTGGCCGGTTGTGCTGCCATTGAGGCCTCATCGCCCCCTACTACTCCCACTGCTAGCCAGGCCTTGCGGCGACGGTAGCCTCACACCGCAGCCGAACCAGTGAACCCTCGTACTCCTCTCCGCATGGGTATCCACTGTCGCGTCTTCCCCGGCTCCGCGTCGTCCCCTTCCTAGGCGTCGTCGTCGTCCACCGCGGCGTGGTCAACGTGGTCAACGACATTCCATCAGAAGAGTACTGTACGTGGAGAGGCTGACAGCTGGGTCCATGGCCACAACCCAGTTTTTTGTGATTTAACAAGTAAGTCGCTTTGTTAGGCCTGTTGGGCTGCAAATATTTCAAGACAAGGAGAGCTTTCATTCGGCTAGCTGAGAAAATGGCCCATCAGTAATGAGAAATGGGTTGTACATTTTTAAAACACATCAAACCGACAATTAGTTTCAAATATCTTTTTTTCATTTCAAGATTTTAAATTACATTAATTTTTATGCGTGGAGAATCTATTGGATTTTATATTGATATACATTTATTTTTAAAATCAGTTTGAATGTGAGTCAAAATTTCGGGATTAAAAACAGTTCGGACCGCACCGAAATATGCAAAAATTCGTATAATTTTTTAACCATGGCCACAATATGGGCTGTAATGCTAGCAAAAAAATATGGGCTCCAAAAAACCTTAATAATTAGCAAATGGGCTATAAATTATTAGAAATAATGGCAGATGGGTTGTATGATGTTTTCCACAGATTTGAGGCTTTCCTAAAAAAAGGTTAACGCACAAGCAGTGACTATTGGATGGCCATCCAACGGCCGTCGTGCTTCTTCAATCTCTGCTCTTCCTGCTCCAGCCGCTCAAGCAAGCGCCGGTGGGACTGCCTGCTCCCTCCTCCATGCGGCCGGCTCTGCTGCCATGCAGGCCTCACCGCCCCACCATACTCCCATCGTTGGACTAGCCATCCCTCTACTCACCCACACCTGCTGTTATTCTCCAGCGATGGCAGACGAACCAGTAAACTCTCGTACAGTCGTACTCCCTTCTGCGTGGGAAACAACTGCCGAGTCTTCCCTGCCTCTGTGTCGTTCCCTTCCTAGGCCTCGCTGTCGTCCACCGCCCTGGTGCTCTCGGCGCGGCCTGGTCAACATGGTCAACGACCGACATGCATCTGAAGTGGACTGTATGTGGAGAGGCCGACAGCTGGGTCCACGGTCGCATGCAAGGAAATGCCTCCTTATTACGCGCAAAATAATGATTCCTCCACCTGACATCAGGGACCCACCGAAAGGGCCTCTGTATTTCGTGAAAAAACCGTTACCGCCGCTGACAGCTCGGACCCACCAGCTATATCTTCGCACGCAAGGAAGTGCCTCCTTATTACGCACAAAAAAATGAATACTCCCCCTGTTAGTTGGGACCCAGTATAGTGGCAAGCTGACTTGTGGGCCTACTAAGTTGACGGGGACGGAGGGACTTGTCAACTTAGTCAATATGCACGATTCTAGCTCCAGTGACCGTATGATGTCCATCCAATGGATGTAGTGCTTCTTCAACCTCTTGTCTTCTTGCTCCAGCCGCCCAAACCAGCGTCGGTCGTGCCTCGTGCTCTTGCCTCCCGTGGCCGGCTACGATGCGGCGGAGGCCTCACCGCCCCTACTACTCCCACCGCTGGCCAGCCATCCCTCTACTCACCCACACCCCCTGTTATTCTATGGCGACGACAGCCTCACACCGCAGCGAACCAGTGAACCCTCGTACTCCTCTACGCGTGGGCATCCACTACCGCATCTTCCCCGGCTTCGTGGCGGCCCCTTCCTAGGCCTCGTCGTCGTCCACCACCCTGGTGCTCTCGACACGGCGTGGTCAACGTGGTCAAGGAACGACTTCCAACGGACGTGGACTGTACGTGGAGAGGCTGATAGCTGGGTCCACGGCCGCAGCAAGGAATTGCCTCCTTATTACGTGCAAAATAATTATTCCTCCACCTGACAGCGGGAACCCACCGGACGGGCCACCGTATTTCGCGAAAAAATGTTTGCCCCTGACTGCTGGGACCCACCAGCTACATCTCTGCACGGAAGGAAGTGCGTCCGGGCAAAAAAACGATTCGCCCCCCCTGACTGCTGGGACCCACCAGCTACATCTTCGCAGGCAAGGAAGTGTGTGGCAGTCGGGACCCACCTGGTCGAAGCGTACGTAGCATTGTCATTCTGGTCGCGAACGTGTATGTACATATATACTGGTGGATGTAGAGGCGCGCACGTGTCATAGTAGAGGCGCGCACGTAGCATGTACGCGTACGTACAGCGACCAGGGTGCAAGAAAGAAAATACGGCCACGTATGTGTACATACGGGCGGGGTCTCGAACGCCTACTCGCGCATACGTACGACCAGGGCTCATGTACATGGCTGGCTCGGAACGGAGAAACAACATCGTCGTGTTCATGGGGAGGCAACGAAATGCGTCGTGTTCATGGGGAGGCAACGGAATGTGTCATGTTCATCGGGAGGCTACGGAACGCATGGGAGCCAACCGGCTGGGTCAGAACGGAATGCGTGGTTGTGTTCATCGGGAGGGCTTGGATGGAACAGGCGATGGAAACGAGGCCTGGCGTACCGCACAACGGAGGAAACGGACCTCCTATGTTCGAAATGGGTCCTGTTGATCGGGAGGGGTCTGGCATACCGCAAAACGGAGGAAACGGACCTCCTACGGTCGAAACGGGGGTCATGTTGATTGGAAGGGGTGTAGCGTACCGCAAAACGGATGAAATGGACCTCCTACGGTCGAAACGGGGGTCCTGTTGATCGGGAGGCGTGTGGCGTACCGCAAAACGGACGAAACGGACCTCCTATGGTCAAAACGGGGGTCCTGTTCATCGGGAGGGGTGTGGCGTACCGCAAAACGGGACTCCAAGGGATACAGTTCATCTCCACCGTCGACCTCCTCCAGCCTCCACGGGCTACCGTCGACCTCCTCCAGCCTCCACGGGCTCCTGTTCATCCAGCCTCCACCGCGCGCTACTCCATCGACTACTGTTCAACCACCCCTCCACGGGCACCCCTCCACCGTCTACTGTTCATCCAGCCCTCCACACCACGGGGTCCTGTTCAACCACCCCTCCACGACACCCCTCCACCGTCGTAGCGAAGGAATCTCTTGATCGGCTTCAGTTAACATCCATCGATCGATCGCTCGGGTTCAGTAACGCGTAGCCTGCAGTGCAATCGCTCGGGTTCAGTGAGAGCCCAATGCCTCGCTCGGGTTCAGTTAGAGCCAACGCCTCACACACACGCGCGTACGTGTACGAGAGAAACGTGCATCGCTCGGCCCCCGACATCCCACCGTAACCGGGAACTCCCCAAAATTTTCCTCGCCCTCACTTCTACCATGGTTTTTTCCGTCATGGACGGCCCAAAGAATGTCATGCAGCTGCGTCTTCGGCCCGCCCAGGACGAAAAGCCCATTTTTTGTCATGATTTGTTGTCATAGAAGCAGGAGCCCACCATATCTATGACGATACCGGGTTTTGTCACAATTATTGTCATAGAAGTGTCATATGTATGATAGAAATTTTTTTCGTTCGGCCCAAAATGTCACGGATGTGTCTTTTTTTGTAGTGCTCAATATTCATTGGTCCACAAACATTAGTATGTATGATCTCCAATAAATCAGTTGCTTGCTCCATAGTTCCGGAGAACGGCATTTTAGTCATTTTGCCCATGAGGCACAGTTCGCAAGTACCAAGTGATTCATAATCAAGTGGTTCCAAAAGTCCATTAGTATGGAGTTTCTTCATGCACTTTACACCAATATGACCTAAACGGCAGTGCCACAAATAAGTTGCACTATCATTATCAACTTTGCATCTTTTGGCTTCAACATTATGAATATGTGTATCACTACTATCGAGATTCATCAAAAATAGACCACTCTTCAAGGGTGCATGACCATAAAAGATATTACTCATATAAATAGAACAACCATTATTCTCTAATTTAAATGAATAACCGTCTCGCATCAAACAAGATCCAGATATAATGTTCATGCTCAACGCTGGCACCAAATAACAATTATTTAGGTCTAATACTAATCCCAAAGGTAGATGTAGAGGTAGTGTGCCGACGGTGATCACATCGACTTTGGAACCGTTTCCCATGCGCATCGTCACCTCGTCCTTGTCCAGTGTTCGCTTAATCCGTAGTCCCTGTTTTGAGTTGCAAATATTAGCAACAGAACCGGTATCAAATACCCAGGTGCTACTGCGAGCTCTGGTAAGGTACACATCAATAACATGTATATCACATATACCTTTGTTCACCTTGCCATCCTTCTTATCCGCCAAATACTTGGGGCAGTTCCGCTTCCAGTGACCAGTCTGCTTGCAGTAGAAGCACTTAGTCTCAGGCTTAGGTCTAGACTTGAGTTTCTTCTCTTGAGCAGCAACTTGTTTGTTGTTCTTCTTGAAGTTCCCCTTCTCTTCCCTTTGCCCTTCTTCTTGAAACTGGTCGTCTTATTGACCATCAACACTTGATGCTCCTTCTTGATTTCTACCTCCGCAGCCTTTAGCATTGCGAAGAGCTCGGGAATCATCTTATCCATCCTTGCATGTTATAGTTCATCACGAAGCTTTTGTAGCTTGGTGGCAGTGATTGAAGAATTCTGTCAATGACTCTATCATCCGGAAGATTAACTCCCAGTTGAATCAAGTGATAGTAGTACCCAGACATCTTGAGTATATGCTCACTGATAGAACTATTCTCCTCCATCTTGCAGTTGTAGAACTTATTGGAGACTTCATATCTCTCAATTCGGGCATTCTTTTGAAATATTAACTTCAACTCCTGGAACATATCATATGCTCCATGACGTTCAAAATGTCGTTAAAGTCCCGGTTCTAAGCCATAAAGCATGGCACACTGAACTATCGAGTAGTCATCAACATGTGACTGCCAGGCATTCACAATGTCTGCAGCTGCTGGCGCAGGTGGTACACCTAGCGGTGCTTCCAGGACATAACTTTTCTGTGCAGCAATGAGGATAATCCTCAAGTTACGGACCCAGTCCGTGTAATTGCTACCATCATCTTTCAACTTTGCCTCAAGGAACGCATTAAAATTCAACGGAACAACAACACGGGCCATCTATCTACAAACAACATAGACAAGCAAGATACTATCAGGTACCAAGTTCATGATAAATTTAAGTTCAATTAATCATATTACTTAAGAACTCCCACTTAGATTGACATCTCTCTAATCCTCTAAGTGATCATGTGATCCATATCAACTAAACCATAACCGATCATCACGTGAAATGGAGTAGCTTTCAATGGAGAACATCACTATGTTGATCATATCTACTATATGATTCACGCTCGACCTTTCGGTCTTAGTGTTCCGAGGCCATATCTGCATATGCTAGGATCGTCAAGTTTAACCTGAGTATTCTGCGTGTGCAAAACTGGCTTTCACCCGTTGTAGATGGACATAGAGCTTCTCACACCTGATCATCATGTGGTGTCTGGGCACGACGAACTTTGGCAACGGTGCATACTCAGGAGAACACTTTTATCTAGAAATTTAGTGAGAGATCATCTTATAATGCTACCGTCAAAACAAAGCAAGATAAGATGCATAAAATATAAACATCACATGCAATCAATATAAGTGATATGATATGGCCATCATCATCTTGTGCTTGTGATCTCCATCTCCGACGCACCGTTATGATCACCATCGTCATCGGCGTGACACCTTGATCTCCATCGTAGCATCGTTGTCGTCTCGTCAATCTTATGCGTCCACGACTATCGCTACCGCTTAGTGAGAAAGTAAAGCATTACAGGGTGATTGCATTGCATCCAATAAAGTGACAACCATATGGCTCCTGCCAGTTGCTGATAACTCGGTTACAAAACATGATCATCTCATATAATAAAATTTAGCATCGTGCTTTGACCATATCACATCACAACATGCCCTGCAAAAACAAGTTAGACGTCCTCTACTTTGTTGTTGCAAGTTTTTACGTGGCTGCTACGGGCTGAGCAAGAACCGTTCTTACCTATGCATCAAAACCGCAATGATAGTTTGTCAAGTTGGTGTTGTTTTAACCTTCGCAAGGACCGGGCGTAGCCACACTCGGTTCAACTAAAGTTGGAGAAACTGACACCCGCCAGCCACCTGTGTGCAAAGCACGTCGGTGGAACCAGTCTCGCGTAAGCGTACGTGTAATGTCGGTCCGGGCCGCTTCATCCAACAATACCGCCAAACCAAAGTATGACATGCTGGTAAGCAGTATGACTTATATCGCCCACAACTCACTTGTGTTCTACTCGTGCATATGACATCTACGCATAAAACCAGGCTCGGATGCCACTGTTGGGGAACGTAGTAATTTCAAAAAAATTCCTATGCACACGCAAGATCATGGTGATGCATAGCAACGAGAGGGGAGAGTGTTGTCCACGTACCCTCGTAGACCGAAAGCGGAAGCGTTAGCACAACGCGGTTGATGTAGTCGTACGTCTTCACGATCCGATCGATCAAGTACCGAACCCACGACACCTCCGAGTTCAGCACACGTTCAGCCCGATGATGTCCCTCGAACTCCGATCCAGCCGAGTGTTGAGGGAGAGTGTAACACCCCGGATATGATTTACCCAATATGTAATCCAACTCTTGTCGTTTCCGGCCTTAAGTTATTTTATTTTCTCGGGTTCGTGTTTTTGTCTCCGTGTGTTGTATTGTTGTCATGCATCTCATATCATGTCATCATGTGCATTGCTTTTGCATACGTGTTCATCTCATGCATTCGAGCACTTTCCCCGTTGTCCGTTTTGCATTCCGGCGCTTTGTTCTCCTCCGGTGGTCATTTCTACCTTTCTTTCGTGTGTGGGGATTAAACATTTCCGGATTGGACCGAGACTTGCCAAGCGGCCTTGGTTTACTACCAATAGACCGCCAGTCAAGTTTTGTACCATTTGGACTTCGTTTGATGCTCCAACAGTTAACCGAGGGACCGAAAAGGCCTCATGTGTGTTGCAGCCCAACACCCCTCCAATTTGGCCCAAAACCCATCAAAACCTTCTCCGTCATCTAGAGCGTTTGATCACGATCACGTGGCCGAAAACCGCACCTCATTTGGACTCTCCTAGCTTCCTCTATGCCTATATAAAGGTCTCTCCCTGAAAATCCCGGATCCCCTCCTTCTCTAACCCTAGATCCACCCCTTGCGCCGGCCGGACACGTCCGTCCCCGGCTGGACACGCCTGCGCCGCCGCGCCTGGCCACTCAGGAGCCGCCACGTGGCCGGCCACCTCCTCCCACCACCGCGGCCCGCAGCCGGCCCCCGAGGGCCCGAGTCGCTGCGTCGCCCCTTCGCGCGCCCCGCCGCCC
>NC_041390.1:534877534-534919021 GCF_002162155.2 Triticum dicoccoides | reverse complement strand
GCGCGCCGCCCGAGGCCGGTGTCCGGCGACCTCGCCGACCTCGACCACCGCCGCCTCAAGTCCGCGGCGCCGCACCTCCCTCCGGTGATCGCCGCGCCGCCGCACGTCCCCGCGGCCGGATCCGCCTCCTCCGGCCACCGCCCCGACTCCTCAAGCCATCTCCGGCGTACTGTTCCGGCGACCTTGGTTCCCATGCACCGGATCTGGATCTGGACGTTTGGGTTGACTTTCTCCCGAAACCCTAGTTCATATTGCCCTGTTCATCGTGCTATATCAAAATGTTTGTCTCAAAGAGTACATCATTTCAACTCATTGCATCATTTTCATTTGAGTTCATCTTGATGCCCGAAATGCTGTTAGAAGAGTGCTAGTTGAGATAATTGTCAGATCTGCTGCTCCATTTAGATATTTGTCATTTTTTCCATGATTATTGTGTGCATGATATGCCCATGAGTTCTACATGTGTTTTGTTATATGTTTTGCCATCTATCCAGAGGTGCAACCCATGTATTTTTGTGATGTGTGTGGTGACTAGCACAAGCTTGCAAAGAGAGGCACTTGGTAATGCAAATTTCACGGACTTAGCATTTCCACTAAGTCCTTGGCCTATTTATCTCATTATGCCATATGTTCATGTTGTTTCCTAATGATCCGTGCCTCTTTTGAGGATGATTAGTAAGGATGTTTTGTTAATCTTGTAGTGCTCTATCTATCCAAGTCTTTGTTTGCATGGAGTACCCTAGCTTGAGTCAATCGAGCTCTACTTTTGCTACTTCGTGAATCCGGGCAGATTGTCTACTTGTTAGCAATTTTGCCGAGGATGTTGTAGTTGATACGTGCATGCTATGTTATTGTTCTTGCCATGTCTAGCTTGCATTTTGTGTATTCTTGATGGGTGTATGCTTATATTATCATGACATGCTCTGTAGTGAGTGCATCGAGCTCGTAAACATTCCTACTTGATATCGGTTTTCAGCATGCTCCGGTTTTCACTAAGTCTGAGAACTGATGATGTTTTGCCATGTTCACATGCTTGCAAATGTGTTTTCTGATCCCTTTTGGCTCAAGGTCACTAAGGGCCTTTTGTTAAGCTTTTTGAGTAGCTCCATGCCATGTTTTACTTTGCCATGTTCAGGTCCTGTAGCATGTAGTTTTGTTGCTCCAAAGAGTGCTATCTGATCTGAGATTCCAAACAAGTGTTAATTTCACTAAGTCTGAAATCTGTTTACCAAATGCATTTTTGCCATGCTTGTTTGAACCTGTTAATGGATGAATTGGCCGTAGCTTACTGCTAGACTTTTGTTAAGCATCATGAATGCATCCCTGACATGTATTTTGTTGTCATGTTTGGGTGCTGTAGCATGTTCATCTTGTTGCATTTAGATGGCTACTTGCTGTAAATCGCAGATCGTGGTCATATTTGTATTGCTTGCCATTTCCAAACCGTAACTCCGATTCCGGCGTTCTTTATATCGTTTTCAAGCGATTTCATCTCATCTTTCCAGTGGCACACTTGGTTTTCCAAGTTGAGGCCAGGTCCATGCTTTCCTTTTCAAATCTTGCATATGCATCACATACTGCATCCCGCATAGCATACAATCCTTGCATCATGTTGTTTGAGTTTGCACGTGGTTGATTGTGTCCTTGTTGCTTGTTTGTCTTGTTTGGGTAGAGCCGGGAGACAAGTTCGCTAAAGAGGAGCCCGTTGAGTTTGCTTTCGAGGATCCAGTCAACTCTGACAACTTTGCAGGCAAGATGATCATACCCTCGAAATCACTACTATCTTTGCTATGCTAGTTGCTCGCTCTTTTGCTATGCCTATGCTATGATGCCTACCACTTGCTTATCATGCCTCCCAAATTGCCATGTCAAACCTCTAACCCACCATGTCCTAGCAAACCGTTGATTGGCTATGTTACCGCTTTGCTCAGCCCCTCTTATAACGTTGCTAGTTGCAGGTGAAGATTGGAGACCGTTCCTTGTTGGAACATTATTTACTTGTTGGGATATCATTATATTGCCATGTTATCTTAATGCATCTATATACTTGGTAAAGGGTGGAAGGCTCGGCCTCTCGCCTAGTGTTTTGTTCCACTCTTGCCGCCCTAGTTTCCGTCATATCGGTGTTATGTTCCCGGATTTTGCGTTCCTTACGCGGTGGGTTATAATGGGAACCCCTTGATAGTTCGCCTTAATTAAAGCTTTTCCAGCAATGCCCAACCTTGGTTTTACCTTTTGCCACCTAGCCTCTTTTTCCCTTGGGTTTCCGGAGCTCGAGGGTCATCTTATTTAACCCCCCCGGGCCAGTGCTCCTCTGAGCATTGGTCCGACCGAGTAGACTGCGGGGCCACCTCGGGGCAACTTGAGGGTTGGTTTTACTCGTAGGATGTCTCATCTGAGTGTGCCCTGAGAACAAGATATGTGCAGCTCCTATCGGGATTCATCGGCACATTCGGGCGGTGTTGCTGGTCTGGTTTTAACTTGTCGAAGTGTCTTGAAGAACCGAGGTACCGAGTCTGATCAGAACATCTCGGGAGGAGGTCTATTCCTTCGTTGACCGTGAGAGCTTGTCATGGGCTAAGTTGGGACTCCCCTGCAGGGATTTGAACTTTCGAAAGTCGTGCCCGCGGTTATGGGCAGATAGGAATTTGTTAATGTCCGGTTGTAGATAACTTGAACCTTAAATTAATTAAGATGAATCAACAGTGTGAGTTATCGTGATGGTCTCTTCTCGGCGGAGTCCGGGAAGTGAACACGGTGTTGGAGTAATGCTTGCGCAGGTTGTTCTCTAGTTTCTCGCTCACGCTTTGCCTCCTCTTCTCGCTCTCTTTTGCGAACAAGATTGCCACCATATATGCTAGTCGATTGATGCAGCTCCACATATATTTACCTTACCTTACCTATTAAGCTTAAATAGTCTTGATCGCGAGGGTGCGAGATTGCTGAGTCCCTATGACTCACAGATTACTATTAAACCAGATGCAGGGCCTGATGATTCCGCTCCAGGTGACGCGCTTGAGCTCAAGTGGGAGTTCAACGAGGACTCTCAACGATACTATGTTTGTTTTCCTGATGATCAGTAGTGGTGCCCAGTTGGGGTGATCGGGACCGTGTCGCATGTTGGGTTGTCTTTTATTTTGGCGCCATAGTCGGGCCATGAGTGTTTGAATGTTGTAATGCTATTTATGTACTTGATTGACGTGGCGAGTGTAAGCCAACTATGTTATCTTCCCTTTTATTATCTATATTACATGGGATGTTGTGAAGATTGCCTAACTTGCGACATATGCCTTCAATGCGATTATGTCTCTAAGTCATGCCTCGACACGTGGGAGCTATAGTCGCATCGAGGGTGTTACAAGTTGGTAATCAGAGCCTTCCCCGACCTTAGGAGCCCCCATTGCTTGATCGTTTTTAGCAGCCGAGTTGTGTCTAGAAAAATGTTTTGAGTCATCTGGGAATTATATATCGGAGAGTTTAGGAATTCTTTTTACTTCCCAGTCTCCTCATCGCTCTAGTAAGGCATCCTGACATAGAGTTTTGACTCTTCTCTTCTCAAATTTCACTAAAAAAAAATTAGGATCACGCGGGTATCTTGGAATCATTCCGATGGTGTTGTGATGAGAACATTGTCTTGGTGCCTGCTGTGAGGGGTTTTGTGGCAGTGTCCCGGGGAGTTGAGCTCCGAGGTGTTGTCGTCACAATTTTATCGTTGCAATTCTGGAATACCTGAGTTTAGTACGCCGACATCGAAAATCTCTTTTATGCAGTTCGTTGGTGAGATAACCTCGACGCCACCCAGTACTGGGGCGGGAGTTCGAGAATATCGCCATAACTCGTATAACGGATGCTTCTCGAAGGTTGAGGTAGATGGTTTCCGAAGTTTTTCTCGGTTATGTGTTGAAGGATGGATACAGCTGGATGTAGGATTTGCTAGATTTGGGTGAGATATTATGCTTCCCATGTATCCCCAACACCTGATTGCATAACCGGAAAGGTTCGGGAGTTTCATAGGTGGGAATTCTTGTAGCTCTAGTTCTTCTCCCATGAATATTTGGTTTGAGATTGGGATTTCTTACCGAGTATTCGTTCTTGATCAGTACCTTGTTGATTTATTTCTCTACCTAAATTCTACGTGGCTTCTCAATTTATGGATATGTGACCATTTCAAGAGGATTGAATTCGTTCATTTTGTTCGGATGTGAAGACTATATGTTGCAATTTTCATTCCGTTGGATTCAGCTTCAATATTTGTCTATCAATGTGCTAATGGATGTCAACCTCTTCAGGATGGCTCCTCCAACGCGCACGACTCCAAATCCTGATCCGCCACCACCTCCACCTCCTCCGGAGGCATGGCAAGCTGTGATGGCCGCAACCAATGCAAACACGCAGTTGATCATGCAAATTCTTCAAGAGCGCAATCGAGCGAATCAAGGGAACCAAGGCAACAATCAGAATCACTTTGCTACACTCAACCAGTTCCTTGCTAACGGGCCAAAGACTTTCAGCAATTGTGTTGAGGCAACTGATGCTGACGATTGGCTCGTGGATCTGTGCAAGCATTTCGAGTGCAGTAACGTCAGGCCTGAGGACTTTGTCAAGTTCGCTTCCTTCCAACTCAAAGACCAAGCTGCAGAATGGTTCCAGCAGTACAAGGATTCCAGAGGAGGACGTGTGATTACCTGGGATGAATTCCGTCAAGATTTCAGAGCTCATCATATTCCTCAGAGTGTGGTTGAAAGCAAGTGTGAGGAATTCCGCAACCTGAAGCAAGGCTCTTTGTCTGTCTATGACTACAACAAGTTGTTCCAGAAGCTCGCCCGCTTTGCCAAGCAGGACATTCCTGATGAGAAGAGCATGATATACCAGTTCAGGGGTGGTCTCAGAGAAGAAATCCAGCTAGCTCTTGTTCTCTTTGAGCCCTTGAGGTACGATGAGTTCTACAACATGGCATTGAAGCAAGAGGCCGCTCAACTAAGGTGTGATGCTTCCAAGAAGCGAGTCAGAGATGCTACTCCTTCTTCCTCTACTCAAGTGGCCAAGCAGCAGAAATATTGGCTTTCTCCTCCTCAGTTCCGTCAGCCATATCAGCAGAAGAGCAAAGGTGGCAGTGGATCTTCCCACCCACCCAACCCTGGCTTTCAGAACAAGACTTTGTCTCAAGCTCCAAGATCGAGTGCTCCGTATCACCGTCCGCTTTCAGAGGCCACGTGCAACAAGTGCCAACAGAAGGGTCACTATGCCAACAAGTGCTTCAACCAGAGGCGTCTTCCTCCTCCTCCTATGAGATCGGCAAGTACAGCTGCGGTCAAGCATAACCCCAAGCACACCAAGGTCAACTTGATGAATGCAGCTCAGGCAGAGGATTCGTCAGATGTCATCATGGGTAACCTTCCTGTTAACGATGTTCCTGCAAAAGTACTTTTTGATACTGGTGCATCGCATTCTTTCTTGTCATGCCCGTTTGCATCAAAGCACAATGTTGATACTGAGATCATGCCCAAAGTCATGCAAGTTGTTTCTCCCGGCAAGCTTTTGACTTCTAGTTTGGTTGCTCCTGACATCTCTATCACGTTGGGCGATTACAAGTTTCTCTCTTCTCCGGTGGTTCTTAGCAACTCAGATATTGATCTTATGCTCAGAATGGATTGGCTATCTAAGCACAAGGCGCATCTTGATTGTGCAGCCAGGCAGATTCAATTGACTCATTCGTCTGAGGATGTAATTGTCTTTGCCGCTCGTGATGATACCATCCGTCTGTTCTCTCTCAATGAGAAGGGTGAACTGGATGCTATCTCGCAGATTCCAGTCGTTTGCGAATATCAAGATGTCTTTCCAGAAGAGCTTCCAGGAATGCCTCCACACCGGCCAGTTGAATTCGTTATTGATCTTGAGCCTGGCACGGAACCAGTGTGCAAGCGTCCTTACAAGCTCGGACCTGAAGAGTTGAAGGAGCTGAAGAAGCAACTCGATATTCAAGAGAGAATGGGTCTCATCCGGCCTAGTTCTTCTCCGTGGGGTTGTGGTGTTCTTTTTGTGAAGAAGAAGGATGGAACGGACCGACTTTGTGTGGATTACCGTCCATTGAACAAGAAGACCATCAAGAACAAATACCCACTTCCCAACATCAACGAGCTGTTCGAACAACTCAAAGGTGCCCAAGTATTCTCCAAGCTTGATCTTCGTATGGGTTATCATCAGATTCGAATCTGTGAGCAAGATATTCCCAAGACGGCTTTCAGGACAAGCTATGGGTCATATGAATACACTGTCATGTCTTTTGGCCTCGTCAACGCTCCTTCGACGTTCTCTCGCATGATGAATTTCATCTTCAATGCCTACACCAATGACTTTGTTTTGGTCTATCTCGACGACATTCTGGTTTTCTCGAAGAACAAGGAAGATCATGCCAAGCACTTGCGTTTGGTACTCGATAAGCTGAGGGAACACCAGTTCTATGCCAAGTTCTCCAAGTGTGAATTTTGGCTCGATGAGGTTCTTTATCTTGGTCATATCATCTCTGCTAAGGGCATTGCGGTGAATCCTGAGAAGGTGTCTGCAATTGTGAATTGGGAACCTCCTCAGAACGTGAAGCAACTCCGTAGCTTCCTCGGTCTTGCAAGCTACTGTCGAAGATTCGTTGAAAACTTCTCCAAGATCGCGAAGCCTCTCTCAAATCTTCTCCAGAAGCACGTCAAGTACGTTTGGTCTCCGGAGTGTGACATTGCTTTCAACACTTTGAAAGAGAAATTGATTACTGCTCTAGTTCTGACTCCGCCTGATGAATCCAAACCGTACGAGGTCTTTTGTGATGCCTCTCTCCAAGGTCTCGGTGCAGTGTTGATGCAAGAGAAGAAAGTTGTGGCTTATACCTCTCGCCAATTTAAGCCCAATGAGAAGAACTACCCCACTCATGATCTCGAGTTGGCGGCAGTTGTGCATGCTCTTTTGACTTGGAGACATCTCTTATTGGGAAGAAAAGTGGACATCTTCACTGATCACAAGAGTCTCAAGTACATCTTCACTCAGCCTAATCTCAACCTCAGGCAGACTCAATGGGTCGAAATGATTCAAGAGTATAATCCGAGTATCGAGTATACTCCAGGCAAGGCCAATGTGATTGCTCACGCATTGAGCAGAAAGGCTTATTGCAACAGTCTGATTCTCAAGCCTTATCAACCCGAGCTTTGTGAAGCTTTCCGCAAACTTAATCTGCAAGTTGTTCCTCAAGGTTTCCTCGCCAACCTTAAAGTCTCTCCTACCTTGGAAGACCAGATTCGCCAAGCCCAGCTTCTTGATGCTATGGTGAAAAAGGTGAAGATTGGGATTGTCAAGAGTCTCCAAGTACAAGTGCTACCGCCTTGATGACAAGGATACTCTTTTCTTCGAGGATCGTATTGTTGTGCCCAAAGCTGACCTTCGTAAAGTGATCATGAACGAGGCTCACAATTCTCTCCTCTCCATCCACCCTGGGAGCACGAAGATGTATTAGGATCTCAAGCAGGCTTATTGGTGGACTCGAATGAAGCGCGAGATTGCTCAATTCGTGAATGTGTGTGATGTCTGCAGAAGAGTGAAGGTAGAACACCAAAGGCCAGCGGGTCTCCTCCAACCTCTTGCCATTCCAGAATGGAAGTTTGACCAATTGAGATGGACTTCGTGACTGGGTTTCCAAAGTCCAAACGTGGCAATGATGCTATATTCGTTGTCATTGACAAACTCACTAAAGTGGCTCATTTTCTGCCTATCAAAGAGTCAATCACTGCAGCTCAATTGGCGGAACTCTATACCTCTCGAATTGTCTCTCTGCACGGTATTCCTCAAGTGATCTCTTCAGACCGTGGCAGCATCTTTACCTCCAAGTTTTGGGATTCTTTTCAGAAGGCCATGGGCACCAACATCCGCTTCAGCACAGCTTTCCATCCTCAAACTAGCGGTCAAGTCGAGCGTGTCAACCAGATTCTTAAAGATATGCTCAGGGCTTGTGTGATCTCCTTCGGCATGAAGTGGGAGGATTGTCTTCCTTATGCTGAATTCTCCTACAACAATAGTTTTCAAGCAAGTTCGGGCAAGGCCCCATTTGAAATTCTGTATGGCAGGAAGTGCCGTACCCCTCTCAACTGGTCTGAAACCGGTGAACGTCAGCTTTTGGGAAATGACTTAATCACAGAGGCAGAGGAAATGTGCAAAGTCATTCGAGATAACCTCAAAGCAGCCCAATCCCGTCAGAAGAGCTACTATGATAGTAAGCACCGTGATTTGGCTTTCGAGATCGGAGATCATGTTTATCTCCGCGTCTCTCCTATGAAAGGTAATCGTCGCTTCGGTATCAAAGGGAAGCTTGCCCCTAGATACGTGGGACCTTTCAAGATTGTCAGCAAGAGAGGCGATCTCGCCTATCAGCTCGAGCTTCCTTCAAACTTTGCAAATGTTCATGATGTGTTCCATGTCTCTCAGCTTCGAAAGTGCTTCAAGACTCCTGACCGTACTGTCAACTTCGAGGACATTGAGCTCCAAGAAGATCTCTCCTATCGTGAGCACCCAGTTGCTATTCTTAAAGAGACTGAACGCAAGACTCGCAACAAGTCAATCAAATTCCTCAAAGTCAAGTGGTCACACCATTTCGACCGTGAAGCTATCTGGGAACGCGAGGATCACCTCCGTTCTGAGTACCCGGCGTTCTTTTAGTCCTAGATCTCGGGACGAGATCCTTTCATAGTGGTGGAGTGTTGTAACACCCCGGATATGATTTACCCAATATGTAATCCAACTCTTGTCGTTTCCGGCCTTAAGTTCTTTTATTTTCTCGGGTTCGGTTTTTGTCTCCGTGTGTTGTATTGTTGTCATGCATCTCATATCATGTCATCATGTGCATTGCTTTTGCATACGTGTTCATCTCATGCATTCGAGCACTTTCCCCGTTGTCCGTTTTGCATTCCGGCGCTTCGTTCTCCTCCGGTGGTCATTTCTACCTTTCTTTCGTGTGTGGGGATTAAACATTTCCGGATTGGACCAAGACTTGCCAAGCGGCCTTGGTTTACTACCGGTAGACCGCCTATCAAGTTTCGTACCATTTGGACTTCGTTTGATGCTCCAACGGTTAACCGAGGGACCGAAAAGGCCTCGTGTGTGTTGCAGCCCAACACCCCTCCAATTTGGCCCAAACCCACCAAAACCTTCTCCATCATCTAGAGCGTTCGATCACGATCGCGTGGCCAAAAACCGCACCTCATTTGGACTCTCCTAGCTCCCTCTATGCCTATATAAAGGTCCCTCCCCGAAAATCCTGGATCCCCTCCTTCTCTAACCCTAGATCCACCCCTCGCGCCGGCCGGACACGTCCGTCCCCGGCCGGACACGCCCGCGCCACCACGCCCGGGCACTTAGGAGCCGCCACGTGGCCGGCCGCCTCCTCCCACCGCCGCGGCCCGCCCGGCACGCAGCCGGCCCCCGAGGGCCCGAGTCGCCGCGCCGCCCCTTCGCACGCCCCGCCGCCTCCCAGCTCGCCGCGCCGGAGCGCGCGCCGCCCGAGGCCGGCGTCCGGCGACCTCGCCGACCTAGACCACCGCCGCCTCAAGTCCACGGCGCCGCACCTCCCTCCGGCGATCGCCGCGCCGCCGCACGTCCCCGCGGCCGGATCCGCCTCCTCCGGCCACCGCCCCGACTCCTCCGGCCATCTCCGGCGACCTCCAGCTTACTGTTTCGGCGACCTCGATTCCCGTGCACCAGATCTGGATCTGGACGTTTGGGTTGACTTTCTCCCGAAACCCTAGTTCATATTGCCCTGTTCATCATGCTATAACTTTGCATCCGTAGCTCCGTTTTTGGCATATAGCATATCAAAATGTTCGCCTCAGAGAGTACATCATTTCATCTCATTGCATAATTTTCATTTGAGTTCATCTTGATGCCCGAAATGCTGTTAGAAGAGTGCTATTTGAGATAATTGTCAGATCCGCTGCTCCATTTAGATATTTGTCATTTTTGCCATGATTATTGTGTGCATGATATGCCCATGAGCTCTACATGTGTTTTGTTATATGTTTTGCCATCTATCCAGAGGTGAAACCCATGTATTTTTGTGATGTGTGTGGTGACTATCACAAGCTTGCAAAGTGAGGCACTTGGTATTGCTGATTTCAGGGACTTAGCATTTCCATTAAGTCCTTGGCCTGTTTATCTCATTATGCCATATGTTCTTGTTGTTTCCTAGTGATCCGTGCCTCTTTTGAGGATGATCAGTAAGGATGTTTTGTTAATATTGTAGTGCTCTATCCATCCATGTCTTTGTTTGCATTGATGGAGCACCCTATCTTGAGTCAATCGAGCTCTACTTTTGCTAATTCGTGAATCCAGGCAGATTTTCTACTTGTTAGCAATTTTGCCGAGGATGTTGTAGTTGATCCGTGCATGCTATGTTAATGTTCTTGTCATGTCTAGCTTGCATTTTGTGTATTCTTGATGGGTGTACGCTTAGATTATCATGACATGCTCTATAGTGAGTGCATCGAGCTCGTAAACATGCCTACTTGATATCGGTTTTCAGCATGCTCCAGTTTTCACTAAGTCTGAGAAATGATGATGTTTTGCCATGTTCACATGCTTGCAAATGTGTTTTCTGATCCCTTTTGGCTCAAGGTCACTAAGGGACTTTTGTTAAGCTTTTTGAGTAGCTCCATGCCATGTTTTACTTTGCCATGTTCAGGTCATGTAGCATGTAGTTTTGTTGCTCCAAAGAGTGCTATCTGATCTGAGATTCCAGACAAGTGTTAATTTCACTAAGTCTGAAATCTGTTTACCAAATGCATTTTTGCCATGCTTGTTTGAACCTGTTAATAGATGAATTGGCCGTAGCTCAGTGCTAGACTTTTGTTAAGCATCTTGAATGCATCCCTGCCATGTATTTTGTTGTCATGTTTGGGTGCTGTAGCGTGTTCATCTTGTTGCATTTAGATGGCTACTTGCTATAAATCGCAGATCGTGGTCATATTTGTATTGCTTGCCATTTCCAAACCGTAACTCCGATTCAGGCATTCTTTATATTGTTTTCAAGCGATTTCATCTCATCTTTCCAGTGGAACACTTGGTTTTCCAAGTTAAGGCCAGGTCCATGCTTTCCTTGTCAAATCTTGCATTTGCATCACATATTGCATCTCGCATAGCATACCATCCTTGCATCATGTTGTTTGAGTTTGCACGTGGTTGATTGTGTCCTTGTTGCTTGTTTGTCTTGTTTGGGTACAGCCAGGAGACGAGTTCGCTAACGAGGAGCCCGTTGAGTTTGCTTTTGAGGATCCAGTCAACTCTGACAACTTTGCAGGCAAGATGGTCATACCCTCGAAATCACTACTATCTTTGCTATGCTAGTTGCTCGCTCTTTTGCTATGCCTATGCTACGATGCCTACCACTTTCTTATCATGCCTCTCAAATTGCCATGTCAAACCTCTAACCCACCATGTCCTAGAAAACCGTTGATTGGCTATGTTACCGCTTTGCTCAGCCCCTCTTATAGCGTTGCTAGTTGCAGGTGAAGATTGGAGACCGTACCTTGTTGGATCATTATTTACTTGTTGGGATATCATTATATTGCCATGTTATCTTAATGCATCTATATACTTGGTAAAGGGTGGAAGGCTCGGCCTCTCGCCTAGTGTTTTGTTCCACTCTTGCCGCCCTAGTTTCCGTCATATCGGTGTTATGTTCCTGGATTTTGCGTTCCTTACGCGGTTGGGTTATAATGGGAACCCCTTGATAGTTCGCCTTGATTAAAGCTTTTCCAGCAATGCCCAACCTTGGTTTTACCTTTTGCCACCTAGCCTCTTTTTCCCTTGGGTTTCCGAAGCCCGAGGGTCATCTTATTTAACCCCCCCGGGCCAGTGCTCCTCTGAGTGTTGGTCCGACCGAGTAGACTGCGGCGCCACCTCGGGGCAACTTGAGGGTTGGTTTTACTCGTAGGATGTCTCATCTGAGTGTGCCCTGAGAACGAGATATGTGCAGCTCCTATCAGGATTTGTCGGCACATTCGGGCGGTGTTGCTGGTCTGGTTTTAACTTGTCGAAGTGTCTTGAAGAACCGAGGTACCGTGTCTGATCGGAACGTCTCGGGAGGAGGTCTATTCCTTCGTTGACCGTGAGAGCTTGTCATGGGCTAAGTTGGGACTCCCCTGTAGGGATTTGAACTTTTGAAAGCCGTGCCCGCGGTTATGGGCAGATGGGAATTTGTTAATGTCCGGTTGTAGATAACTTGAACCTTAAATTAATTAAGATGAATCAACAGTGTGAGTTACCGTGATGGTCTCTTCTCGGCGGAGTCCGGGAAGTGAACACGGTGTTGGAGTAATGCTTGCGCAGGTTGTTCTCTAGTTTCTCACTCGCGCTTTGCCTCCTCTTCTCGCTCTCTTTTGCGAATAGGATAGCCACCATATATGCTAGTAGCTTGCTGAAGCTCCACATATATTTACCTTACCTTACCTATTAAGCTTAAATAGTCTTGATCGCGAGGGTGCGAGATTGCTGAGTCCCTGGGACTCACAGATTACTATTAAACCAGATGCAGGGCCTGATGATTCTGCTCCAGGTGACGCGCTTGAGCTCAAGTGGGAGTTCGACGAGGACTCTCAACGATACTATGTTTGTTTTCCTGATGATCAGTAGTGGTGCCCAGTTGGGGTGATCGGGACCGTGTCGCATGTTGGGTTGTCTTTTATTTTGGTGCCATAGTCGGGCCATGAGTGTTTGAATGTTGTAATGCTATTTATGTACTTGATTGACGTGGCGAGTGTAAGCCAACTATGTTATCTTCCCTTTTATTATCTATATTACATGGGATGTTGTGAAGATTGCCTAACTTGCGACATATGCCTTCAATGCGATTATGTCTCTAAGTCGTGCCTCGACACTGGGAGCTATAGTCGCATCGAGGGTGTTATAGAGAGTTTCATCAGCACGACAGCGTGGTGACGATGATGATGTTCTACCGACGTAGGGCTTCACCTAAGCACCGCAACAGTATTATCGAGGTGGACTATGGTGGAGGGAGGCACGACACACGGCTAAAAGATCAAATCAATTGTTGTGTCCATGGGGTGCCCCCTGCCCCCGTATATAAAGGAGCAAGGGGGGAGGTGCGGCCGGCCATGAGGAGGCACGCCAGGAGGAGTCCTACTCCCACCAGAAGTAGGACTCCCTCCCTTCCTTGTTGGATTAGGAGAAGGGGGGAAAGAGGAGGGAGAGAGGAAGGAAAGGGGGGCACCGCCCCCTCTCCTTGTCATATTTGGACTAGAGGGGGAGGGGCGCGCGGCCCTGCCCTAGCCGCCTCTCCTCTTCTCCACTAAGGCCCACTATGGCCCATTAAGCCCCCAGGGGGTTCCGGTAATGCCTTGGTACTCCAGTAAAATCCCGATTTCACTCGGAACATTTCCGATATCCAAATATAGGCTTCCAATATATCAATATTCATGTCTCGACCATTTCGAGACTCCTCGTCATGTCCGTGATCACATCTGGGACTCCGAACAACCTTCGGTACAGCAAAACTCATAAACTCATAATATAACCGTCATCGAAACTTTAAGCGTGCGGACCCTATGGGTTCGAGAACTATGTAGACATGACCGAGACACGTCTCCGATCAATAACCAATAGCGGAACCTGGATGCTCATATTGGCTCCCACATATTCTACGAAGATCTTTATCGGTCAGACCGCATAACAACATACGTTGTTCCCTTTGTCATCGGTATGTTACTTGCCTGAGATTCGATCATCGGTATCTCAATACCTAGTTCAATCTCGTTACGGCAAGTCTCTTTACTCGTTTCGTAATACATCATCCCGCAACTAACACATTAGTTGCAATGCTTGCAAGGCTTAAGTGATGTGCATTACCGAGTGGGCCCAGAGATACCTCTCCGACAATCGGAGTGACAAATCCTAATCTCGAAATACGCCAACCCAAAAAATACCTTCAGAGACACCTGTAGAGCACCTTTATAATCACCTAGTTACGTTGTGATGTTTGGTAGCACACAAAGTGTTCCTCCGGTAAATGGGAGTTGCATAATCTCATAGTCATAGGAACATGTATAAGTCATGAAGAAAGCAATAGCAACATACTAAACGATCGAGTGCTAAGCTAACGGAATGGGTCAAGTCAATCACATCATGCTCCTAATGATGTGATCCCGTTAATCAAATGACAACTCATGTATATGGCTAGGAAACATAACCATCTTTGATCAACGGGCTAGTCAAGTAGAGGTATACTAGTGACATTCTGTTTGTCTATGTATTCACACAAGTATTATGTTTCCGGTTAATACAATTCTAGCATGAATAATAAACATTTATCATGATATAAGTAAATAAATAATAACTTTATTATTGCCTCTAGGGCATATTTCCTTCAGTTCCCTTTGTTATCGGTATGTTACTTGCCCGAGATTCGATCGTCAGTATCCCAATACCTAGCTCAATCTCATTACCGGCAAGTCTCTTTACTCGTTCCATAATGCAACATCCCGCAACTAACTCATTAGTCACATTGCTTGCAAGTCTTATAGTGATATGCATTACCGAGAGGGCCCAGAGATACCTCTCCGACAATCGAAGTGACAAATCATATTCTTGATCTATGCCAACTCCACGGACACCATTGGAGACACATGTAGAGCACCTTTATAATCACCCACTTACGTTGTGACGTTTGGTAGCACACAAAGTGTTCCTCCGGTATTCGGGAGTTGCATAATCTCATAGTCATAGGAACATATATAAGTCATGAAGAAAGCAATAGCAGTAAACTTAAACGATCAAGTGCTAAGCTAACGAAATGGGTCAAGTCAATCACATCATTCTCCTAATGATGTGATCCCGTTGATCAAATAACAACTCATGTCTATGGCTAGGAAATTTAACCATCTTTGATCAATGAGCTAGTCAAGTAGAGGCATACTAGTAACACTATGTTTGTCTATGTGTTCACACATGTATTATGTTTCCAGTTAATACAATTCTAGCATGAATAATAAACATTTATCATGAAATAAGGAAATAAATAATAACTTTATTATTGCCTCTAGGGCATATTTCCTTCAGTCTCCCACTTGCACTAGAGTCAATAATCTAGATTACATAGTAATAATTCTAACACCCATGGAGTATTGGTGTTGATCATGTTTTGCTCATGGAAGAGGCTTAGTTAGTGGGTCTACAACATTCAGATCCGTATGTATCTTGCATATCTCTATGTCTCCCACCTGGACTTGATCCCGGATGGAATCGAAGTGTCTCTTGATGTGCTTGGTTCTCTTGTGAAATCTGGATTCCTTTGGCAAGGCAATTGCACCAGTATTGTCATAAAAGATTTTCATTGGACCCGATGCACTAGGTATGACACCTAGATCGGATATGAACTCCTTCATCCAAACTCCTTCATTTGCTGCTTCCGAAACAGCTATGTACTCCGCTTCACATGTAGATCCCGCCACGACGCTTTGTTTAGAACTGCTCCAACTGATAGCTCCACCGTTCAATATAAACACGTATCCGGTTTGCGATTTAGAATCATCCGGATCAGTGTCAAAGCTTGCATCAACGTAACCATCTACGACGAGCTCTTTGTCACCTCCATAAATGAGAAACATATCCTTAGTCCTTTTCAGGTATTTCAGGATGTTCTTGACCGCCGTCTAGTGATCCACTCCTGGATTACTTTGGTACCTCCCTGCTAAACTAATAGCAAGGCACACATCAGGTCTAGTACACAGCATTGCATACATGATAGAGCCTATGGCTGAAGCATAAGGAACACTTTTCATTTTCTCTCTATCTTCTGAAGTGGTCGGGAATTGAGTCTTACTCAACTTCACACCTTGTAAAACAGGCAAGAACCCTTTCTTAGCTTGATCCATTTTGAACTTCTTCAAAACTTTATCAAGGTATGTGCTTTGTGAAAGTCCAATTAAGCGTCTTGATCTATCTCTATAAATCTTGATGCCTAATATATAAGCAGCTTCACCGAGGTCTTTCGTTGAAATACTCTTATTTAAGTATCCTTTTATGTTATCCAGAAATTCTATATCATTTCCAATCAACAATATGTCATCCACATATAATATTAGAAATGCTACAGAGCTCCCACTCACTTTCTTGTAAATATAGGCTTCTCCAAAAGTCTATATAAAACCATATGCTTTGATCACACTATCAAAACGTTTATTCCAACTCCGACAGGCTTGCACCAGCCCATAAATGGATTGCTGGAGCTTGCACACTTTGTTAGTACCCTTTGGATCGATAAAACCTTCAGGTTGCATCATATACAACTCTTCTTCCAGAAATCCATTCAGGAATGCAGTCTTTACATCCATTTGCCAAATTTCATAATCATAAAATGCTGCAATTGCTAACATGATTTGGACGGACTTAAACATCGCTACGGGTGAGAAGGTCTCATCGTAGTCAACTCCTTGAACTTGTCGAAAACCTTTTGCAACAAGTCGAGCTTTGTAGACAGTAACATTACCGTCAGCGTCAGTCTTCTTCTTGAAGGTCCATTTATTCTCGATGGCTTGCCGATCATCGGGCAAGTCAACCAAAGTCCACACTTTGTTCTCATACATGGATCCCATCATCGCTTCCTCATAGCTCGTATGTTCAGCATGGTCAAGTAACATGACCTCCAAAACAGGATTACCGTACCACTCTGGTGCGGATCTTACTCTGGTTGACCGACGAGGTTCAGTAGTAACTTGTAACGCCCCAAGACCGGAGCTTCAGATGCCTTCCAGGGTTTCCGGGTTTCGTTGTGTGTTTTTTTTGGTTCATTTCATTCATCATTGCATCATGTGCATTGCATCATGTCATCATACCATCATGTCATTTCTTTTCTTAACTCAACTAAATAAATGGCATGGATCTTTGATCCATTTAAATCGAGGGAATTCACATGGTGATTCTCTTTATAACATATCCTCCCGATATTAGGGAGCTATATTAAATATTCCATCTTCGGAATCACCCATAACACACGTGCAAAATATTTTCCATGTCTATTCCTCTTTGAGTTTGACCTTCAAACCTTGCCAATATTTCTCATCTCTTTTATCGAGGCTCCTCAAAAAAAATCTCATCCCATTTAGAGTCCTTTTGAATGGGTTTCAAAATTCAAACATGTTGAATTAAATTCAACATGTGCGAATCTTTTGTTCTCCAAAAATCCTCTTGCCATTTTATTTAAATTCCTCACATTTTTGCGAGTCTGGGAAAATTATCCGCGTGTCCAACTTCTTCCCCTAACGTCCCTTTCTTTTCTTTCTTATCTCTGTTTTGTTTTTTCTTTAGAGTCGGAGAGAGAGAAGAGAGAGCCCTCCTCCCTGGCCATTTGCTCCTCTCGGCCCAAGGCCTCCCGCGGCCTCCTACGCCCAGCCGCCTCTACAACCCTAGCCTCGCTCAGCCTCTCTCCCTCCCGATCCCCTCCTTCCTCCTGGCGCCGCCACACACACATAGAGAGAGGGGCAGCGCCAGAACCCCGCGCCCGATCCCCTGGTGTTGTGCTCGATCCCCGCGTCTCTCCCTCACCATCTCCCCCGCGCTGCCAGAGTATCCCCTCTCCTCGCCCTTCCATCTTCCCCCGCCGACACCGCCGGCGGCCACCCCGGCCAGCCTCTGGTCACCTGCAGGCGACCTTGTCGCCCCCTGGTTCTCCTCCTAGCCTCGCGCCCGAGCTGCCTGTCCAGGAGCACCACGCCGGCAGCCTGCTCCTGTCCTCCTCGCACTGGATCCAACGAGTCCAAGTGCCGCCATTCCCGCGCCGCTGCAGTGCCTCCCTCCTGTCGCGAGCTCCACCTCCCATCGCTGCCGCCGCCGTCCTGCCTACCCCACTTGAGCGCCCCGCCGCCTCGGGTCTCCTCCGCCCGGGTCCTCTCGCGTCGCCACCCGCAGGTTCCGGCACTGCCTCGAGCGCCCCCGCGCCCCTACATCGAGCCGCCAGGGCGTGGGTCGACGGATGCCGCCTCCTTTGTGCGAGCTCGCCTCCGCCTCTACTCCTGCTGCTGCTCAGCCCTGCTTCGCCTTGCCACCGCGAGCACCGGATGCTCCGATGAGCCCGCGCCAGCCAGCAACCTCCTGCTGCCCTTGCCCCATGCTTCTACCACTCTTGAAAGCACCCCATCTATGAAAACGTGTATGCCCATCGTCGAGACTACAAAGTACCTCTTCGCGAGTACCACTACCATCGCGTGGATCCGCCAAGACCGAGGAGTAAACGAACAAGTACCCCTACGCGCGAAGGCACCAAGACCGTTTCACGGAGTCGCCAAGTACCCAGACACCCGGAGCCCCTTGGAAACGTCAAGTTCGACTACCGTAGAGCCGAAGACCTTGGATGCCCGAACGAGTGCTGACCGAAATGCCTAAGTACCACTACTTCCACGACGACCGTTGTCCGCCAAGTACACCTTCGGACACCAAGTTCCTCTTCAAAATGTACAACTACTCGGCATTGCGTCAAGTACCCCGATGGCCGGAGCCCTCGGATCCGTCAAGTTCGTCTACGAATCGAGAACTAACTACCGTCTCTGAAGAACCGTGTAACAGAACCGTTAAGTTCGACTATGACTCTTGTATGACTACGCGGGATTCCTCGGACGCCAAGTTCAACGATGCATCAAGTTCCTCGCCGTGACCCCAAACATCTACGGAAATTCGCGCAATGATAAACATGTACCACTACCGTCACCGAGATCGCGAGAACCTCTACCGTCGACCCTAGAGCATGCGAGAATGACTACTTCCACTACGAATGTCCCGAAAACGTCTACTTCCCCTACACCGCATCGAACTCGAACCGCTCCGATAACGCACACTTCGAAGGTATAACCCCGAGACGACCGCCCGTGAACAAATGCTTGTGTGGTATGAGATGCATGTTTGGATGTTGTATCCTCCCGCGAACGTTAGTTGTTTCCCCCGCTTGGCACCGTCATCGACATGTGGGAACCCGATATCCGGGAGCACCCCACCATCCTTGCATGACACACTCCCGTCACACTTCCTTTGCACCGATATATCCATGAGCTACCGGAACCGTTATGTTGCCGTGGCATCATTTTCGGAATTGTTGTCGTGGCACCCCCTTCATTTCCGCCCCGATGACAAATGCCTTATATCTTATCATGTCAACATTTTCTTAAAAGTGCATAAACTTGAACATGTCATCCGCATCATGTTAACAACATTAAGATGTTTAAAATTGTTGTTTGCTTTAAATTGCTAATGCACATGAGGATATACCAGAATTGTTGTTTGATGTTTCCGGCCTCATTTAAAATGCCTAACTATGTTTTTACTCATGTTTCACCTCTTGCCATGTTAACCAACCTTTAATATTGTTGAGTACCTAACCGGGAGTGAACTAAATCATTGATGTGGTGTTCCGTCAATATGCAACTCGTTGCATATTGAGCTCCACTTAATTTGTAGGATTGCTTGTGCACTTTGCCATGCCATGCCTCATTAATCCGAACATGCATCATACTTGATAGTGCATCATGCCATGATTATGTGATGGTTGTTTACTATGTTGTGCTTCGAGAAGAACTCCGGTAATAAAAGAATGATCAAACGATAGTGCATCTTCTCGAAGTTTTCATCGGAGAGTTAGGACTTCTTTTTATTCCCCAGTCCCTTCATCGCTCTGGTGAGGCATCCTGACGTAGAGTTTTGAGTCTTCTCTTCTCAAATTTCACTAAAAAAAATTAGGATCACACGGGTATCTTGGAATCATTCCGATCGATTTGTGACGAGAACATTGTTCTTGGTGCCTCCTGACATTTAGGGGTTGTGGCAGTGTCCCGGGAGTTGAGCTCCGAGGTGTTGTCGTCACAATTTTATCGTTGCAGTTCTACAATACCTGAGATTAGTTTCGCCGACATCGAAAATCTCTTTTATGCAGTTGTTGGTGAGATAACCTCAACGCCACCCAGTATTGGGGCGGGAGTTCGGGAGTATTGCCATAAGTCATATAACAGATGCTTTTCGAAGGTTGAGGTAAACAATTTCCAAAGGTTTCTTGGTTATGTGTTGAAGGATGGATACAGCTGGATGTAGGATTTGCTAGTTTTGGGTGAGATATTATGCTTCCCTTGTATCCCCAACACCTGATTGCATAACCGAAAAATTTCGGGAGTTTATAAGTGGGAATTCAAGTAGCTCTTAGGATATCTTTCCAACAGATGTATGATACGAAATTGGAGTTCGACGTCTAGTGGTCCGCCTATTCACGGTTGGTTTTACAGTGGTCTCATTGTGTCTTAAAATTCCTTGGCTATGCCGACTCGGGGACGCTTCATATGTCATGTGCACTGCCTTGTACATGATGGTGATGTATGATCGAGCCCGTGTAGGCCCCACCACAAAAACTTCAGACGAAATCTCTATCATATGTTTGTTCCGGCTTATTCTGCAAGCCAATCCTTTGTTTTGTTTTGATTTGTGGTATTCGAGTTGCTTCAAAGTCAAATGTTGATTCCATCCCTTGTCTAAGTGCTGTTCTCATATTCCTATGTGAATACTAATCCTTCTCAATCATCAAGTTTGTCATTTCAATTTCTTTTCACCGGCGTGTTTCTCTTCAAGTGGATCCGATCATTTCAACAACTGCAAGATCAAGTATCAGTTCTTCCAGTGTTTGTTTCATCCGTCCCCAAGTTGCCTTTGTTTTCCCGCCCACCCACCCTTTTTGTTCAAGGACTCAGATTTCTTAATCAACTATCTTGTTATTGATGAGAAGTCTCTCCATTCTTTTCCGTCAATATTCGTATCCAGTGATTCTCAGGAAGATTCTAACGGAGCTTCAAGTTCATCATTATTCGTTCTCTTTCTTCTCCGGTGGACTCAATTCAAGCTTTGGTATTGAGTATAGTCCTTTCATTTTGGCCAATGCTTTTCTCATGTCGGAGCACCTCTTTATCATTCACTTTGCACTATTCTTTTGTTCCGGAGTGCTGAAGATATCTCAGAAGACTCACGGCTACATTCTCGATCCATTCAAGTTATTTCGAGGTAGTTATCTCATTCAAGTCATTTTATTTAACCGGTGCAAATCTCTCTTCCAAGCAATCGTTCTACGGTGTTTCTTTTGAGTGGGCCCTAACCCATAGGTCTTTTTCCAGGATCTTACCTGACTCTTCTTATTTTCCCGGAGCTATCCAAATTTCTTTTCGAAGTGTGACGTAAGAATGAATTTTCATCAGTTAGAGGGTTTCTCCAAGATCTTTCAAATTATTTTCATCGTTGGCTCAACCTCTTCGTTTTGATTCTTCCTGAGTGCCTAAATAAGTCATGATGGTATTTCTCGTCGGCATTCTCAGTTTGGAAGACCGAAGAAGATTCTTCTTTCAACCTTGCTCCACTCTCTTCAAGATTCATCATTCGAGATTGTTGCCATCCTCTCATAATTGTTTTCGATTGTCAGAATTCTTTCTCACCCATCCGGAGTAATTCAGGAGTCTTTTCAGTTTGACTCTCCGAAGGCCATCATTTCGGGATTATTCATTCTCAGCTTTCAGCTATCATTCTCCAATTTTACCGGTGCTTCGTTCAAGTGATCTTTAATCGGCTGGTGATCTCTTCGTTCTCATGTATCTAAATCCTCTCAAGCATCTTCGTTCATTTTATAATTCTTCCTGGTGTTTCTTTATCTTCTCTTTGTTCATTTTCAATTCTTACGGTGGTTTGATCAAGATTCTTCTTCCTTCGTTATCATATCAATTCTTTCGTTCTTTCAAATCCTACCGGTGGATCATTGAAGGCCTCTTCAAGTTTGCGAAATAACTATCTTAATCCTTTCTAAGAGAGTAAATAGTATGCCAAATCCATTGTTTGTCATCAATTTAATTGGTGAAGGATACGCATAACATAATTCTTACTTTTGTCTCACTCAAGTGATTAATTCCTTATTCCGGAGGTTCATCAAATTCTCGATTCAAGTTGTCCATCTTTCTTTTCTGGAGCTCAAAGTTATTTCAATTATCATTCCAAAGATCCATCAAATCATCGCAATGTTTCACCTTGTGTTTTCAACTTCTCTTTCCTCTCGTTTGATCATTCTTTTATTACCGGAGTTCTTCTCGAAGGTATAATCCCGAGACGACCGCCTGTGAACAAATGCTTGTGTGGTATGAGATGCATGTTTGGATGTTGTATCCTCATGCGAACGTTAGTTGTTTCCCCAGCTTGGCACCGTTTTTGACGTGTGGGAACTCGGTATCCGGGAGCACCCCACCATCCTTGCATGACACACTCCCGTCACACTTCCTTTGCACCGATATCTCCATGAGCTACCGGAACCGTTATGTTGCCGTGGCATCATTTTCGGAATTGTTGCCGTGGCACCCCCTTCGTTTCCGCCACGATGACAAATGCCTTATATCTTATCATGTCAACATTTTCTTAAAATTGCATAAACTTGAACATGTCATCCGCATCATGTTAACAACATTAAGATGTTTAAAATTGTTGTTTGCTTTAAATTGCTAATGCACATGAGGATATACCGGAATTGTTGTTTGATGTTTCCGGCCTCATTTAAAATGCCTAACTATGTTTTCACTCATGTTTCACCTCTTGCCATGTTAACCAACCTTTAATATTGTTGAGTACCTAACCGGGAGTGAACTAAATAATTGATGTGGTGTTCCGTCAATATGCAACTCATTGCATATTGAGCTCCACTTAATTTGTAGGATTGCTTGTGCACTTTGCCATGCCATGCCTCATTAATCCGAACATGCATCATACTTGATAGTGCATCATGCCATGATTATGTGATGGTTGTTTACTATGTTGTGCTTCTTTCCGGTGTTGCTTCTTCGGGTTGGTTCCGATAACGTCGCGTTTGTGAGGAACCGTTCGACTACGTCCGTTTGTCTTCTTCATGGACTCATTCTTCTTCCTTGCGGGATTTCAGGCAAGATGACCATACCCTCGAAATCACTTCTATCTTTGCTTGCTAGATGCTCGCTCTTTTTCTATGCCTATGTTGCGATACCTACCACCTGCTTATCATGCCTCTCATATTGTTGAACCAAGCCTCTACCCCACCTTGTCCTAGCAAACTATTGTTTGGCTATGTTACCGCTTTGCTCAGCCCCTCTTATAGCATTGTTAGTTGCAGGTGAAGATTGAAGTTTGTTCCTTGTTGGAACATGGAGATGTTGTTCCTTGTTGGAACATGTTTACTTGTTGGGATATCACAATATCTCTTATCTAATTAATGCATCTATATACTTGTTAAAGGGTGGAAGGCTCGGCCTTATGCCTGGTGTTTTGTTCCACTCTTGCCGCCCTAGTTTCCGTCATATCGGTGTTATGTTCCCGGATTTTGCGTTCCTTACGCGGTTGGGTTATAATGGGAACCCCTTGACAGTTCGCCTTGAATAAAACTCCTCCAGCAATGCCCAACACTGGTTTTACCATTCGCCACCTAGCCTTTTCTTTCCCTTGGGTTCTGCAGACTCAAGGGTCATCATTATTTTAACACCCCCCCCCCGGGCCAGTGCTCCTCTGAGTGTTGGTCCGACCGAGTAGACTGCGGGGCCACCTCGGGGCAACCTAAGGGTTGGTTTTACTCATAGGATGTCTCATCTGAGTTGCCCTGAGAACGAGATATGTGCAGCTCCTATCGGGATTTGTCGGCACATTCGGGCGGTGTTGCTGGACTTGTTTTACCATTGTCGAGGATGTATTGTAACCAGGATGCCGAGTCTGATCGGAATGTCTCGGGAGAAGGAATATCCTTCGTTGACCGTGAGAACTTGTGATGGGCTAAGTTGGGACACCCCTGCAGGGATTGAACTTTCGAAAGTCATGCCCGCGGTTATGGGCAGATGGGAATTTGTTAATGTTCGGTTGTAGAAAACCTGAAGTTGACCTTAATTAAAATACATGAACCGCGTGTGTTACTGTGATGGTCTCTTCTCGGCGGGGTCCGGGAAGTGAACACGGTGTTGGAGTAATGCTTGACGTAGGTTGTTCTAGGATCACTTCTTGATCATAGTTTTATCGACCGTGCCTTGCCTTCTCTTCTCGCTCTCATTTGTGTATGTTAGCCACCAAACATGCTAGTCGCTTGCTGCAGCTCCACCTCATACCTTTTACCTTACCCATAAGCTTAAATAGTCTTGATCACGAGGGTGTAAGATTGATGAGTCCCCGTGACTAACAGTTACTTCCAAAACCAGTTTGCAGGTGCCGATGTTACCGAGCAGGTGATGCAACCAAGCTCAAGGAGGAGCTCGATGAAGATCTTGTCCTTTGTGTTGTTTCGTTCTAGTTGATCAGTAGTGGAGCCCAGTTGGGGTCGATCGGGGACCTTGTCGCATTTGGGGTTCTTCTTTTATTTTGGTTCCGTAGTCGGACCTTGATTGTATTTGGATGTTGTAATGTTGTATTCATGTATTTGTGTGAAGTGGCGATTGTAAGGCAACTATGTATCTTTTTCCCTATTGTATTACATGGGTTGTTTGTGAAGATTACCTCACTTGCGACATTGCTTTCAATGCGGTTATGCCTCTAAGTCGTGCTTCGACACATGGCAGATATAGCCGCATCAAGGGCGTTACATAACTTGATCTGAAGTTTCATGATCATCATCATTATATTCCTCACTAATTGGTTTAGGTGTCATAGGAACCTGTTTCTGTGATGAACTACTGTCCAATAAGGGAGCAGGTACAGTTATCTCATCAAGTTCTACTTTCCTCCCACTCACTTCTTTCGAGAGAAACTCCTTCTCTAGAAAGGATCCATTCTTAGCAACAAATGTCTTGCCTTCGGATCTGTGATAGAAGGTGTACCCAACAGTGTCCTTTGGGTATCCTATGAAGACACATTTCTCCGATTTGGGTTTGAGCTTATCAGGTTGACGCTTTTTCACATAAGCATCGCAACTCCAAACTTTAAGAAACGATAACTTTGGTTTCTTGCCAAACCACAGTTCATAAGGCGTCGTCTTAACGGATTTTGATGGTGCCCTATTTAACGTGAATGCAGCTGTCCCTAAAGCATAACCCCAAAACGATAGCGGTAAATCAGTAAGAGACATCATAGATCGCACCATATCTAGTAAAGTACGATTACGACGTTCGGACACACCATTACGCTATGGTGTTCCGGGTGGCGCGAGTTGTGAAACTATAATGCATTGTTTCAAATGTAGACCAAACTCGTAACTCAAATATTCTCCTACACGATCAGATCGTAGAAACTTAATTTTCTTGTTACAATGATTTTCCACTTCACTCTGAAATTCTTTGAACTTTTCAAATGTTTTAGACTTATGTTTCATTAAGTAGATATACCCATATCTGCTCAAATCATCTGTGAAGGTGAGAAAATAACGATACCCGCTGCGAGCTTCAATATTCATGGGACCACATACATCAGTATGTATGATTTCCAATTAATCTGTTGCTCGCCCCATTGTTCCGGAGAACGGCGTTTTAGTCATCTTGCCCATGAGGCATGGTTCGCAAGTACCAAGTGATTCATAATCAAGTGATTCCAGAAGTCCATCAGTATGGAGTTTCTTCATGCGCTTTACACCAATATGACCCAAAGGGGAGTGCCACAAATAAGTTGCACTATCATTATCAACTCCACATCTTTTGGCTTCACCATTATGAATATGTGTATCACTACTATCGAGATTCAACACAAATAGACCACTCTTCATGGGTGCATGACCATAAAAGATATTACTCATATAAATAGAACAACCATTATTCTCAGATTTAAATGAATAACCGTCTCGCATCAAACAAGATCCAGATATAATGTTCATGCTTAACGCTAGAATCAAATAACAATTATTTAGGTCTAAAACTAATCCCGAAGGTAGATGTAGAGGTAGCGTGCCGACGGTGATCACATCGACTTTGGAACCATTTCCCACGTGCATCGTCACCTCGTCCTTAGTCAGTCTTCGCTTAATCCGTAGTCCCTGTTTCGAGTTGCAAATATTAGCAATAGAACCAGTATCAAATACCCAGGTGCTACTGCGAGCTCTAGTAAGGTACACATCAATAACATGTATATCACATATACCTTTGTTCACCTTGCCATCCTTCTTATCCGCCAAATACTTGGGGCAGTTCCTCTTCCAGTGACCAGTCCCTTTGCAGTAGAAACACTCGGTCTCAGGCTCAGGTCCAGACTTGGGTTTCTTCTCTTGAGCAGCAACTTGTTTGCCATTCTTCTTAAAGTTCCCTTTCTTCTTTCCTTTACCCTTTTTCTTGAAACTGGTGGTCTTTTTGACCATCAACGCTTGATGTCCCTTCTTGATTTCTATCTCCGCAACCTTTAGCATTGCGAAGAGCTCGGGAATCGTCTTATCCATCCCTTGCATATTATAGTTCATCACGAAGCTCTTGTAGCTTGGTGGTAGTGATTTGAAGAACTATGTCAATGACACTATCAAACGGAAGATTAACTCCCACCTGAGTCAAGTGATCATGGTACCCAGACATTCTGAGTATATGTTCACTGACAGAACTATTCTCGTCCATCTTGCAGTTGTAGAACTTATTGGAGACTTCATATCTCTCAATCCGGGCATTTGCTTGAAATATTAACTTCAACTCCTGGAACATATCATATGCTCCATAACGTTCAAATCGTCATTAAAGTCCCGGTTCTAAGCCGTAAAGCATGGCATACTGAACTGTTGAGTAGTCATCAGTTTTGCTCTGCCAGACGTTCATAACATCTGGCGTTGCTCCTGCAACGGGTTTGGTACCCCAGCGGTGCTTCCAGGATGTAATTCTTCTGTGCAGCAATGAGGATAATCCTCAAGTTACGGACCTAGTCCGTGTAATTGCTACCATCATCTTTCAACTTTGCTTTCTCAAGGAATGCGTTAAAATTCAACGGAACAACAACACGGGCCATCTATCTACAATAACATAGACAAGAAAAATACTATTAGGTACTAAGTTCATGATAAATTTAAGTTCAATTAATCATATTACTTAAGAACACCCACTTAGATAGACATCTCTCTAATCATCTTAGTGATCACGTGATCCATATCAACTAAACCATAACCGATCATCACGTGAAATGGAGTAGTTTTCAATGGTGAACATCACTATGTTGGTCATATCTACTATATGATTCACGCTCGACCTTTCGGTCTCAGTGTTCCGAGGCCATATCTGCATATGCTAGGCTCGTCAAGTTTAACTCGAGTATTCTTTGTGTAAAACTGTCTTACACCCGTTGTAGATGAACGTTGAGCTTATCACACCCGATCATCATGTGGTGTCTCGGCACGACGAACTTTGGCAATGGTGCAAACTTAGGGAGAACACTTTTACCTTGAAATGTAGTGAGAGATCATCTTATAATGCTACCGTCAACCAAAGCAGAATAAGATGCATAAAGGATAAACATCACATGCAATCAATATAAGTGATATGATATGGCCATCATCATCTTGTGCCTTTGATCTCCATCTCCAAAGCACCGTCATGATCACCATCATCACCGGCGCGACACCTTGATCTCCATCATAGCATCTTTGTCGTCTCGCCAACTATTGCTTCTACGACTATCGCTATCGCTTAGTGATAAAGTAAAGCAATTACAGGGCGATTGCATTGCATACAATAAAGCGACAACCATATGGCTCCCGCCAGTTGCCGGTAACTCTGTTATAAAACATGATCATCTCATACAATAAATATAGCATCATGTCTTGACCATATCACATCACAACATGCCCTGCAAAAACAAGTTAGACGTCCTCTACTTTGTTGTTGCAAGTTTTACGTGGCTGCTACGGGCTGAGCAAGAACCGTTCTTACCTACGCATCAAAACCACAACGATAATTCGTCAAGTTAGTGCTGTTTTAACCTTCTCAAGGACCGAGCGTAGCCACACTCGGTTCAACTAAAGTTGGAGAAACGGACACCCGCCAGCCACCTATTTGCCAAGCACATCGGTAAAACCAGTCTCGCGTAAGCGTACGCGTAATGTCGGTCCGGGCCGCTTCATCCAACAATACCGCCGAACCAAAGTATGACATGCTGGTAAGCAGTATGACTTGTATCGTCCACAACTCACTTGTGTTCTACTCGTGCATATACCATCTACGCAATAACCTGGCTCGGATGCCACTGTTGGGGAACATGGTAATTTCAAAAAAATTCCTACGCACACGCAAGATCATGGTGATGCATAGCAACAAGAGGGGAGAGTGTCGTCTACGTACCCTCATAGACCGTTAAACGGAAGCGTTATGAAAACGCGGTTGATGTAGTCGTACGTCTTCACGATCGACCGACCTAAGTACCGAACGTACGACACCTCCGTGTTCAGCACACGTTCAGCTCGGTGACGTCCCGCGAACTCACGATCCAGTAGAGCTCGGTGAAGAGTTTCGTCAGCACGACAGCATGGTGACGATGTTGATGAAGCTACCATTGCATGGATTCGCCTAAGCATCGCTATAGTATGGACGAGGTGGATTATGGTGGAGGGGGGCACCGCACACGGATGGGAGAGATCAATGATCAACTTGTGTGTCTAGAGGTGCCCCCTGCCCCCATATATAAAGGAGCAAGGGGGGAGGCCGGCCGGCCCTAGAGGGCGCGCCAGGAGGAGGAATCCTCCTCCTAGTAGGAGTAGGATTCCCCTCTTTCCTACTCCTACTAGGAGGGGGAAAGGAAGGGGGAGAAGAAGAAGGAAAGGGGGCGCCGCCCCCCCTCTCCTAGTACAATTCGGACCAGAGGGGGAGGGGGCGTGCGGCCTGCCCTGGTCAGCCCCTCTCTCTCTCCACTAGGGCCCAACAAGGCCCATTAACCCCCGGGGGGTTCCGGTAACCCCTCCGGCACTCCAGTAAAATCCCGATTTCACCCGGAACTCTTCCGATGTTCAAATGTAGGCTTCCAATATATCAATCTTTATATCTCGACCATTTCGAGACTCCTCGTCATGTTCGTGATCATATCCGGGACTCCGAACTACCTTCGGTACATCAAAACATATAAACTCATAATACCGATCGTCACAGAACTTTAAGCGTGCGGACCCTGCGGGTTCGAGAACTGCGTAGACATGAACGAGACATGTCTCCGGCCAATAACCAATAGCGGAACCTGGATGTTCATATTGGTTCCTACATATCATACGAAGATCTTTATCGGTCAAACCTCATAACAATATACGTTGTTCCCTTTGTCATCGCTATGTTACTTGCCCGAGATTCGATCGCCGGTATCCCAATACCTAGCTCAATCTCGTTACCGTCAAGTCTCTTTACTCGTTTCATAATGCAACATCCCGCAACTAACTCATTATTCACATTGCTTGCCAAGCTTATAGTGATGTGCATTACTGAGAGGGCCCAGAGATACCTCTCCGACATTATTCTTGATCTATGCCAACTCCACGAACACCATCAGAGACACCTGTAGAGCACCTTTATAATCACCCAGTTATGTTGTGACGTTTGGTAGCACACAAAGTGTTCCTCCGGTATTCGGGAGTTGCATAATCTCATAGTCATAGGAACATATATAAGTCATGAAGAAAGCAATAGCAGTAAACTTAAACGATCAAGTGCTAAGCTAACGAAATGGGTCAAGTCAATCACATCATTCTCCTAATGATGTGATTGTTGGGGAACGTAGCAGAAATTCAAAAAAATTCTACGCAACACCAAGATCAATCTATGGAGTAATCTAGCAACGAGGGAAGGAGAGTGCATCTACATACCCTTGTAGATTGCTAAGCGGAAGCGTTCAAGTTAACGGGGTTGATGGAGTCGTACTCACCGTGATCCAAATCACCGATGATCCTAGTGCCGAACGGACGGCACCTCCGCGTTCAACACACGTGCAGCCCGGTGACGTCTCCCAGGCCTTGATCCAGCAAGGGGAGAGGGAGAGGTTGGGGAAGACTTCGTCCAGCAGCAGCACGACGGCGTGGTGGTGGTGGAGGAGCGTGGCAATCCTGCAGGGCTTCGCCAAGCACCGTGGGAGAGGAGGAGGGAGAGAGGCAGGGCTGCGCCATGGAGAGGTGAAAACTCATGTGTTGGCAGCCCCCAAATCCTCAAGTATATATAGGGGAGAGGGAGGGGTTGCGCCCCCACCTAGGGTTCCACCCTAGGGACGGCGGCCAGCCCAAGATCCCATCTGGTGGGGCGGCCAAGGGGGGAGAGGGGAAACTTGCCCCCCAAGTTAGGTGGGTGCGCCCCCTCCCCAAACCCTAGGCGCCTTGGGCCCTTGTGGGGGGCGCACCAGCCCACATGGGGCTGGTCCCCTCCCACACTTGGCCCATGCAGCCCTCCGGGGCTGGTGGCCCCACTTGGTGGACCCCCGGGACCCTCCCGGTGGTCCCGGTACATTACCGATAAAACCCGAAACTTTTTCGGTGACCAAAACAGGACTTCCCATATATAAATCTTTACCTCCGGACCATTTCGGAACTCCTCGTGATGTCCGGGATCTCATCCGGGACTCCAAACAACATTCGGTAACCACATACAAACTTCCTTTATAACCCAAGCGTCATCGAACCTTAAGTGTGTAGACCCTACGGGTTCGGGAACCATGCAGACATGACCGAGACGTTCTCCGGTCAATAACCAACAGCGGGATCTGGATACCCATGTTGGTTCCCACATGTTCCACGATGATCTCATCGGATGAACCACGATGTCGAGGATTCGATCAATCCCGTATTCAATTCCCTTTGTCCAGCGGTATTGTACTTGCCCGAGATTCGATCGTCGATATCCCGATACCTTGTTCAATCTCGTTACCGGCAAGTCTCTTTTACTCATTCCGTAACACATCATCCCGTGATCAACTCCTTGATCACATTGTGCACATTATGATGATGTCCTACCGAGTGGGCCCAGAGATACCTCTCCGTCACACGGAGTGACAAATCCCAGTCTCGATTCGTGCCAACCCAACAGACACTTTCGGAGATACCCGTAGTGCACCTTTATAGCCACCTAGTTACGTTGTGACGTTTGGCACACCCAAAGAATTCCTACGGTATCCAGGAGTTGCATAATCTCATGGTCTAAGGAAATGATACTTGACATTAGAAAAGCTTTAGCATACGAACTACACGATCTTGTGCTAGGCTTAGGATTGGGTCTTGTCCATCACATCATTCTCCTAATGATGTGATCCCGTTATCAACGACATCCAATGTCCATGGTCAGGAAATCGTAACCATCTATTGATCAACGAGCTAGTCAACTAGAGGCTTACTAGGGACATGGTGTTGTCTATGTATCCACACATGTATCTGAGTTTCCTATCAATACAATTCCAGCATGGATAATAAACGATTATCATGAACAAGGAAATATAATAATAACCAGTTTATTATTGCCTCTAGGGCATATTTCCAACAGTGATCCCGTTGATCAAATAACAACTCATGTCTATGGCTAGGAAACTTAACCATCTTTGATCAATGAGCTAGTCAAGTAGAGGCATACTAGTGACACTATGTTTGTCTATGTATTCACACATGTATTATGTTTCCGGTTAATACAATTCTAGCATCAATAATAAACATTTATCATGAAATAAGGAAATAAATAATAACTTTATTATTGCTACTCAGAGTCATTCGGATAGGTGTTAAGGCTTGCATCGACGTAACCCTTTACGCCGAACTCTTTATCACCTCCATAATCGAGAAATATGTCCTTATTTTCTCCAAGGACAATTTTGACCGCTGTCTGGTGATCTACTCCTTGATCACCTTGTACCCTCTTGCCAGACATGTGGCAAGGCACACATCAGGTGCGGTACACAGCATAGCATACTATGGAGCCTATGTCTAAGCATAGGGGACGACCTTCGTCCTTTCTCTCTAATCTGCCGTGGTCGAGCTTTAAGTCTTAACTTCATACCTTACAACTCAGGCAAGAACTCCTTCTTTGACTGAACCATCTTGAACACCTTCAAGATCATGTCAAGGTATGTGCTCATTTGAAAGTACCATTAAGCGTTTTGATCTATCCTTGTAGATCTTGATGCTCAATGTTCAAGTGGCTTAATCCAGGTTTTCCATTGAAAAACACTTTTCAAATAACCCTATATGCTTTCCAGAAATTCTACATCATTTCTGATCAACAATATGTCAACAACATATACTCATCAGAAATTCTATAGTGCTCCCACTCACTTCTTTGGAAATACAAGTTTCTCATAAACTTTGTATAAACCCAAAATCTTTGATCATATCATCAAAACGTAAATTCCAACTCCGAGATGCTTACTCCAGTCCTTAGAAGGATTGCTGGAGCTTTGCATACTTGTTAGCATTTTTCAGGATTGACAAAATCTTCTGGTTGTATCTCATACAACCTTTCCTCAAGAAAATCGTCGAGGAAACAATGTTTTTGACATCCTATCTGCAAGATTTCATAAATAATGTAGTAACTGCTAACATAATTCCAACAGAATTTTAGCATCTCTATGTGTGAGAAAGTCTCATCGTAGTCAACTCCTTGAACTTGTCGGGAAACATCTTAACGACAAGTCGAGCTTTCTCAATGGTGACACTTACCATCATTGTCTGTCTTCCTTTTAAAATCCATCTGCACCCAACAGCCTTACGACTATCAAGTAGTTCTTCCAAAGTCTACACTTTGTTTTCATACATGGATCCTCTCTCGGATTTTATGGCCTCGAGCCATTTTTCGGAATCCGGGCCCACCATTGCTTCTCCATAGCTCGTAGGTTCATTGTTGTCTAGCAACATGACTTCCAAGACAGGATCACGTGCCACTTTGAAGTAGTACGCATCCTTGTCGTCCTACGAGGTTTGGTAGTGACTTGATTCGAAGTTTCATGATCACTATCATAAGCTTCTACTTCAATTGGTGTAGGTGCCATAGGAACAACTTCCTGTGCCCTGCTACACACTAGTTGAAGTGACGGTTTTGTGGCCTCATCAAGTCTCCACCATCCTCCCACTCAATTCTTTTGAGAGAAACCTTTTTCTCGAGAAAGGACCCGATTTCAGAAACAATCCCTATTGTTTTCGGATCTGAGACAGGAGGTATACCCAGCTGTTTTGGGTGTCCTATGAAGATGCATGTATCTGCTTTTGGGTTCGAGCTTATCAGCCTGAAACCTTTTCACATAAGTATCGTGGCCCCAAACTTTTAAGAAACAACAGCTTAGGTTTCTCTAAACCATAGTTCATACGGTGTCGTCTCAACGGATTTGTGTGGTGCCCTATTTAAAGTGAATGTGATTGTCTCTAATGCCTAACCCATAAACGATAGTGGTAATTCGATAAGAGACATCATGGTATGCACCACATCCAATAGGGTGCAGTTATGATGTTCGGACACACCATCACACTATGGTGTTCCCGGCGGTATTAGTCGTGAAACAATTTCCACAATGTCTTAATTGTGTGCCAAACTCGTAACTCAGATATGAATCTCTATGATCATATCATAGACATTTTATCCTCTTGTCACGACGATCTTCAACTTCACTCTAAAATTACTTGAACCTTTCAATAATTCAGACTCATGATTCATCAAGTAAATATACTTTAGCATCAACTCAAATCATCTGTGAAGTAAGAACATAACGATATCCACTACATGCCTCAGCACTCATTGGACTGCACACATCAAGATGTATTACTTCCAACAAGTTGCTTTCTTGTTCCATCTTACTGAAAACGGGGCTTTTCAGTCATCTTGCCCATGTGGTATGATTTGCATGTCTCAAGTGATTCAAAATCAAGTGAGTCCAAATGATCCATCTGTATGGAGTTTCTTCATGCATATCTACCAACAAACATGGTTCGCATGTCTCAATCTTTTCAAAAACTAGTGAGTCCAAAGATCCATCAACATGGAGCTTCTTCATGCGTTTTATACCAATATGACTCAAATTGCAGTGCCACAAGTGTGTGGTACTATCATTACTATCTTATATCTTTTGGCATGAACATGTGTAGCACTACGATCGGGATGGTAATATTCAAATAAACAGAGTAACCATTATTCTCCTTAAATGAATAACCGTATTGCGATAAACATAATCCAATCATGTCTATGCCCAACGCAGACACCAAATAACAATTATTTAGGTTTTAATACCAATCTCGATGGTAGAGGGAGCGTACGATATTTGATTACATCAGCCTTGGAAATACTTCCAACACATATCGTCATCTCACCTTTAGCTAGTCTCCGTTTACTCCGTAGCCTTTTATTTCGAGTTACTAACACTTAGCAACCGAACTGGTATCTAATACCATGGTGCTACTAGGAGTACTAGTGAAGTACACATTAACACAATGTATATCCAATATACTTCTATCGACCTTGCCAGCCTTCTCATGTACCAAGTATCTAGGGTAATTCTGCTCCAGTGGCTGTTCCCCTTATTACAGAAGCACTTAGTCTCGGGTTTGGGTTCAACCTTGGGTTTCTTCACTAGAGCAGCAGCTGATTTGCCGTTTCATGAAGTATCCCTTCTTGACCTTGCCCTTCTTGAAACTAGTGGTTTCACCAACCATCAACAATTGATGCTCCTTCTTGATTTCTACTTTTGTGGTGTCAAACATCGCGAATATCTCAAGGATCATCATATATGTCCCTGATATGTTATAGTTCATCACGAAGCTCTAGCAGCTTGGTGGTAATGACTTCGGAGAAACATCACTATCTCATATGGAAGATCGACTCCCACTCGATTCAAATGATTGTTGTACTCAGACAATCTGAGCACAAGCTCAACAATTGAGCTTTTCTCCCTTAGTTTGCAGGCTAAGAAAATCGTCGGAGGTCTTATACCTCTTGACATGGGCACGAGCCTGAAATCCCAATTTCAGCCCTCAAAACATCTCATATGTTCCGCGACGTTTCAAAAACGTCTTCGGTGCCTCAACTCTAAACTGTTTAACCGAACTATCACGTAGTTATCAAAACGTGTATGTCAGATGTTCGCAACATCCACAGACGATGTTCGAGGTTCAGCACACTGAGCGGTGCATTAAGGACATAAGCCTTCTATGAAGCAATGAGGACAATCCTTAGTTTACGGACCCAGTCTGCATAATTGCTACTATCAACTTTCAACTAAATTTTCTCTAGGAACGTATCTAAAACAGTAGAACTAAAGCATAAGCTACGACATAATTTGCAAAGTCCTTTCGACTATGTTCATGATAATTGAGTTCATCTGATTATTTCATGAACTCCCACTCAGACAGACATCCCTCTAGTCATCTAAGTGATACATGATGCGAATCAACTAGGCCGTGTCCGATCATCACGTGAGACAGACTAGTCATCATCGGTGAACATCTCATGTTGATCGCATCTTCTATACGATTCATGTTCGACCTTTCGGTCCTCCGTGTTCCGAGGCCATGTCTGTACATGCTAGGCTCGTCAAGTTAACCTAAGTGTTTCGCATGTGTTCCGAGGCCATGTCTGTACATGCTAGGCTCGTCAACACCCGTTGTATTCGAACGTAAGAATCTATCACACCCAATCATCACGTGGTGCTTCGAAACGACGAACCTTCGCAACGGTGCACAGTTAGGGAGAACACTTTTCTTGAAATTTTAGTGAGGGATCATCTTATTTAAGCTACCGTCGTTCTAAGCAAATAAGATGTAAAACATGATAAACATCACATGCAATCAAATAGTGACATGATATGGCCATCATCACTTTGCTCCTTTTGATCTCCATCTTCGGGGCTCCATGATCATCATCATCACCGGCATGACACCATGATCTCCATCATCATGATCTCCATCATCGTGTCTTCATGAAGTTGTCTCGCCAACTATTACTTCTACTACTACAGCTAACGGTTAGCAATAAAGTAAAGTAATTACATGACGTTTATGTTGACACGCAGGTCATAAATAAATTAAGACAACTCCTATGGCTCCTGCCGGTTGTTATATTCATCGACATGCAAGTCGTGATTCCTATTACAAGAACATGATCAATCTCATACATCACATATATCATTCATCACATCCTTTTGGCCATATCACATCACATGGCATACCCTACAAAAACAAGTTAGATGTCCTCTGATTGTTGTTTGCATGTTTTACGTGGCTGCTATGGATTTCTAGCAAGAACGTTTCTTACCTACGTAAAACCACAACGTGATATGTCAATTGCTATTTACCCTTCATAAGGACCCTTTTCATCGAATCCGATCCAACTAAAGTGGGAGAGACTGGCACCCGCTAGCCACCTTATGCAACTAGTGCATGTCAGTCGGTGGAACCTGTCTCACGTAAGTGTACGTGTAAGGTCGGTCCGGGCCGCTTCATCCCACAATACCGTCGAAACAAGATTGGACTAGTAACGGTAAGCATATTGAACAAAATCAACGCCCACAACTACTTTGTGTTCTACTCGTGCATAGAATCTACGCATAGACCTGGCTCATGATGCCACTGTTGGGGAACGTAGCAGAAATTCAAAAAAATTCTACGCAACACCAAGATCAATCTATGGAGTAATCTAGCAACGAGGGAAGGAGAGTGCATCTACATACCCTTGTAGATCGCTAAGCGGAAGCGTTCAAGTGAACGGGGTTGATGGAGTCGTACTCGCCGTGATCCAAATCACCGATGATCCTAGTGCCGAACAGACGGCACCTCCGCGTTCAACACACGTGCAGCCCGGTGACGTCTCCCAGGCCTTGATCCAGCAAGGGGAGAGGGAGAGGTTGGGGAAGACTTCGTCCAGCAGCAGCACGACGACGTGGTGGTGGTGGAGGAGCGTGGCAATCCTACAGGGCTTCGCCAAGCACCGCGGGAGAGGAGGAGGGAGAGAGGCAGGGCTGCGCCATGGAGAGGTGAAAACTCATGTGTTGGCAGCCCCCAAATCCTCAAGTATATATAGGGGAGAGGGAGGGGTTGTGCCCCCACCTAGGGTTCCACCCTAGGGGCGGCGGCCAGCCCAAGATCCCATCTGGTGGGGCGGCGGCCAGCCCAAGATCCCATCTGGTGGGGCGGCCAAGGGGGGGAGAGGGGAAACTTGCCCCCCAAGTTAGGTGGGTGCGCCCCCTCCCCAAACCCTAGGCGCCTTGGGCCCTTGTGGGGGGCGCACCAGCCCACCTGGGGCTGGTCCCCTCCCACACTTGGCCCATGCAGCCCTCCGGGGCTGGTGGCCCCACTTGGTGGACCCCCGGGACCCTCCCGGTGGTCCCGGTACGTTACCGATAAAACCCGAAACTTTTCCGGTGACCAAAACAGGACTTCCCATATATAAATCTTTACCTCCGGACCATTCCGGAACTCCTGTGATGTCCGGGATCTCATCCGGGACTCCGAACAACATTCGGTAACCACATACAAACTTCCTTTATAACCCTAGCATCATCGAACCTTAAGTGTGTAGACTCTACGGGTTCGGGAACCATGCAGACATGACAGAGACGTTCTCCAGTCAATAACCAACAGCGGGATCTGGATATCCATGTTGGTTCCCACATGTTCCACGATGATCTCATCGGATGAACCACGATGTCGAGGATTCGATCAATCCCGTATTCAATTCCCTTTGTCCAGCGGTATTGTACTTGCCCGAGATTCGATCGTCGGTATCCCGATACCTTGTTCAATCTCGTTACCGGCAAGTCTCTTTTACTCATTCCGTAACACATCATCCCGTGATCAACTCCTTGATCACATTGTGCACATTATGATGATGTCCTACCGAGTGGGCCCAGAGATACCTCTCCGTCACACGGAGTGACAAATCCCAGTCTCGATTCGTGCCAACCCAACAGACACTTTCGGAGATACCCGTAGTGCACCTTTATAGCCACCCAGTTACGTTGTGACGTTTGGCACACCCAAAGCATTCCTACGGTATCCAGGAGTTGCACAATCTCATGGTCTAAGGAAATGATACTTGACATTAGAAAAGCATTAGCATATGAACTACACGATCTTGTGCTAGGCTTAGGATTGGGTCTTGTCCATCACATCATTCTCCTAATGATGTGATCCCGTTATCAACGACATCCAATGTCCATGGTCAGGAAATCGTAACCATCTATTGATCAACGAGCTAGTCAACTAGAGGCTTAATCCACACATGTATGTGAGTTTCCTATCAATACAATTCCAGCATGGATAATAAATGATTATCATGAACAAGGAAATATAATAATAACCAGTTTATTATTGCCTCTAGGGCATATTTCCAACAGTGATCCCGTTGATCAAATAACAACTCATGTCTATGGCTAGGAAACTTAACCATCTTTGATCAATGAGCTAGTCAAGTAGAGGCATACTAGTGACACTATGTTTGTCTATGTATTCACACATGTATTATGTTTCCGGTTAATACAATTCTAGCATCAATAATAAACATTTATCATGAAATAAGGAAATAAATAATAACTTTATTATTGCCTCTAGGGTATATTTCCTTCAATAAAATGGGTTTATGTTGTGGATGGAGATGGCGATGACGTGGGTGAAGATGATCTCCACGATGCCTTGAGTGTTGGTGATGATGATGGCTTCAAACTCCCTCAGCCGAAGGAGGTAGATCCTTGGCTGAGTCAACCCACTAGGAGAGAAGGTGTTCTCAGTTTTGATGCGGTGATTGAAAAAATGTGATTAATCTAGGATAGGATTTTTAGGCCGGTATACACACTAGGGGCATGGAGCGGTGGATATATTGATATTGATTTGGTATTTGTTTATCTTTATGATATTGTATATATGTTTGATCAAACTTAGAAGGCATTGACTAACTTAGTTCATACGTCGTCTATTTGGCGACGAGGTAGTAAGTGTTTATGGTGCTAGTGACGAGTATTGTGAAAGCCAAAGTTTAAACAATTTTTTAAAATTTATACCGAACGAAAGGAACATTTGGAAACTGCTTGTTCTCCATGTTGTCGGATCCCAAGGCGTTGACCCTAGGTGATGGACCGTCGGCTATCGGTGCACGAGGATGGTTGTGGTGGTTGTTGATGCTAGTGGTTAGGCCGACAGAGTCTGGCCTTCTCCATGGCGAGGTGATAGGCGTCGACGGTGGTTTTGGTGGGCCAGACGTCCAAGAGAGTGCGGGATGAAACCAGGTGAACACCGACGATGGTGATGCTTGCGAGGGCCATTACCTTTATGAAGGTGTCAAAGATGTGGTTTCCCTCTCGTAATCCATATTGCTCCTGGGGAAACCATAGGTCTGGGTGCCCTCGGACCGGACAATAACGTCATATGTGGTGTGCTACCCTCTTGGGGGCATCGTTTTGGAGTTGGTGTTAGTTGGTGGGACATGTGGTTTTGGTGAGGCGTGCATTGTAACCGGCCTCTCTAGGGCCCTCACTTAGATGGCTGAGTGGCAACTGTTTCGGGTGATCCATTACGACGGTGTGTCATTGCACAGGTAGTGTGCAATGCCAGTGACAATGATGCCGACCGGTGGTGTGGTTGACCAGGACATAGATCCGGAGGGAGTGGCGGTAGGTCGCGATCATGGCGCGTAGTGACGTCTCCGAGGGCATGTTTGGTTCATGACTAACTTTGCCACAACTAACCTTAGGCCAAGTGTGGCTGGCACAAAAAGTATGGCTAACAAAATGGCCATCACAAGTGTGGCAAGATTTAGCAAAAAATTGAGGCTATAACATGTGGACCATGTCGCTAGAAAAGTGTGACAAGCCACAAATGTGGCAATGAACTAAACACATGCCTAATATGTTGTGGCATGACTAAGGTTAGGCGTAGCAACCTTAGGCTGGAAAACAAACAGGCCCGTAGTGTTTTGTCTGGGGGCGGTGGCCATGCCCAGATTTACTTTCGACAATCACTTGCGACTGAGAGGTGGGATCACCGGAGCGCCTCCAATGTGAAATTTTGGCGGTACTGTCTCTTTTAGCCAGTTTGTGCTGCGACTGGACTTGCACGCCTAGCTCCGTGGGTGCCTCGTGATGTATGGGTTGCATGCCTAGTGTGTGCACAGTCTTTGGTTTGTGCGGTTATGACGTCTGAATCATGTGTGCTTGCATTATCTTCATTGGCCTCGACATGTATTATTGTTGTTGTTTTTTTAATCTTTTTTTCAAAAGAAGGATTATCTCTGGCCTCTGCATCAAGGAATCAAGCAATGCACACAACTAGTCATAGATTCGGCCTTATGTGACTATGCTCTTTGCAGTGTATTTCTTTGTGTGTATGTGTTCATTTTGATTGTGTGCATCTTTTAATTGTGTAGAGGCTGGGTGTTTAGTCATTGTATCTTTCATATCTGCTGATGCTTTGACTATGAGCATCCTGTGTAGAAAAAGAACCGTGCTCGGCCTCACTGTCATTCATTCTTCTGTTCATTCCCATGTCACCTACTTCCTTTATTCGGAATTACTTGTTTTGAAAATGGATGTATCTAGAACTAAAATACATATAGATACATTCATTTCTGTGACAAGTAATTCCGAACGGAGGGAGTACTTTCTGGTGGTTTAGCGCCGTAGTATTATTTTTCTATACGCGACCTGATTCAAGTCAAATTCAGTTAGCCGCACATTACGCACGACCGCGACATTCTCCATGTCCCGATCCCGACAGTCGAGGTCCCGTTTCTAGATTCAGTGTAGTGTCGGTGCAGCAACAGGCAACAAAGGTGCCCCTCCCTTGGCACCAGCACGCACGGGCCAGAGACAAATTACAGCGGACGCAACATGCGACCGTCCACGACAGGGACAGACAGCAGAGAGAACTGTAGCAACATTCTGAATCGAGTAACGATGGAAAAGTTCACAAGATCACTGCTTGATGAATTACGTTTGCTTCTGTCTTCCAGACTTCCAGGCTGCCGGTCTGCCACCAAGTCTTGAGTCATGGTCACGCTTGTACATCTACTCTGAATCCTGATGAACCAACCAAAGCCCCCTTCAACGGACGAAGCGATCAGTAAATCAATATTCAGGTTGCAGTTACACATTTGATCCACATCCTGTCCTGCCACACCTCACACACGTGAGCTCCTTTTTTGTTTTTCATTTGAGAGAGAGAAACACACGTGGGCTCCTGCTTCACGAAGATTCCCATCTGCTTCTGGGCCCAAAGCGACAGAGACAGAAAAACACAAGCCACGTACCGCTTCAGCGTATACGCACTCGCACGGGGCTTCACCACCTCTTTTTAGTCCCACCTCGCCTAGCGAGGGAGCGAACGACTAGCTTAAATAGCGTCCTCCTCCGCACCTACTCGCCGAGCTTAAACTGCTCGCTTCCAACGGTGGAAGGATAACGGGCCGCTGCACATCCCACTTCAACGAACCTCCATTTTTTTTCTCCCTCTCTCCTCCTTTTTTTTTTGCTTGTGATTCTTCTTTTTTGCTTCTGCAAACTGTCATAAATTTGCCATTTGAGCTGAATAGCAAACATGGAGAAACAAGACAGCGAGGGGGTTGAACTTCT
>NC_041390.1:534830114-534876783 GCF_002162155.2 Triticum dicoccoides | reverse complement strand
TGAAATGCACAAGTTGTCCCTCCTTTTCTTCTTTTGCTTGTGATTCTTCTTTTTTGCTTCTGCAAACTGTCATAAATTTGCCATTTGAGCTGAATAGCAAACATGAAGAAACAAGACAGCGAGGGGGTTGAACTTCTGAAATGCACAAGCTGTCCCTCCTTTTCTTCTTTTGCTTGTGATTCTTCTTTTTTGCTTCTGCAAACTGTCATAAATTTGCCATTTGAGCTGAATAGCAAACATGGAGAAACAAGACAGCGAGGGGGTTGAACTTCTGAAATGCACAAGTTGTCCCTCCTATGATCCTATCTAGGGGTATCTTGGATCCCGTTGTTACTACAGATCGAACGTAAAATGCCGGCGGAGATGCATCATGCGTCCTTCAAGTTCAACGTACGAGAGGAGACAGCAGGGGTCCAAAATGGAGGATGGGAAATTTCAGAACACTTCACTTTGAACAGGATTTCTAGACTTGCCGGCTGTCAGCAACTAATCATCATGGTCGCTGCGATTCACAAAACCGCTTTGCAGTCACAGCAGAAAGAACGCATGATCACAGGTTGGGCCGATTCGAACACTGAAGAACACCATTGAACATGACTTCATGCCAAACAAATTTTACATCAACTCTGTTACCTCTGCGCTAGCTCTACTTCCTGCTACTGCACTAATAAGCAAAAAAGAAGAAAGAACAGGCACGAGCTCGAAAATCTACTCCGATTCTCTGAATCCTGAACCTGAAACCAACTAACAAGCCCCCGGAGTAATCAGTAGTAGTATCCGCCGCGGCGACGCCGGTCGTGGTTGCGGAGGGCGCAGCAGCCGAGGGAGTAGGCGAGGAGGATGAGCAGGAGGGCGGCGATGTTGGCGCCGGCCACGGCCCGCCAGTTGCTCTTGGCGGTGGCCAGCACGCCCACCTTGCACGCGTTGCACCGGAAGCACATCAGGCTCGGCTCGTTGCTCCACGCCTGGCAGTCCGCGTCCGCCGTGCCCAGCCCGCTCGCCGGGGCCTCATAGAACGTCGCGTTCACCGCCCGGTACCCGCAGTACGCCGGCGGCTTGCAGCACCCGGACTGCACGCAAAAGATTGTTCATTTCAGAGCAGACACTTTGTTAGCTGGCTCGATGACCTGCTTTAATTTATTCAAGGAGGAGCAGAGTAGAGTAACAGGGATCATTAAGCCACGAAAACAAAAAAGTTATCTCAAAATATAAGACACTTTGATTCGTTAGCACAAATCTTTCATTGATACTTTATTTACCCCCACCAATATGTTTTTTATGTGTTACAGAATCATAGCATACCTAACTACATCCAGTTTTGTGCAAAGCAAGCATTGTGTTGGTTAAGACCTTGGCTTAGTGAGTCGAAATATCTCTTACCCCTTCCTTCCAAAATATAAGGTGTATTATTATTTTTTTCAAATTTAAACTTCTCTAACTTTGATCAAGTTTATATAAAAAAATATCAATATTTACAATACAAAATTGGTATCGTTAGATTCATCATGAAATTGTATTGTAGGTGTTGATATATTTTGCTATAAACTTGCTCAAACATAGACACATCTGACTTTAGAATACAAATACACCTTGTATTTTGGAGTCATGGGTATTTTAGATTTTAGGATGGATGGAATAAGAAACAAGCCAAAAACAAAACAAATAACAAGTGCCATTTTTAAGAAGAAAATATGCACACAATATTTGATACATAAAACAGAAAGAAAACAATTTAATATCTTGAATATCGTTTCTTTCGAATGAACTTAATTGTTTTGGCATGGTTACAGAAAAATGGCAGTTTTTTCAAAAACAAAAAAAAGCTTTTGTAGTAGAAATACACTTCGTTCATCCACCAACATTTTTCACGCCAATCCTCAGTTTACACGATATTTGATATTGTTTGGATATTGCATTTTTGGTGTTTGTACTTTTGAGTCATCAAGCGAGTGATGTTTATAGTTCTAGTGAAATGAACAAGAGCTTTGCTATATGGCGATCAAGATATGGATGTAGGCAATTAATCACCAGCCTTACTTAGCAGCTCATGAATTGAAGGGACATATTAATGCAACGTTCAATCTCCATAAATAAATGGGCATTATTTCAGTTACTAGAATGAGAAGAGGGCAAAAAGTTATCTGAGTGAAACGGTTTTAAGTTTTTAACAGTTGGCAGGAGCAGGAGTGCGTGATACATGCACGCCATGCAAGATGCAACCATCCAAACGGATCCACAAAGCGCGCACGCATACCTGGAGGAGCGGCAGATGCAGGCGGTAGAAGTCGGTGGCGTCGATCCCGGCGGAGACGCCGCCGAGCCGGCCGCTGAACCGGCCATCCCCGCAGACGCCGGCGTCGGCCATGCAGCTCTGGATCTGTTGCCACGTCTCGTAGTCCTCGACCTTGTCCTTGAGCCAGTCGGAGTAGTCCCCGATCCGGTAGTCCCCGTAGCCGGTCCCGTCGGCGGCGGTGGCGGCGCCCTTGTTGGTGACGGCGTAGGCGAAGACGGCGACGAAGAACATGCCGACGACGAGCAGGAACATGGCGATCACGTAGAGCCAGAGGAGCGGGCTGCAGGAGCGGCAGCATGCGCCGAAGAGGGCCATGAGGGAGAGGAGGAGGATCCCGCCGCCGAGGGCGAGGGTGGGCAGCCGCAGCAGGCGCTGGCACTCGGTGGAGGCGCCGTGGTCGTGGAGGTAGGCGCCCGCGCCGAGGAGCGGGGCGGCGGCCACCAGGGACACGATGCTCAGGGCGCCCAGGACGCCGTTCGAGAGGCCCACCATTGCGGCCGGACGCCTGCGATCCTGTCGAGTCTCTCTGTGGAGTAGGGTGTGGGGCGTGCGCGCGTGTGTGTGTCAGTGTGTTTCTCCTGGTTAGCAAATGGCTGCGTCTGGCTATGTCTACGTGCCACGTGTTACAATCAGAAGGTTTTCGGATGATGTGCTCCTGTTTACTAGTACTTTCTCCGTCCCATAATATAAAAGCATTTGTACACTAGGGATACATAATTACGCTTGCCTCTGGGATCTTTTTATTTCGAGCAAAGGAACACCGCCTCCCAATCTCATGAAATTGATAAACTTGCCTCTGGGATCTTTTGGGAGATTATTTTGCGCGTGCATTGAGATGTCGGTCAAGGTTTGGCAGTTTGGGGTTTTGAGGCTAGCGTAAGGATGCAAGCGGGGCCAGTTCGCATACAATATCACTACTAGGGAACCTTATACACAAAATCTTAGCAGCAGCGCGGTACAAAAAGAGGCGCTACTGCTAATTATTGGTAGCGCGGGAACAAAACAAGCGCCACTACTACTCAGTTAGCAGTAGTGCGGTCCAGTGGAACCACGCCGCCACTAAAATCGACCGACAATACCCGTCACCCTAAGTTTAGCAGTAGCGCGCTCTTGCTGACCACGCTACTGATAAAGTTATAGTAGTAGCACGCTTTTTTGGACGGCGCTACTGCTAATTTTGAAACTGGCCACATGGTGGGCCACGCTTAGCAGTAGCGTGTGTGCCGGAAGCGCGCTGCTGCTATGTTTCTAGCTATAGCGCGGTTTACGACCCGCGCTACTGCTAAGACGCAGCATAATACCACCTTTTTCCTCCCTCCTCCCGCTCCCCCATCCTCTCTTCCTCACTTTGCTTCTTCCTCACTACTTCTCCCCGCATTACTCTCCCTCTTCTACCTACTTTTTTCTCTCTTTATTACTCCTAGCTAACTACACCACCTCCATTAATGCATCTCCTTTATCCTTTTTCTTCCGCCTCCACTAGTTGAAGTTGTCTCCTCCAAAATTAGCTACCTAGGTAGATGTAGCATTTAGTGAAGTAATAGCGTGCGGTTGGATGAGATCTATTAATAGCGTGGGGTTTCATCATATGTTTAATCTTGGACTCTAACTTGCATGATTTGAATGAAACTAACCCGGACTGACGTTGTTTTCAGCAGAATTGCTATGGTGTTATTTATGTGCAGAAACAAAAGTTCTCGGAATGACCTGAAACTTCACGGAACATCCATTCGGAAATAATAATAAAATCCTTGCAAAAGATGAAGACCAGGGGGACCACCACCTGTCCACGAGGGTGGGGGCGCGCCTACCCCCCTAAGGCGCGCCCCCCTACCTCGTGGGCCCCCTGGAGCTCCTCCGACCTCAACTCCAACTCTATATATTTGCTTTCGGGGGGGATGAGAGAGAAGAATTCATCGCATTTTACGATACGGAGCCGCTGCCAAGCCCTAAAACCTCTCGTGAGGTCTGATCTGGAGTCAGTTCGGGGCTCCGGAGAGGGGAATCCATCGCCATCGTCATCATCAACCATCCTCCATCACCAATTTCATGATGCTCACCGCCATGCGTGAGTAATTCCATCATAGGCTTGCTGGACGGTGATGGATTGGATGAGATCTATAATGTAATCGAGTTAGTTTTGTTAGGGTTTGATCCCTAGTATCCACTATGTTCTGAGATTGAGAGTAAATTGCACAAAACCACCAGTTTGAAGGTTAGGTTTGCGAAAAACACTACAATACATTTTTTGCAGAAAACATCATGTCTACGGTAATCTTTTTGCAAATAACACTGATCGGTGGATTTGGCTCGTTTAAGCATGTTTATGACAGATGGGTCCCGCTTTTCGCTAACATGCCATGACGGTTTGCTGAAAATGGTGTTAGCTGAGTTTAAATCAAAAACACCCCCAACCTTTCTTTCCTGTGCCGCCCAGCCCCCCCCCCAACCACGCCACCGTGGAGCTCAGCCTCCACCGCCGCGCCCCATGTCGGATCCGGCGACGTCCGCGCCCACTGCTCCAACGTTGCCGCACGCCACCTACATCTCTCACGCCTCGCACCCGCAGTCGAGCAGAGGACGCCGCCCGTCCCGCCCCCGGCCTAGGGGCGGCCTTCCGCCACGCGCCGAGGACGCCGTCGCCGTTGTCGCACCGAGGGGAAAGCAGAGGACACCGCTCGTCCCGGCCCCGGCTGAGGAGCGCCCTTCCGCCACGCGCCGAGGACGCCGTGCGCGCACTCCAGGACGACTGCATCGCCAGGGTCGCCTACCTCATCCAGGTCCCGCCGGTGCTCACGGCCGTCGCTCGTGATAGAGGAGCAGGAATCCGAGATGCAGAGGGGGCTGCGGCTCGATTCTTGCTGGATCCGACGCGAGAGCTGGTTAATTGCGACGAATTTCGTGGAGCTCAGGGCCATGGCAATGGGCGGCGGCGGCGCTCCTGCATGCTGCTCTGCTGGTTCGAGGGAGGGAGAGAGAGAGAAACTCGGGAGACTGCCGAGGTCGTACCGCCACGCCTACGTCTGCCTAATGCCCGAGCCTGCCCGGAGCCTCCAGCCGCTCCAAGCGCCCGTGCTGCTCCCGACCACGGCTTCCTCTGCAGAAAATCACGACGCGGCGAGCAGCTCACAGGGCAGCGGCGAGAACTATCTCGACATGTTGCGGTGAGGGGAGCAGCAGTTGGTGGCGACGGTGAGAACCGGCAACACCGGCAAGCAGCCAAGGGGACGACTTGCGTGTGCAGCGGCGCTCACCCTAGTCGTCGTGAGATCCACATCGGGATCACATGTGGGGGGCTAATTGCATTTTTGTTTTTCAATTCAGGGGTGTCTATGTAAATTCTAGGAACTAGTTTGTAAATTTAGAATAAAACCCATCTGGCACGAAACGTTATGCCACGTAAGCAAAAAAATGGACCCACATGTCATAAACATGCTTAAAGGAACCAAATCCGCCGATCAGTGTTATTTGCAAAAAGATTACCGTAGACAAGGTGTTTTCTACAAAAAAATGTATTGTGGTGTTTTTCGCAAACCTAACCTTCAAACTGGTGGTTTTGTGCAATTTACTCTAAGATTGATGTTGCTATGACTTTGCTATTCTTAATGCTTGTCACTAGGGCCCGAGTGCCATGATTTCAGATCTGAACCTATTATGTTTTCATCAATATATGAGAGTTCTTGATCCTATCTTGCAAGTCTATAGTCACCTATTATGTGTTATGATCCGTTAACCCCGAAGTGACAATAATCGGGATACTTACCGGTGATGACCATAGTTTGAGGAGTTCATGTATTCACTATGTGCTAATGCTTTGTTCCGGTACTCTATTAAAAGGAGGCCTTAATATCCCTTAGTTTCCATTAGGACCCCGCTGCCACGGGAGGGTAGGACAAAAGATGTCATGCAAGTTCTTTTCCATAAGCACGTATGACTATATTCAGAATACATGCCTACATTACATTGATGAATTGGAGCTAGTTCTGTGTCACCCTATGTTATGATTGTTACATGATGAACCACATCCGGCATAATTCTCTATCATCGATCCCTTGCCTACGAGCTTTCCATATATTGTTCTTCGCTTATTTACTTTTCCGTTGCTATTGCTATCATCACTACTGTAACGCCCTCGATGCGGCTATAGCTCCCACGTGTCGAGGCACAACTTAGAGACATAACCACATTGAAAGCAATGTCGCAAGTTAGGCAATCTTCACAACATCCCATGTAATATAGATAATAAAAGGGGAGATACATAGTTGTCTTACACTCGCCACGTCAATCAAAGTACATAAATAGCATTACAACATTCAAACACTCATGGCCCGACTACGGCGCCAAAATAAAAGATAAACCCAACAGGCGACACGGTCCCGATCTCCCCAACTGGGCACCACTACTGATCATCAGGGAAATACACATAGTATCGGCGTGAGTCCTCGTCGAACTCCCACTTGAGCTCAAGTGCGTCATCTGGAGCGGAAACATCAGGCCTGCATCTGGTTTAATAGTAATCTATGAGCCACAGGGACTCAGCAATCTCGCACCCTCGCGATCAAGACTATTTAAGCTTAATAGGAAAGGCAAGGCAAATATGTGGAGCTGCAGCAAGCGACTAGCATATATGGTGGCTATCCTGTTCGCAAAAGAGAGCGAGAAGAGGAGGCAAAGCGCGAGCGAGAATCTAGAGAACAACCTGCGCAAGCATTACTCCAAAACCGTGTTCACTTCCCGGACTCCGCCGAGAAGAGACCATCATGGTAACTCACACTGTTGATTCATTTTAATTAAGTTAAGGTTCAAGTTATCTACAACCGGATATTAACAAATTCCCATCTGCCCATAACTGCGGGCACGGCTTTGGAAAGTTCAAATCCCTGCAGGGGAGTCCCAACTTAGCCCATGACAAGCTCTCACGGTCAACGAAGGAATAGACCTTCTCCCGAGACATTCCGATCAGACTCGGTATCTCGGTTCTACAAGACACTTCGACAAGTTAAAACAAATCCAACAACACCGCCCGAATGTGCCGACAAATCCCGATAGGAGCTGCACATATCTCGTTCTCAGGGCACACTCAGATTGTCTTAACTTCCGGTAGGCCAGCCCAGAGTTGCCCCTGGTGGCCACTGGCGGCTGACGAGTTGGACCAACACTCAGAGGAGCACTGGCCCGGGGGGGGGTTAAAATAAGATGACCCTCAGGCTCCGGAAACCCAAGGGAAAAAGGGGCTAGGTGGCAAATGGTAAAACCAAGGTTGGGCATTGCAGGAAAAGCTTTAATCAAGGCGAACTATCAAGGGGTTCCCATGATCACCCAACCGCGTAAGGAACGCAAAATCCGGGAACATAACACCGATATGACAGAAACTTGGGCGGCAAAAGTGGAACAAAACACTAGGCGAGAGGCCGAGCCTTCCACCCTTTGCCAAGTATATAGATGCATTAAGATAACATGGCAATATAATGATATCCCGACAAGTAAGTAATGTTCCAACAAGGAACAGTCTCCAATCTTCACCTGCAACTAGCAACGCTATAAGAGGGGCTGAGCAAAGCGGTAACATAGCCAATCAACGGTTTGCTAGGACATGGTGGGTTAGAGGTTTGACATGGCAATTTGAGAGGCATAATAAGCAAGTGGTAGGCATCATAGCATAGGCATAGCAAAAGAGCGAGCATCTAGAAAGCAAAGATAGTAGTGATCTCGAGGGTATGATCATCTTGCCTGCAAAGTTGTCAGAGTTGACTGGATCCTCGAAAGCAAACTCAACGGGCTCCTCATTAGCGAACTCGTCTCCCGGCTCTACCCAAACAAGACAAACAAGCAACAAGGACACAATCAACCACGTGCAAACTCAAACAACATGATGCAAATATGGTATGCTATGCGGGATGCAATATGTGATGCATATGCAAGATTTGACAAGGAATGCATGAACCTGGCCTCAACTTGGAAATTCAAGTGTGCCACTAGAAAGGTGAGATGAAATCGCTTGAAAACGATATAAAGAACGCCGGAATCGGAGTTACGGTTTGGAAATGGCAAGCAATTCAAATATGACCACGTTCTGCGATTTACAGCAAGTAGTCATCTAAATGCAACAAGATGAACATGCTACATCACCCAAACATGGCATACAAATACATGGAAGGGATCCATTCATGATGATTAACAAAAGACTAGCACTGAGCTACGACCAATTCATCCATTAACAGGTTCAAACAAGCATGGCAAAAATGCATTTGGCAAACAGATTTCAGACTTAGTGAAATTAACACTTGTCTGGAATTTCAGATCAGGTAGCACTCTTTGGAGCATGAAAACAATATGCTACAGGATCTGAACATGGCAAAGTAAAGAATGACATGGAGCTACTCAAAGAGCTTAACAAAAATCCCTTAGTGACCTTGAGCCAAAAGGGATCGGAAAATACATTTGCAAGCATGTGAACATGGCAAAAACATAATCAGTTCTCAGACTTAGTGAAAACTGGAGCATGCTGGAACAGATACCAAGTAGGCATGTTTACGAGCTCGAAGCACTCACTACAGAGCAAGTCATGACAATCTAAGCATTCACCCATGAAGAATACACAAAATACAAGCTATACATGGCAAGAACAATAATATAGCATGCACGGATCAACTACAACATCCTCGGCAAAATTGCTAACAAGTAGACAATCTGCCCAGATTCATGAAATGACAAAAGTAGAGCTCGATTGACTCAAGCTAGGGTGCTCCATAATTGCAAACAAAGACATGGATGGATAGAGAACTACAAGATTAACAAAACATCCTTACTGATCATCCTCAAAAGAGGCACGGATCACTAGGAAACAACATAAACATATGACATAATGAGATAAACAGTCCAAGGACTTAGTGGAAATGCTAAGTCCCTGAAATCAGCATTAACGAATGCTCCACTTTGCAAGCTTGTGCTAGTCACCACACACATCACAAAAATGCATGGGTTGCACCCCTAGATAGATGGCAAAACATGTAACAAAACTCAAAAAAGAGCTCAGGGGCATATCATGCCCACAATAATCACGGCAAAAATGACAAATATCTAATTGGAGCAGCAGATCTGACAATTATCTCAAATAGCATCCTTCTAACAGCATTTCGGGCATAAAGATGAACTCAAATGAAAATGATGCAGTGATATGAAATGATGTGCTCTCTGAGACGAACATTTTGATATGCTATATGCCCAAAACGGAGTTATGGATGAGGAGTTACGATGCGATGAACATAGACAAAAAGTTAGGGTTCGGAGGGAAAAAGTCAACCCGAGAGGTTCCAGATCCAGATCCGGCCGGAGTTACTGTAGCAAGGCGCGGATCTCGCCAGAGAAGAGCACGAAGTTCGCCGGAGTTGGTGGATCTGGCCGGGAGGTGGAGCGTGGCGGCCGGAGTCGGTACCTGGCGCGGTCGACGGCGAGGAAGGACGGAGAGGCGGCGACGAACGGGCGGCGGGGACGGCTGAGTGATGGGGCGCGGGCTGCCGGCACGAGGCGGAGGCGCCGGACGGCGGCTGGCGGCGAAGAAGCGGCACGGCGAGGCAGGCGGTGGCGCGGCGAGCGCGGTAGGGGATCGGCGGGACCCGGTCGAGCGGCGGGGATCGGCGGGATGCCACGTGGCAGGCGCGGATTGGTGCGGAGGTGGGGCCCAGACATGTCCGGCCGGACCGGACGTGTCCAGTGCGGCGCGAGGGGTGGATCTAGGGTTAGGAATGGAGGGGATCCGGGATTTTCGAGGAGGGGTGTTTATATAGGCATTGAGGGAGCTAGGAGAGTCCAAATGAGGTGCGGTTTTAGGCCACGTGATCATGATCGAACGCTCTAGATGATGGAGAGGGTTTTGGTGGGTTTTGGGCCAAAATGGAGGGGTGTTGGGCTGCAACACACCCGAGGCCTTTTCGGTCCCTCGGTTAACCGTTGGAGTATCAAACGAAGTCCAAATGGTACGAAACTTGACAGGAGGTCTACCAGTAGTAAACCAAGGCCGCTTGTCAAGTCTCGGTCCAATCCGGAAATGTTTAATCCCCACACATGAAAGAAAGGTAGAAATGACCACCGAAGGAGAACGAAGCGCCGGAATGCAAAACGGACAACGGGGAAAATGCTTGAATGCATGAGATAAACACGTATGCAAATGCAATGCACACGATGACATGATATGAGATGTATGACAACGATAACAACACACGGAGACAAAAAAACCCGAACCCGAGAAAATAAAATAACTTAAGGTCGGAAATGGCAAGAGTTGGAGTACATATTGGGTAAATCACATCCGGGGTGTTACAACTACAAAATACCAAAAACATTACTTTTGCTACTGTTACCTTTTGCTACCGTTACCACCACTATCATATTACTTTGCTACTAAATACTTTGCTGCAGATATTAAGTTTCCAGGTGTGGTTGAATTGATAACTCAGTTGCTAATACTTGAGAATATTCTTTGGCTCCCCTTGTGTCGAATCAATAAATTTGGGTTGAATACTCTATCCTCGAAAACTATTGCGATCCCCTATACTTGTGGGTTATCAAGACTATTTTCTGGCGCCATTGCCGGGGAGCATAGCTCTATTCTTTGAGTAACTTGGGATTTATATTTGCTTATCATTATGAAGAACTTGAGAGATCCAAAAACCAAGATTTATCCCTCAACTATGAGGGGAGGTAAGGAACTGCCATCTAGCTCTGCACTTGATTCATCTTCTGTTTTGAGTAAGCTTGCGACACCTAAACCTACTTCTTCTATTTGTTCTGATATGTCGCATGTTATTGATGATGCCACTTCTGCTATGCATGATACTTATGATGAAACTACTTCTACACTTGATACTACTGTGCCACTTGGTGAATTTCTTGATGAACAACTTGCTAGGCTTAGAGAGAATGAAAATATTGAATCTGATAATATTGATGAAAGTGATGATGAAGACTTGCCCGCTATTCCTAAGGGTTATGTTTTTGATAAAGAAGCTTCTTTAGCTATTTTAGCTTGCAAAGATAGTTATGAACTTAAGAGGTTATTAGCTAAATGGAATAAGCAATCTCTAAATGCTAGGATGAAACCTGGCCCTACTTTTGCTACTTCACCTATCTTTGTTACTGATAAGGATTATGAATTCTCTGTTGATCCTGATATAATTACTTTGGTTGAATCTGATCCTTTTCATGGCTATGAATCTGAAACTGTTGTGGCACATCTTACTAAATTAAATGATATAGCCACCCTGTTCACTAATGATGAGAGAACTCGTTACTTTTGTATCCTTAAAATATTTCTGTTCTCATTAAAGGGTGATGCTAAGATATGGTTTAATTCTCTTGATCCTGGTTGTGTGCGTAGTCCCCAGGATATGATTTATTACTTCTCTGCTAAATATTTCCCTGCTCATAAGAAACAAGCTGCTTTAAGGGATATATATAATTTTGTGCAAATTGAAGAAGAGAGTCTCCCACAAGCTTGGGGGAGGCTTCTCAAGTTACTTAATGCTTTGCCTGATCATCCTCTTAAGAAAAATGAAATACTTGATATCTTTTATAATGGACTAACCGATGCCTCCAGAGATTACCTGGATAGTTGTGTTGGTTCTGTTTTCAGGGAAAGAACACTAGATGAAGCTGAAATTCTATTGAATAATATGTTGACAAATGAAAATAATTGGACACTTCCTGAACCAACTCCTGAGCCTATTCCTAAACCAACTCCGAAGAAGAGGGGTGTTCTATTTCTCAGTCCTGAAGATATGCAAGAGGCAAAGAAATCTATGAAAGAAAAGGGTATTAAAGCTGGAGATGTTAAGTATTTACCTCCTATTGAAGAAATACATGGTCTTTATTTACCGCCTGTTGAAGAAACATATGACCTTAATCCATCTCCTATTGAAGAAGTACATGGTCTTGATAACCCGACACAGGTAGTAAAGGTAAATTCTCTCTATAGATATGATAAAGTTGAAATCCCATTTACTAAGTTTGCTAGCCCATGCTTCGATGAGTTTGATAAATTTATGGTTAAGCAAGAAGATTTTAATGCTTATTTTGGTAGACAATTGAAATACAATTCAGATATGCTTGAACACTTGGGTAATTATATGGCTAATGTCAAAGGTGAACTTAAACTTATTAGTAAACATGCTTCTATGGTTACCACTCAAGTAGAACAAGTACTTAAAGCTCAAAATGATTTGCTCAATGAATTGAGTAGTAAGAATAATGATAAGGCTGTTAGAGTTATGACTAGAGGTGGTAGAATGACCCAGGAACCTTTGTATCATGAAGGCCACCCTAAGAGAATTGAGCAAGATTCTCAGAGAAATGATGTGGATGCACCTAGTCCTTCTAATAGGAAGAAAAAGAAAAATGATAGGACTTTGCATGCTTCTAGTGAACCTATTACTGAAACACCTGAGAATCCAAATGATATTTCTATCTCTCATGCTGAAACACAATCTGGTAATGAACCTGAAACTAGTGATAATGCTAATAATAATGTTCATGATGATGCCCAACCTAGTAATGATAATGATATAGAAATTGAACCTGCTGTTGATCTTGATAACCCACAATCAAAGAATCAATGTTATGATAAGAAAGACTTTGTTGCTAGGAAATATGGTAAAGAAAGAGAACCATGGGTTCAGAAACCCATGCCTTTTCCTCCCAAACCATCCAAGAAAAAGGATGATGAGGATTTTGAGCGCTTTGTTGAAATGATTAGACCTATCTTTTTGCGTATGCGATTAACTGATATGCTTAAAATGAATCCTTATGCTAAGTACATGAAATATATTGTTACAAATAAAAGAAAGATACCGGAAGCTGAAATTTCCACCATGCTTGCTAATTATACTTTTAAGGGTGGAATACCAAAGAAACTTGGAGATCGAGGAGTACCCACTATACCATGCTCCATTAAAAGAAACTATGTTAAAACTGCTTTATGTGATCTTGGAGCCGGTGTTAGTGTTATGCCTCTCTCTTTATATCGTAGACTTGATTTGAATAAGTTGACACCTACTGAAATATCTTTGCAAATGGCTGATAAATCAACTGCTATACCTGTCGGTATTTGTGAGGATGTGCCTGTTGTAGTTGCAAACGTTACTATTTTAACGGACTTTGTTATTCTTGATATTCCCGAGGACGATAGTATGTCTATTATTCTTGGAAGACCCTTTTTGAATACTGCAGGGGCTGTTATTGATTGCACTAAAGGCAATGTCACTTTTCATGTTAATGGTAATGAGCATACAGTACACTTTTCGAGGAAACAACCTCAAGTTCATAGTATCAACTCTATTGGAAAAATTCCATCGATTATATTTGGAGGTTTTGAATTTCCTTTTCCTACTGTCAAGAAGAAATATGATATTCTTATTGTTGGGGATGTGCATATCCCCGTTGAGGTAACCTAGTGTTATTCGAAAATTCTCCGGTTCCATGTTATTCGGAATGAGTTTGTTAACAAGACTTGATCAAACTTGTTAGTGGATTCCTTTTGATGATCATGAGATGGATGAATCTAGAAGGCACAACCTTCTATACCCTCCTTTTACTTTCTACTATTTATGTTAAATAAAATAAAAATAGTATTTTCTGTCTGTTATCTGAATTATCCATGCAATATAGAAATACCCCGAAAATAAAAGTTCTCCAAATGCCCTGAAATTTAAATATGATTTTTTCTGAATATTTGAGAATGTTTGGCACTGAGAACACAGCACGGGGGGCATCCACCTGGCCACGAGGGTGGAGGGTGCGCCCTACCCCCTGGGTGCGCCCCTGCCTTGTGGGCCCACGGTGGCCCTCCTCCATTTATTCATGCATCCACACACTCCTTATTCCTCCCACAAACACGAATATCCAGCTCAAACCCGAGTTCAAGCTCATTTTGCTGCCATTTTCGATCTCCTTGCTCAAAGCACCTCTCACAAAACTGCATGGGGAGATTGTTCCTTGGTATGTGACTCCTCCATTGGTCCAATTAGTTTTTGTTCTAGTGCTTTATTCATTGCAAATTTATGCTGCCTAGGTGACCATGTTCTTGAGCTTGCATGTCCAATTTATATGGTTCCAAGTAGTTTCGATGCATGATATAGGCTCTAGGCACTTGTAGGAGTAGTTGCTATCAATATTATTGAGCTTTGTTCACTTTTATTTTGAAGTTACCAAAAATTTAGAATTTTTCAGAAAATAATGAAAAGATTTTTGAGGGGCTCATCGAGCCGAAGCTCGAAGGAAAAGGCACAGAAGCCCAAATATAATCTGCCTCGCACCACGGAGGTTCGGTCGTGTGAATGGCCTTCCGATGATTTCTTGAGAGCAGCCGGGATTTATGAAGATTTTTATGAATTGGCTGAGAATGCAGGCCTCACCGCTTTCCTCCACGACCAACGCGGCCAGTATCTCTTACTCACAAATATCTTTGTGCAAAACTTTCATTTCCATTCTAGGAGCTCACCACCTACGGTGGAGTTTTATTTATATGATGAGCATAAGGAGATGTCACCTTATGATTTTTGTCGGGTTTGTTTGGTCCCTTTCGAGGGCACGACAGAGGAACCACATCGCGGCGATGTGGATGGGTTTATTTATACCATCACTATAGGGGAAACGAGGAAGTTTTTCGATGCATGAATCACTAGCATACATTTTCCTGTTTTATGCTACTTTGCAATATTTGCTAGTTGTTGCTTAATTGGTCGCGGAAACTGTGGAAACCTTAGTGTTCCTGATATTATTATTTCATTCCACAGTTTATTCAGTGATAACTCTGTTAGTATGGGCGGTATTATTGCTAAACGGTTAAGTCTGAACCGTACAAATGGCCCCATCTTTGGAGGCATCTATGCTTCACGCCTAGCTACACATTTTAACATACCTTTTAGGCATTATGAGAAGGAAGAAAAATTGTCGCCTCATGTTTATTTAGATTATAAGAGTGTGGTGGCACACGATTTTATTGTTAAGAATAGGGAAGGGAAGCTTAAATACAAATTGTTCTTTCATAAACATCATCCTGAGACTATTACCCTGCCTGCTCCTTCCTTGTTTGATTTATCTTCAGGCCAGTACCTTGTTCCGTTACAGGCTATTCACGCCTACCGGAACCCTACGTTAGCCACAGAGCCAGATTCGGAACCACAAGTTGATCCTCCATGACAGTCTAATTACCATTGGAATCCAGAGATGATTGCCAACCAGTGGCAATCAGAGTCTTCTTCATCGCAGTATGACCCCAATTATTATTATGGATATCCGTCAAGCCAACTGTGGCCATACACCAACTTAGACCAAAAGCCTAAGCTTGCGGGAGTACGTATTTCTCACCGACATTACATTTATGTTCACACACTCATTGCTAGATGTCGGTGCTCATACTTTTTCATTGTATCATCCATGCTAGTTTATTTCCCTTTTTATGCTTTCTTCTTGTGTGTTTAATAAACCTTAAGAAAAAACAAAAAATTTAGTTGTAGATTTCAACTAGTTTTAATTTCCATGCTTGTAGTAGTAATTAAAAAAGAAAACCCAAAAAGATTTCCTATTCTTCTTTTGCTTGTTGGGAGCTTTCCTGTGTAAATAGTTTTATTTCTTTTCTTTGGGGGTCGATAGGAGAAGACCATAATTAAATTGTTGAAGTGGCTCTTATATGCATTATTGTTGATCTGACAAAAGAGCCCATATTGCCTCGTCTTCTCCTATTTATTGAACACTTGCAGATTCCAGCTTAGTCCAATGCACGTGCACTATTATTATTATTCACATCGTTCGGTCGTGCAAGTGAAAGGCAGTTATGACGATATATGATGGACTGACTGAGATGAGAAAAGCTGGTATGGACTCGACCTCTCTTGTTTTTGTAAATATGATTAATTCATCGTTCCTAATTCATCCTATTACGAATAAACATGTTTGCAATGACAACTAGAGATTATAGTTTCTTGTGCCATGCTTGATTAGCTAGGAGCTTATAATGGTTTACCTTGCGTGCCAACATGCTATTAAAATGGTTGTGATGTGGTATGATAGGGTGGTATCCTCTGAATGATTTAAGTGACTTGACTTGGCGCATGTTCATGCATGTAGTTGAAACAAAATCAACATAGCCTTCTCGATATTTATGTTCATGGTGGATTATATCCTACTCATGCTTGCATTCGGTGTTGATTAATTTTAATGCATGTTCATGACTGTTGTCGCTCTCTAGCTGGTCGCTTCCCAGTCTTTTGCTCGCCTTCACTTGTACTAAGCGGGAATACTGCTTGTGCATCCAACTCCATAAACCCCAAAGTTATTCCATATGAGTCCACCATACCTACCTATATACGGTATCTACCCGCCGTTCCAAGTAAATTTGTATGTGCCAAACTCTAAACCTTCAAATAAATATCTTGTTTTGTATGCTCGAATAGCTCATGTATCAACTAGGGATGTCTGTATCTTCCATGTTAGGAGGGTTATTCTCAAGAGGAGTGGACTCCGCTCCTCACTCACGAGAAAGTGGCTGGTCACCGGGATGCCCAGTCCCATGCTTTATGCAAATCAAATCAAAATAATTGCAAACAAAACTCCCCCTGGGACTCTTGTTACTTGGAGGCACTCGTTGTTTCGAGCAAGCCATGGATTGATGCTTGTTGGTGGAGGGGGAGTATAAACTTTACCATTCTGTTTGGGAACCGCCTATAATGCGTGTAGCATGGAAGATATTGCCATCTCTTGGTTGTTATGTTGACAATGAAAGTATACCGCTCAAAATATTATTCATCTCTATTTCAAAACCGAGCTCTGGCACCTCTACAAATCCCTGCTTCCCTCTGCGAAGGGCCTATCTATTTTACTTTCATGTTGAGTCATCATCTTCTTATTAAAAAGCACCAGTTGGAGAGCACCGCTGTCATTTGCATTCATTACTATTAGTTTACATTGAGTATGACTTGACTGGATCTCTTTTACCATGAATTACAATGTCTAGTCAGTCCTTGATCTTTAAAGGTGCTCTGCATTTATGTTTTGCGGTCTCAGAAAGGGCTAGCGAGATACCATCTTGTTATATCATATTATGATTGTTTTGAGAAAGTGTTGTCATTCGAGATTTATTATTATTGCTCGCTAGTTGATTATGCCATTGATATGAGTAAACTTGAGGCCTAAGCGTTATTGTGAATGTGGTTAGTCATAATCTTTGTTGAAAACTTGAATGCTGGCTTTACATATTTACAACAACACGAGCAAACAGAGTTTGTGAAAGTTTTTCTTTATCACTTTCAGTTTATCACATATGTATCCCCTAACTAGATCTTACCTTGTCAAGAAGAGCTTTGTCCACTTTTGATCTCCCTATTACATGCATCCATCTCCACCGCATGTGCTCGATCGATCTCGAGAGATAGGTGATTAAAAATCCATGCTTTTGCAAGAATGGAAATATGTGTATGTGTGTGCGATATGACATAATCGGGCGATATGATGGAAATTGTGTGTATGGCATGAGTTGACGCCGAATTGTGCTTGTGAGTTGCCTATGTTTCACCGAAATGTCAATTTATTTCCGTTTTAGTGAATTCCGGGCAAACACTAGATCTATATGTCCTATTTTTAGGGAAGGTCATGTCGTATTTTTATAATCAATTTGTTTATTATTACCGTGCAGGCATTCATGATGGTCAGTGGAACAATGTTGGACAGGTGGTAGCGGTCGGTGGTGCAGGACATGAAAGAAAATAACCTGACAGAGGTTTTTATGTCCATGTCGAAAATGCAAAGGAATAGTTTGGCTCGACCCCTATGACGATGGTCGTGTCGAAGCGCACCTGCTCATGACTGGTTTCATGGATGTCTATACTCGGTGGATAATTGAAGATCAGGATGATGATGTTGAGGACACCGACGGGGCAGACAATGATGACACGGGGCAAGACAAAGAGATGATCGATAATGGCGGCGGGGAAGAGGCCGGACATGGCGGCGGAGAAGGGGCCGGACGTGGCGGAGGAGAAGGGGTCGGACATGGCGGCGGAGAAGGGGCCGGACATGGCGGCGGAGAGAACGTGGACTCCACGCCACAGAGTTCGTCGGTACTAAGTTCAATCGTGCGGGACCCTCATGTTCAAGCACTGCTTTGCAAGGAGATGAGTACTAAGAGAGCTGCTTCTAGAGAGGAGGCTAAGCTGCAGCAACTGGTGGTAGACTCGAACACTCCATTGTATGATGGTCGCAATCTTGAGGTGACGCGCTTGAGTTTCATGCTCCAACTCCTGAAAACGAAGGCTAAAAACAAATGAACCGACACTAGCCTCGATGAGCATCTCAAGTACCTAAAGGATGTTCTTCCTGCGGGGAATCTATGTCCTACTAGTGTGGATGAGGCCAAGAAGATCGTGTTCCCTCTTGATCTGCCGCACGTTAGATACCATCACTACTAGGAAAACCCTAGTAGTAGCGCGGGTTTTGAGGCTATCAGTAGCGCGGGCAGCCGCACTACTAATAAGGTGCTACAGCTAACTGTTAGTAGTAGCGTGGTTTGCACCCGCGCTACTACTATTGACTATATCAGCAGCGCTTTTCCAGAACATGCTACTATTAGTTAGTTGTAGCGCTTTCCTAGCCCCGCGCTACTGCTATGTGTTTCATCATTTTTCCCCGCTTCCTACCCAGTTTCAGTTTCAATAAACTGCAATTTCCAGATACTAGGTACTACTAGATATAAATTTCATAAAGCATTATAGGTACTAGGTAGTACTACCTCCGTTCCAAATTACTCATCATGGTTTTAGTTCAAATTTGAACTAAAACCACGCCGAGTAATTGGAACGGAAGGAGTACTAGATAAAAATTCCATATATAGTCAACATGCATCCTCAAGCAGTACAAGGTGATATCGATGACAATCATCATATATAGTTCTAGATGATATCGATGACGATCATCATATGTAGTTCTACATGATATCAATGACGATCATCTTATGTAGTTCTAGATGATATAGCCACACACACAGATATGTAGTTCTAGATGATATCGACGATGATCATCATCCTGAAGCCTGGGCGGTGGGTGTTCCTAATAGTAATTAGGATGGCCTGTCCAACACGAATATTCTTGCCAATAAGGAATCTCGTCCACCCAACCGAGTTTAAGTGTGTGCGGTCGTCTGTGTCCATGCGGTAAGTATAGGTGGTGACGGAGCCCCTTGCGGTAAGGCATACTCCAGCTGAGCCTTCTTCATTAGGCTCGATACCACAACTCACAGATAGGTTCTTTGGCAATTTCTGAATAAGAAAAACATATCAATTAATAAATAGCCTTGCACATACTCTTGCAAATATATTTCTATCAAGTATAGATTTCTACACTATCAAAAGACACAGTACTATGCATTTGTACTAATTAAGCATGAATTCTACTAATAAGTATATATGGATTATCTACACTATTAATAGTTCCTTGGATTCTACACTAATAAGCATGTGATCAGACTCTACACTAAAGCATATCATCGACTAGATTCCACAAATCATATCATTGGACTCTACACTAAGCATATCATCAGATTCACTAAGCATATCATCGGATAATTTGCATTTGTAAGTATAACAATAAAGCATATATATATATATATATATATATTGTTGGAAATATGCCCTAGAGGCAATAATAAATTAGTTATTATTATATTTCCTTGTTCATGATAATCGTTTATTATCCATGCTATAATTGTATTGATAGGAAACTCAGATACATGTGTGGATACATAGACAACACCATGTCCCTAGTAAGCCTCTAGTTGACTAGCTCGTTGATCAATAGATGGTTACAGTTTCCTAACCATGGACATTGGATGTCATTGATAACAGGATCACATCATTAGGAGAATGATGTGATGGACAAGACCCAATCCTAAGCCTAGCACAAAGATCGTGTAGTTCGTATGCTAAAGCTTTTCTAATGTCAAGTATCATTTCCTTGGACCATGAGATTGTGCAACTCCCGGATACCGTAGGAATGCTTTGGGTGTACCAAATGTCACAACGTAACTGGGTGACTATAAAGGTGCACTACAGGTATCTCCGAAAGTGTCTGTTGGGTTGGCACGAATCGAGACTGGGATTTGTCACTCTGTGTAAGCGGAGAGGTATCTCTGGGCCCACTCGGTAGGACATCATCATAATGTGCACAATGTGATCAAGGAGTTGATCACGGGATGATGTGTTACGGAACGAGTAAAGAGACTTGCCGGTAACGAGATTGAACAAGGTATAGGGATACCGACGATCGAATCTCAGGCAAGTACAATACCGCTAGACAAAGGGAATTGTATACGGGATTGATTAAGTCCTTGACATCGTGGTTCATCCGATGAGATCATCGTGGAACATGTGGGAGCCAACATGGGTATCCAGATCCCGCTGTTGGTTATTGACCGGAGAACGTCTCGGTCATGTCTGCATGTCTCCCGAACCCGTAGGGTCTACACACTTAAGGTTCGATGACGCCAGGGTTATAAAGGAAGTTTGTATGTGGTTACCGAATGTTGTTCGGAGTCCCGGATGAGATCTCGGACATCACGAGGAGTTCCGGAATGGTCCGAAGGTAAAGATTTATATATGGGAAGTCCTGTTTTGGTCACCGGAAAAGTTTCGGGGTTTATCGGTAACGTACCGGGACCACCGGGAGGGTCCCGGGGGTCCACCAAGTGGGGCCACAACCCCCAGAGGCATACATGGGCCAAGTGTGAGAAGGCACCAGCCCCTAGGTGGGCTAGGGCGCCTCCCACCATGGCCCATGCGCCTAGAAGGGGAGAGGGGGCAAACCCTAAGGGCAGATGGGCCCTAAGGCCCATACTCCCTGCGCCTCCCTCTCCTCCCCCCTTGTGGCCGCCACCCATAGATGGGTTTGGGGCTGCCGCCCCTCTAGGGGTGGGAACCCTAGAGGGGGCGCACCCTCCTCCCCTTCCCCTATATATATGAGGCCTAGGGGCTGCCCAATACACGCGATCTGATCTCTGCCTGTTGGTGCAGCCCTCCCTCTCTTTCTCCTCATATCTCGCGGTGCTTGGCGAAGCCCTGCAGGATTGCCACGCTCCTCCATCACCACCATGCCGTTGTGCTGCTGCTGGATGGAGTCTTCCTCAACCTCTCCCTCTCTCCTTGCTGGATCAAGGCATGGGAGACGTCACCGGGATGTACGTGTGTTGAACACGGAGGTGCCGTCCGTTCGGCGCTAGGATCATCGGTGATTTGGATCACGACAAGTACGACTCCATCAACCCCGTTCTCTTGAACGCTTCCGCGCGCGATCTACAAGGGTATGTAGATCCACTCCCCCCTCGTTGCTAGATGACACCATAGATAGATCTTGGTGACACGTAGGAAAATTTTGAATTTATGCTACGTTCCCCAACATATATATATAATCAAATTACTACAGTCAGTATAACATACCATTTCATGCTGATCGACCATGGTACTTGTCAGTCGGGTCATGAATGGCACCCCGACAAAGTCATCACGTGGTGGAATTATGTCCCATAGGTTGTACACCTCCTCCTCCTCGCTCAGCCTCATTCTTTGGGCTACGATGGCTTCATGAAGTGGGTTCTCATCATCTTCATCGAGTGGGTCCTCATTATCTTCATCATCTTCGTCATCTTCATCATCTTCCACCAGGTTGAGATAAATGACAGCCAATTTGGGTCTTTCTGCTCTGAAGGAGAAGCTGATCAACTCACCACCAGTAAGACGCATGCGTGCGAGGAAACAGGCCCATCCATCTCGTCCAATCTGCGACATATTGCATCCTTTCTCGACCTCCATAGTGTACAAGCCCCCAGGAGCCTCAAATGTCATAGTGTCTCCTGTCAGCTTATTGAATTTCAACCTCACATTGCATGGGACAATCTGTGTAAAAAAAGCAAAATAACACAATGCAGTAATGCCAACACTAAAAATAAAATAGTTGTTACATTTCATCTAATTTCTTACCGCCGCATGACGAAAACCCGACTAGAAGTAGATGCCGAACAGCTTGCCAGTTGCAAGGCTGCTGGCGCACCTTGAGTTGCACAGTCTACATGGTGGTGGTGGTGGTGGTGACGCCATTTTCCTAAACCAATATGAGCAAAGGATTAACGATCCACTTCACAGGAAAGAAAAATAGTAGCATGTGATATTTTTGGTTCTTCTTCAGTTATATTTTCATAGTGGAACCCGATCCCAAAAAGTAAACAACAAGCTCTCAATTAACTTACTAACACCTTCTATAATAGAACCAACAGCTAGCAGCCAATGCCAAATCAGCCACAAGACTCACAGAGAATAAGTTCTCAATTAGCTTACTAACACCTTCTAGAATATCTCTAGATGAAGAGATTCTTCCGCGAGAAGCAATTTCAGGGGCACCTATTGCCAAAAAAACTATTTGGCCCCTACCAAAGGTATAATCCTAAGATCTGTAATAAGTTATCTACCAAATCAAGGTACCACCTACCAAGACACATTTCATCTAATTTGGCCCCTATTTCCTAAGATAACTGGTTTAATAAACAAGTGGCAAATTTAATTGGGATTAACTTAGCACTTGCAAACTAAATACTTGTACCACCTACCAAAGCATTTCAACTAAATTGGCACCTACATTTTGCAAAAAATAACTTATTATAGAAAAACAAAAGCATCTAGTTATCCATATGAAATTCGCAAGCCCTCGCTGCATCTAGGTAGGACAACCCTCGGGGGGTGCTGACGAGGAGGGGGGATTGCATGGTGACCTCGGTCGGGGGTGCTGACAAGGGGAAGGTCGATGACTTTCCTATGAGAGGGGGCAACGACAGCGGCCGATGAGGGGATCGAGGGCAGTCGGCCAAAGGCGTCCGGCCAGAGCTCGCGGGTGGCGACAGAGTGGGCGGCGAGAGGGTGGAGGAGCATCTAGCAAAGGGGCGGCGAGAGGGGGAGGAGCATTACCTGTGGCGGCGGCGGTGGTGGCGCGCGATGGCGGAGGAGAAACCCTAACCGCAGCTGCCGGCGTCGGGCGTAGGGGGGCGATTGAGAGATGAGTGTGCGGGGGCCGGGCCGCGTGTTTTGTTTTGCTGTAGCAGTAGCGCGGGTACAGGGAGCGCGCTACTACTAAGCCCAATATGAGTAGCGCTTTGTCCTAAAAAAACGTTACCGTTAAGGCTAAGCATGTAAAAACATCAAAAATATACATTGGTCATCATTGATCTTTTTGTGTAGAATCTAAATAGTCAACATGAATCCTCACCGTACCTGTATAGGCACATGTGTATATTCATATTGCAGCCACAAATCCTACACATACAGTTCAATGAAGACCAAGTGCTCGAGATAGTTTTAGAAGTAACATATTTAAGGTGGTAAACACCTTGTTTGCTTAGCAGTACGGGACTAAACTTAATTAGTTGCAAGAGGGGATGATACTTAGAAGCAGCGAGTTTTAAAGAAAAACGCTGCTACTAAGTACTTTAGCAGTAGCGCGTCCAGGAGAAGGGCGCTACTACTACATCTAGCCTGGAGGCAACACCGTGGCAATTGTAGTAGTAGCGCTCGTTTCACCTAGAGCGCTACTGCGACTAGGCTATTAGTAGCGCGGTCTTCTGAAGCTCGCTAGTGCTAATTAGCAGTAGCGTTTGTTTTTAAACCTTGATGCTGCTAAGAATCTGTGTATAAGGTTTTCCTAGTAGTGCGTGCATGCATCATGATATAGACCGAACCTCGAGGCGAGATCCGATCCGTTGTTGTGGCCCGACCTTTCACGACACTCCACCTTCAGCAGCAGTAGCCTCTCACCCGCACACGCGATATGCACGAAATAGAGGGTTTGAACCTTATGGCCCAGCACGAGAAAATCAATCTCGATGATGATACTCACGCGCAAAAACAATTTCTATAAAGAAATCGCAACACAGAGGTTTTCTAAAGATCCCTCTAAAACTTGATACGGGTGTCTACCCTTGAAAACACATCGTGTCTATTTTATCAAATAACCTCCCCTTTACAATGACCGGACTGTGGCTATTTATACAAGCATAGCCGACTCGTACATTGTTTGTCCAACACGCTAACCAGACTCCTAATCCAAAGGGAAAACAATGACCTACCAAAACATAACGACGAACCTGATTAAATCTTAGGAAACAAAAACAAAAACAACTAGTACGACTTCTTCGGGTCTGCTTCTAGGTGGCCCCCAGCCGATGGTCTTCAAGGAAAGGTAGCTCCACGTACTGTTAGATCCAGATGATGCATGGCCGTACTTCTCCTTGCATGGCAGGAATATAAATAAGAATCCTAGCTGCACCTTTTTCCTTTCAAACCAATGAACTGAAACTCTATCTCTCCAACTAGAATCCCACGTATACTCATCTATACGTACATCTTTGTTACTTGGATATGCATGGCTCAATGGTTGGAGGAAGTGCTCACGTCGCTCCTTTTCCTCAAGAAACAAATCAACATGTTCAACAGCCAACGCCTTGGCTGTCTCGTCATCTTCACTTAACTGAAAATAATTAGGAGTGTAAATATTTCGCCTTTTTGATCCCACCACATCCTCAGCATCACTCATGTTTGTATCATCCTCTCCTCCTTGAATCAAAACCGTCCTCGGTTTTGGGTCATCTTTTTCAGCAATATTTCCATCTTCAGACTGAACGGTCACCACAAAAGTTTCAGCAGCTTCGACCATCTTCTTCTTTGCTTCTTCCTGCTCTTTTATCTTATCTTGATGTTCTTTTCTCCATGCAATAAAACGCCCCTCGCCCATGGGCACGAGGTCACACTTCTTACCCTTCTTAATGATATATTTGTGTGTTTGGCAATCATATGCAACATCATGCTCTTTGTACCATGGCTTGCCCAGCAACAAGTGACATGAAATCATGGGTACCGCAATCACGTCGCACAAAACCTCGCAAAAATAATTTCCTAACATAAATGGTACCTTGGTTTGGTGCGTGACAGTGAGCTCTTCATGACCCCAACAGAACAAGTACGATTGTGGACGTGGTGTCTTTGGTAGCGCCAGCTTCTCCACCATCTCGATGCTCGCCACGTTGATCAAATTCACATGATCGATCGTCATGGCACATGATCTTTCTCTCACCACCACACGGGTGTGAAAAAGCCCGGCCCAGTTGAAAGGACCACGATGTCGCCTAGAGGGGGGTGAATAGGCGTTTTAAAATCTTTTACGGATTTGGCTATATCCTAATGCGGAAATAAACTAAGCGGATATTTTTCAAGCACAAATCCTAAATATACTAGGCTCACTAAGTGCACCAACAACTTAGCATAAACAAGATGAGAACAACAGGATATGAGTAAGCACAAGTAAGTCACACAAATTTACTCAGTGTATATCACGAGGTATGGAAATGAATAATACACACAACCACAAGTAAGCAATACAAGCTTACACAAATTGTATCACAATACATGGAATTTAATGATACAAGCAAACTCAAGTAAGTTACACAAACTTACTTGAGCAATATCACAATATATGGAAGTTTATAACACAAGTTAGCAATTCACACTAATCACAATGTATATCAATAGTAGCAAGTATGAATTGCGGAATATGAAGTGTAGGCCTAAATAATCTCTACAAGGAAATGGCCAACACAATATAATCAACCACCACAATATAATGAGGATAACAAGATATAGTAAATGCACGGTCAAATGACCAAAGTCAACCACAAGTAAGGAGTTAGGGTTAGGGATAACCAAAGTCACGGAGACGAGGATGTATCCCGATGTTCACTTCCTTGGAGGGAAGCTAGTCACCGTTAGAGAGGTGGATGTTACCACGAAGGCACACCAACGCCACGAAGGCTCACCCTATTCTCCTTGAGATATCACCACGAAGGCAATTCTCAACCACTAGTGGTAGACCTTGAGGCGGCCTCCAAACCTTCACAAACTTTCCGGGGGACAAATCACAAGATGATTCCTCACCGGAGCACTCCTACCGCCTAGGAGTCCCCAACCTCCAAGAGTAACAAGATCAAGGGGGAAATGCTCAAGACTTGCTCAAATCACGAATTGCTTTGGTCACAAGAGGGAGAGGGAGAGGATCTATCTTTTGATTGGAACAACTCTCAAGAACACTCACTAATCTCTCCGGGATCTAAGATTTGGTGTAGGAGAAGTGAGAGGGAGCCACTTGTGTTCTTGGGACGATTTGGGATGAAGTGCTCAACCCTCCCCCGGAGTGGGAGAGGGATATTTATACCCCCAAAGAAAATAGAGCCGTTTCCCGCAGTTGTTGACCTGCCCGGATGATCTGGACGCATACCCGGATGATCCGAGCAATGCCCGGATGATCCGGGAAGGTCAATATACAATGTGGTGAAGTAGATACCCGGATGTCCGGGGACATAGCCGGATGATCCGGGCAATTCCCGGATGATCCGGGTGGGTAGCCGGATGATCCGGCTAGCGGAATAAGCTTCTGTGATGAATTTTACAAATAACCCGGATGATCCGGGCAGGAACCTGGATGATCCGGGCAAAGCCCGGATGATATGGGAGAGGACCCGGATGATCCGGCCAAACCAAACTGCTGCAGCCTAGAAACTGAAACAGGCACAACTTTTACATCCGGACTCCGATTTTGACGATCTTGGGCTCGTTTTGAAGCTATGAAACAAACCCAGGTCCTCACATAGAGAACCACCCAAGATGAACCAAAATGGAGGATGCAAAATATGCAAAGGTTTTATCATGTATTTGGGTAACCTATTTGGCTTTGGATTTTCTTTGGTATATAGGATATGAGTGGAATTGTGTAGAGAAGATGTTGACTTGAGCAAATCTATCACGAACCCCTTTGATCCCCTCTTAATAGTGCGGGATCCCTATAACTCAAGAATCATAAAAGGTCTACACTACATAGCTATCAATAATCCATTCTTGAGTGTATGTGTTCCTTCGGTGTTCATCACTCCACAACACTAACGTCGAAGGAACTAATACCTTTGACTCGAGCCTTTCACTTGAGCTTGAAGTTGAAGTTTCTTCTTGGATCAAGTTGAATGGCAAGACATTGGTGAAGTCTTCAAGTAGCTCCCCCATACACAATGTGGGAAGCTTTGCTTTGTATTTATCTTCATGTGTCCATCATGTGATCATCCACAAGCTTCAAGCATGTAATCCTTCGGGATAGTTATCTTGAACTTGCCCTTGTCAACCATGATCATAAACACTTGATGTCATCCTCTCATAGACACTTTAAATATCTCTCTCGATGCGATCCCATGAGAATCTCCTCTCAAAAACATAGGCAACACATAGTATGGGTTAGTACACAAAGCGCAATTGACAAATTCTTACCATACCACAAGATCTCACGTGGCACATGATTTGCGCTTGTGTGTTGACCATCTTTGAATTCAATCTTCGATCTTCATCTTGGTCAACCTTAATCTTTGCTCCATGATTAATCTTGATGCACAACTACATGTATATGGCATTCATTCCGAATCCATTCAATATCCTTCTTGCATCACCCATGGAACAAACCTTCCTATATAACTTGATGTCATTGTTTCTTCATAGGAATTGTCATTCATTATCAAGTCTCAATGCATATATAGATGTTGATGGATTTCATCCACCAATTCATCCAATATTCTTCATGCATTGCAAATGGAACTTTCCTTCAAATGTATATCTCAGTGCAAACATTAGTCCATTAGGATTGTCATTTAATTACCAAGACAACACATGGGGACTACATGTACTTTCAATCTCCCCCATTTTGGTAATTGATGACAATCTCAACAAGAGGGTTTATATAATGAATTTTTAAACAAGCATGAAATTTATCCAAGGATAAATTGTATACTTGGGATGGTTATACTATCATCAATACACTACACAAGCATTTGATGATAGTACACCCATAGTATATAGAGCAAACTCCCCCATAATATATGAATTTGTGAATGAACTTTGAATGTCATTGCATATATTGGTTGACATAAACTAGGAGAAGATTTCTCTATATACAAGACTCATCCATGCAATAAGAATATATAACAAGGGTAGATATGCATGAGTGACAACAAGAACTAGAAAAGATATTTATCTTAAACCCTCTAAACTTCTCCCCCATTGGCAACAAATGCCAAAATGGAAGACAAAACATCTAGCAGACCAATATAGTATGAGTTCCTCCTTGATGTGTGCATATAACGTGAGTGAAAACAAATGCACATATTCAATGATGAACAATTAAAGGAGCTCGAAATCTATAGAATGCAACCAGATACGAAGATATGAACTTTTTCATGTATAAAAATTTCTAAGTGGCCTATAATAATCATGATATGTATCCACAAAGAAACTCGTATACACAAAAAGAAAGGTTGCAATTGATAAGAACATGATATCCACAAGTGAATCCACTATTATACAACTTGAGCCTAGTCATAATAGCAAGGCACATGGCACAAAACACATGGCACAAATTGATCTCATTTGCATAACACAAAGTGAAGCAAGCAATCAAAAGATCTGATGAGCCAAAAGAATAAAAGAATATTAAGATATGGGTAAAGGAGTGTTCTAAGGAAAATAGAGAAGCTCCCCATGATTTGTGCACAATTTAATTTTTTTATTTGGATACAAGTGCACAAAATAGGATCATCACTCCCCCAAAATCAATAGGAACACACAAAAATTGCAAGCAAACATAGATAAGAAAAGAAGCCTAGCATTTGCAACAAACATATGGTTGAGCAACATGTACATGAGGCAACCTAAGAATAGGCACAACCAAAATGATGTGTGTGAGACATGTCAAAGCACTTGAGAAGACTAGTATAAGGATGAGAATTAAGCATCAACATAGCCTTGAGTAAATGAGATACAAGGTGAAAGACATGTCCTTCCCACACACATGAAGTTAAGAAGGTCACACACACATCAAGAAAATGGGTTCACAAGCTCACTAATAGCAAACTAAAAATCAAAGCTTGTGACAACCTATGATGAAGATAGGAAATAATAGGCTTGTCAAGACAAGCATGAGAACAACAATCTTCACCAAACATGAGTGCACTAAGATGGAAAGAGGTAAGACATGCACTCATTCAACAAATGCTTCCATGGAGCCACCAAAAAGATATAAAAAGTGAATGAAATGGTGGACATGAAAGAATAGGGATATCAACTAGAGATGTAACTTCTCTCACGTGTGTAAGATACTAGGTAGATGATATCCACAAAGAAGGATGTACACATAAAATAGTTACAAAAGGAAGGAATAAGATATCAAAACGGGAGTCATAAAATATACCAATGAGATCTTTGCTTGAAAGCATGGCACATGGCTTAATATAATCTTATTGTATATTAATGAACTCCAAACACACAACCATCAAAGACATCACAACTAGCAACAAGAGATCATTGTTCGGATGCTTTGAGAAAGGAAACAAGTATCACAGGAACGAGTCAAGAAATTCATGCCATGATGGAACCTACACAAGTTTAACCCCATTTCTATATATATGCATGAAGTAAATACTTGTTACCGAGATAGCATTGGTATGAAGTTGTAGATCAAATAAAATGTCCAAGCTTGGCTCTAATTTCCTCATAGTGCCACCACCTTCATGAATAAGCCAAGCACCCAATGCTTCTCAAATGTACCTAAAACATTTTAAGTACAATATGGTCCCCAAACTTATTGGGTCCGACGTAGTTAGCATAACTACAACACATAGGGTAAAACCACTTAAATATGTGCCTATTGATATGAATTTGAATTTCATGCACATCATAGCTATTAAGAATTTGATGGATTTACCATATATATATTGGATCAAATAAGGCAAACAAGGCATGTGAATATACACATAGTAAATATGCATGCATAAGCCTACCAAAATCCAGGGAGATATAAATTGGACAAATGACCACATAACTGTTAATACTTCCAATAACAACACTAGTCATTCATGTTGTCCAAAATGAATCAAAGTGACAAATCAACATATGATAGCACACAAGGTTCAACATATGAACCAAGGAAAAAAACAATGAGCATATAAGATGAATTCGAACAAAATGGTATTTCGGGTTATCATTGGGTGTAGAAACCAAATAAGTACATGATCATCTATACTAACACAAGCATAACATGAGAGTTTAGGAATAACCACAATGCTTGGATAGCATAATATTAACATTCCGACTAGATAGATAATCATGAAAAGCAATAATTGGAATAGCTTTAATCAAATGATTTTCCAAATATGGTTTTAAAGATAACCATGGGCAAAACCGCACAAGAATGCCATACGTAAACAAGACATTGCATGCCACGGAGATATAAGATAATCTCAAATATAAATTCTAGGTGGCATCCCTCAATTGTTCATATTAACAAGGATTGTGATATGCACAAAGCATATCACTCCCCATAATATGATGATCCATGTATTATCCACAAGAAGCAAATGAAACCCAACTAAGGATAATTAATGGATGAGAATTTGAGTTTCAAATGAGCTTTACATACCACATAGTACCTTGATAATATAGCACTAACAATACTAGGTGGTATCCCACATACATACACCTTTAAGGTTTGTGATATCCGTAAAACATAGAACTCCCCCATAATGTGATGATCCAGCCAAGGAAGATTCAACTAATGAAGCAATAAAGGCTTGAAACCACACATGCACAAATATATGAAGTGCATTGTGACCTACACATGCTAGATAACACAAATCAAGCATACTAGGAAGCGCAACTAAAAAAGCACATGCTAGGTACAAAACCTAAACATGCAAGGGACACAGTAACTTTCAATGTAAACAATGCAAGTACAAGTTACCGCAAAGAGGAGCATTGGATTGATAGATATGATGATAATCCACTTGACTTGGCATTAACCATAACATATGGTGAAAATAGTTTTTCTTCATGAAGTAGCCAAGTCTCCAATGCCCTCCACACACCTATTGATCAAGTTTGAGCTTGATGGTCCCCAACCAAGTTGGGTCCTAAGAAGTTAGTAACAATAGGCTTGGCAACCCAAATGGTCTTGTCCACTTTCAAACTTCTCTGGGAACCCACAAACTTAGCAAACACATTTCCAACAATATCCTTCTTTAGCAAATAATGATTATTGACTATAGGAGGCTTAGATATGTTACCGTTGGAACAAGATGAAGCTATGTGTCCCTTCTTACGGCAAATATAGCAACATGTGCTCCCCTTTCTCTTCTTATTTACCTTTTTAACTTGGAGAGCATTATCTTGGTTAGGCATGGGAAGAGGCCTTTCATTATCTTGATATTGAACATGAGGCCACTTCCCTTGATGCTTCACACTTGAAGCCTTCTTCTTCAATGGACAAGATCTCACATGGTGTCCAACATTCTTGCACTTGAAGCAAATAATGTTGGCCGAATTCTTGACTTGATCTCGTCCCTTCTTCTTGTTCTTGGACTTCTTCTTGTTGGAGATGAAATTAAGTCCAATTTTGTCTTGAGGGTCCTTTTGCACACTCAAGATATTATCACAATATTTTTCCAAGTCTTTCTTCAAACTGGTGACTTGGGCTTGAGCTCTTTATTTTCCTCTACAAGGTTAGTATTAACAAAAGAACTAGAGGAAGTAGAAACTTCATTGTTAGAGCAACAAGGCATGGTGAGCAATTCATCACAAGATGTACCAATATCATGTAGATAGGAATTGCAAGGACTAGCACATGGCAATAAGGCACTTCGAGTAGAAGATGTGCTAATATCCACATGAGACTCACACGATTTTACCTTGGTCCACATAGCCTTATGAGCTAACTTTAGCCCATCATGAGAGATTATAAGATCCTCATGAGTGCCCGAGAGCTTTTCATAACTTTCTTCCAATTTCCCATAGTTGCTAGTTAGCAAATCAAGTTGAGTCCTTAGGTCAACATTTTCTTTTAATATCGATGCTTCACACAAGATAGAGTTAGTAGCACAAGCATCATTATCAATATGAGAGGAGCATGTAGAAGCTAGAGACTCCGCGTGAGTAGCTTGAAGTTCCTCATGAGACTTAGAGAGTTTGATGAGCTCTCCTTTGACCTTCTTGTAGTCAAGGTCAAGGGGCTCAAAATCCTCTTTAAGTTTACAATGCGTAACTTCAATCTCTTCTTTTAAAGACCTCAAGTCACTAAGACATTGATGAGCCATAGCAAGTTCATGTTCAAGTTGTTCACTTTTTGCTTGCTCGTAAAGAAATAAGTCATTACGTTTTTGAAAGCAAGCAAGAACATCTTGGAACCTTTTATAAGTGTTATTTTTAGCTCTACGAAGAGTTTTCCCAATCTCATAGAGATTTTGAGTCAAGACTTCATCATCTTCCTCATTACAACTATCATCATTGTCACTAAGAGAAGATGATACCTCGTCATTACCTCTTGCCATGAGGCACATGTGAACACAAGGGGTTGATGATGATTCTTTTGGAGAAGAGGGTTCTTCATCAACCAAGCATGCCTCATTTTTCTTGATTTCCTCTACATGGTTAGTTTCACAAATAGAACTAGAGGGAATCACGATATTTCTATCATGGCAACATGGGAGATCAAGCATATCATCACAAATGAGCTTAACACCATCATTACAGGATATTTCTTCACTCACCATGTCATTACCTTGTGGTATGCCACATGTTGGTGAAGTGAAAGATGTTGGGGTATGCAAGTAATCGGAGGTGGAAGCAATAGAGAGCTCTTCATGATTTAAAAATGTGGAGAACTCCTCCATTAACTCCCCAAAAAGAATATTGTCTTCATGAAGATTGGACCCACCATATATATCTTCAATTTTGGTCCAAGCATCATGAGCCAACGAACAAGACGAGATTGACTTGAACACCTTGAAGGTTATAGCTTGGTGAATGAAACTTAAAGCTTCACAATCAAGATGCATATCATCAAGTGATGGAGATTGTCCATCCTTTAGATTTGAATTCCCTACAACCACAATCCGCAAAGCATTTGGACCCATGGCCTGAAAGTGACAAAGCATGCGTAATCTCCACATAATGTAATTTGTACCATTAAAACAAAATGTGTCATCGTGCACTAGTTCACTAGTCGACATCGTTACTCTCTAGGCGGTTAAGCCTAATAAGGAGAGACCTAGCTCTGATACCAATTGAAAGGACCACGATGTCGCCTAGAGGTGGGGTGAATAGGCGTTTTAAAATCTTTTACGGATTTGGCTATATCCTAATGCGGAAATAAACTAAGCGGATACTTTTCAAGCACAAATCCTAAATATACTAGGCTCACTAAGTGCACCAACAACTTAGCATAAACAAGATGAGAACAACAGGATATGAGTAAGCACAAGTAAGTCACACAAACTTACTCAGTGTATATCACGAGGTATGGAAATGAATAATACACACAACCACAAGTAAGCAATACAATTTTACACAAATTGTATCACAATATATGGAATTTAATGATACAAGCAAACTCAAGTAAGTTACACAAACTTACTTGAGCAATATCACAATATATGGAAGTTTATAACACAAGTTAGCAATTCACACTAATCACAATGTATATCAATAGTAGCAAGTATGAATTGCGGAATATGAAGTGTAGGCCTAAATAATCTCTACAAGGAAATGGCCAACACAATATAATCAACCACCACAATATAATGAGGACAACAAGATATAGTAAATGCACGGTCAAATGACCAAAGTCAACCACAAGTAAGGAGTTAGGGTTAGGGATAACCAAAGTCACGGAGACGAGGATGTATCCCGATGTTCACTTCCTTGGAGGGAAGCTAGTCACCGTTAGAGAGGTGGATGTTACCACGAAGGCACACCAACGCCACGAAGGCTCACCCTATTCTCCTTGAGATATCACCACGAAGGCAATTCTCAACCACTAGTGGTAGACCTTGAGGCGGCCTCCAAACCTTCACAAACTTTTCGCGGGACAAATCACAAGATGATTCCTCACCGGAGCACTCCTACCGCCTAGGAGTCTCCAACCTCCAAGAGTAACAAGATCAAGGGGGAAATGCTCAAGACTTGCTCAAATCACGAATTGCTTTGGTCACAAGAGGGAGAGGGAGAGGATCTATCTTTTGATTGGAACAACTCTCAAGAACACTCACTAATCTCTCCGGGATCTAAGATTTGGTGTAGGAGAAGTGAGAGGGAGCCACTTGTGTTCTTGGGACGATTTGGGATGAAGTGCTCAACCCTCCCCCGGAGTGGGAGAGGGATATTTATACCCCCAAAGAAAATAGAGCCGTTTCCCGCAGTTGTTGACCTGCCCGGATGATCTGGACGCATACCCGGATGATCCGAGCAATGCCCGGATGATCCGGGAAGGTCAATATACAATGTGGTGAAGTAGATACCCGGATGTCCGAGGACATAGCCGGATGATCCGGGCAATTCCCGGATGATCCGGGTGGGTAGCCGGATGATCCGGCTAGCGGAATAAGCTTCTGTGATGAATTTTACAAATAACCCGGATGATCCGGGCAGGAACCTGGATGATCCGGGCAAAGCCCGGATGATATGGGAGAGGACCCGGATGATCCGGCCAAACCAAACTGCTGCAGCCTAGAAACTGAAACAGGCACAACTTTTACATCCGGACTCCGATTTTGATGATCTTGGGCTCGTTTTGAAGCTATGAAAAAAACCTAGGTTCTCACATAGAGAACCACCCAAGATGAACCAAAATGGAGGATGCAAAATATTCAAAGGTTTTATCATGTATTTGGGTAACCTATTTGGCTTTGGATTTTCTTTGGTATATAGGATATGAGTGGAATTGTGTAGAGAAGATGTTGACTTGAGCAAATCTATCACGAACCCCTTTGATCCCCTCTTAATAGTGCGGGATCCCTATAACTCAAGAATCATAAAAGGTCTACACTACATAGCTATCAATAATCCATTCTTGAGTGTATGTGTTCCTTCGGTGTTCATCACTCCACAACACTAACATCGAAGGAACTAATACCTTTGACTCGAGCCTTTCACTTGAGCTTGAAGTTGAAGTTTCTTCTTCGATCAAGTTGAATGGCAAGACATTGGTGAAGTCTTCAAGTAGCTCCCCCATACACAATGTGGGAAGCTTTGCTTTGTATTTATCTTCATGTGTCCATCATGTGATCATCCACAAGCTTCAAGCATGTAATCCTTCGGGATAGTTATCTTGAACTTGCCCTTGTCAACCATGATCATCAACACTTGATGTCATCCTCTCATAGACACTTGAAATATCTCTCTCGATGCGAGCCCATGAGAATCTCCTCTCAAAAACATAGGCAACACATAGTATGGGTTAGTACACAAAGCGCAATTGACAAATTCTTACCATACCACAAGATCTCACGTGGCACATGATTTGCGCTTGTGTGTTGACCATCTTTGAATTCAATCTTCGATCTTCATCTTGGTCAACCTTAATCTTTGCTCCATGATTAATCTTGATGCACAACTACATGTATATGGCATTCATTCCGAATCCATTCAATATCCTTCTTACATCACCCATGGAACAAACCTTCCTATATAACTTGATGTCATTGTTTCTTCATAGGAATTGTCATTCATTATCAAGTCTCAATGCATATATAGATGTTGATGGATTTCATCCACCAATTCATCCAATATTCTTCATGCATTGCAAATGGAACTTTCCTTCAAATGTATATCTTAGTGCAAACATTAGTCCATTAGGATTGTCATTTAATTACCAAAACCACACATGGGGACTACATGTACTTTCACCAGTGCCCTTCCTCCTCCAACTGAAATCCATAGCTTAATTTACTATATGATGATGCGCACGTCACCTTCTCCATAGTGTCGTGAACAACCTAATGCTCTGAATACCAACTGATATAGACCGAACCTCGAGGCGAGATCCGATCCGTTGTTGCGGCCCGACCTTTCATGACACTCCACCTTCAGCAGCAGTAGCCTCTCACCCGCGCACGCGATATGCACGAAATAGAGGGTTTGAACCTTACGGCCCAGCACGAGAAAATCAATCTCGACGATGATACTCACGCGCAAAAACAATTTCTACAAAGAAATCGCAACACAGAGGTTTTCTAAAGATCCCTCTAAAACTTGATACGGGTGTCTACCCTTGAAAACACATCGTGTCTATTTTATCAAGTAACCTCCCCTTTACAATGACCGGACTGTGGCTATTTATACAAGCATAGCCGACTCGTACATTGTTTGTCCAACACGCTAACCAGACTCCTAATCCAAAGGGAAAACAATGACCTACCAAAACATAACGACGAACCTAATTAAATCTTAGGAAACAAAAACAAAAATAACTAGTACGACTTCTTCGGGTCTGCTTCCAGGTGGCCCCCAGCCGATGGTCTTCAAGGAAAGGTAGCTCCACGTACTGTTAGATCCAGATGCTGCATGGCCGTACTTCTCCTTGCATGGCAGGAATATAAATAAGAATCCTAGCTGCACCTTTTTCCTTTCAAACCAATGAACTGAAACTCTATCTCTCCAACTAGAATCCCATGTATACTCATCTATACGTACATCTTTGTTACTTGGATATGCATGGCTCAATGGTTGGAGGAAGTGCTCACGTCGCTCCTTTTCCTCAAGAAACAAATCAACATGTTCAACAGCCAACGCCTTGGCTGTCTCGTCATCTTCACTTAACTGAAAATAATTAGGAGTGTAAATATTTCGCCTTTTTGATCCCACCACATCCTCAGCATCACTCATGTTTGTATCACATCAACGATTGCATAATTTATCGGAAGGAGCACGCGGAAAAAACAAGTTGCCCGGTGTGCAATGCTTCTCGATACAAGAAGGATGGGAAGAAATCTCCCCAGAAAGTTGTATGGTACTTACCGATCACTCCCCGTCTCCAGCGGTATTTCGTAGATCCCAAGGAAGCAAAGCTCATGTGTTGGCACGTAGAGAGGAAGAAGCCCGATGATGGAGATGATCCGAAGCTGAGACACGTCAAGGATGGAAGCTAGCCGAGAGTGTTGAACGGCTTCTATCGGTATTTCAAATGTGATGCAAGGAACATCGTGCTCGGCGCCTGTATCGATGGCATGAATCCGTTTGGCAACCAGAACACCAACCATAGCACATGGCCCGTGTTTGTATGGATGTACAACCCCCCCTGGTTGTACATGAAGTCGAAGTACATTCACATGAGCATGCTAATTCAAGGGCCGAAACAACCAGGAAATAATATTAATCTATATCTGGGGCTACTTCAAGAGGAGTTAGACACGTTATGGAAAACACCAACCAAGACATGGGATGCCAGCAAAGGCGAGTATTTCTGCATGAGAGCCGTGCTGATCACGACGGTGCACGACTATCTCGGTTACGGATATGTCGCAGGCCAGGTGTGCCATGGATATTGCGGATGCACGCGGTGCATGGATGATACGACGTCTCAGCAGCTAACGTCAAGGAAAGATGGCGGGTCTGAGAGAATCATGTACATGGGGCATCGAAGATGGCTTGATCAGGACGACCGGTGGAGAAACCGTGCCGTGGAGATCTATTCAATGGTCATGCTGAGCATCGAGGACCTCCACGTAAGCGGAGCGGCGCCGAAATCGATGAGTTGTTGAAAAACTGGGAACAGTGCCCCGCGCCGGGAAAGACGATGAAAAAGGCACCGGAGCCGCTGCTGAAGGTATGGAAGACGAGGTACGTGTTCTAGGACTTGGAGTACTGGCACAAACTCGGCACACCTCATTGCCTTGATAAATGCATATCTGTAAGAATGTCCTTGAGAGCTTGCTCGTGACACTGATGAACATGTCGGATTAGACCAAGGATGGGCCGAAGGCAAGAAAATACTTGCAAGATTTGAAAATTAGGGAAGATCTGCACATGCCGCCCTGTAAACAGTCAGACGAGACAGAGACAGCGACAAAGGCGCGGGAGGTGTTCTTCCTGTGGTTTGACCATATCTTCGAGATGTTTTTGACAAGGCGGCTCGATTTTACAATCGTCTGCCTTTTTGTGCTACATATGAGCTCCATCATGAAGAGGAAGAAGTTGAAGGAAATATGCCCTAGAGGCAATAATAAAGTTATTATTTATTTCTTCATATCATGATAAATGTTTATTATTCATGCTATAATTGTATTAACCGGAAACATAATACATGTGTGAATACATAGACAAACATAGTGTCACTAGTATGCCTCTACTTGACTAGCTCGTTAATCGAAGATGGTTAAGTTTCCTAGCCATGGACATGAGTTGTCATATGATTAGTGGGATCACATTATTAGGAGAATAATGTGATTGACTTGACCCATTCCATTAGCTTAGCACTTGATCATTTAGTATGTTTCTATTGCTTTCTTCATGACTTATACATGTTCCTATGACTATGAGATTATGCAACTCCTGTTTACTGGAGGAACACTTTGTGTGCTACCAAATGTCACAACGTAATTGGGTGATTATAAAGGTGCTCTACAGGTGTCTCCAAAGGTACTTGTTGGGTTGGCGTATTTCGAGATTAGGATTTGTCACCCCGATTGTCGGAGAGGTATCTCTGGGCCCTCTCGGTAATGCACATCACTATAAGCCTTGCAAGCATTGTGACTAATGAGTTAGTTGCGAGATGATGTATTACGGAACGAGTAAAGAGACTTGCCGGTAACGAGATTGAACTAGGTATTGAGATACCGACGATCGAATCTCGGGCAAGTAACATACCGATGACAAAGGGAACAACATATGTTGTTATGCGGTTTAACCGATAAAGATCTTCGTAGAATATGTAGGAGCCACTATGAGCATCCAGGTTCCGCTATTGTTTATTGAACAGAGACATGTCTCGGTCATGTCTACATAGTTCTCGAACCCATAGGGTTCGCACGCTTAAAGTTAGATGACGATCGGTATTATGAGTTTTGTGTTTTGATGCACCGTAGGTATTTCGGAGTCCCGGATGTGATCGCGGACATGACGAGGAGTCTCGAAATGGTCGATACGTTAAGATTGATATATTGGAATGTTATATTCGGACACCGGATGAGTTTCGGGGGTTATTGGATAAATGCCGGAGAAACCGGGAGGTTACCGGAACCTCCCGATGGGTTATTGGGCCTCATGGGCCCAAGTGGTGGAAGAGGAGGGGCGATCAGCTAGGGGTGTGCGGCCCTCCTAGCCCAAACCGAATTGGACTAGGGCCCCCCCTTTCCTTCTTCTTCTCCTCCCCTTCCTTCCTCTCTCCTACTTGGACTAGGAAAGAGGGGGAATCCTAGTTGGAGTAGGATTGCCCCCCTTGGGCGCGCCTCCTACCCTTGGCCAGCCCTCTCCTCCTCCCCCTTTATATATGGAGGAGGGGCACCCCATAGACACAACAATTGATCTCTTGATCTCTTAGCCGTGTGCGGTGCCCCCCTCCACCATATTCCACCTCGATAATATCGTAGCGGTGCTTAGGCGAAGCCCTGCGTCGGTAGCAGCATCATCACCGTCAACACACCATTGTGCTGACAGAACTCTCCCTCAAAGCTTGGCTGGATCGGAGTTTGAGGGACGTCATCGAGCTGAACGTGTGCTGAACTTGGAGGTGTCGTATGTTCGGTACTTGGATCGGTCGGATCGTGAAGACATACGACTACATCAACCGCGTTGTGCTAATGCTTCCGCTTTAGGTCTACGAGGGTACGTGGACAACACTCTCCCCTCTCTTTGCTATGCATCACCATGATCTTGCGTGTGCATAGGAAAATTTTGAAATTACTACGTTCCCCAATAGTGGCATCCGAGCATGGTTTTATGCATAGATGTTTATGCACGAGTAGAACACAAGTGAGTTGTGGGCGATACAAGTCATACTGCTTACCAACATGTTACGCTTTGGTTCGGCGGTATTGTTGGATGATGCGGCCCGGACTGACATTATGCGTACGCTTACGCGAGACTGGTTCTACCGACGTGCTTTGCACACAGGTGGCTGGCGGGTGTCAGTTTCTCCAACTTTAGTTGAACCGAGTGTGGCTATGCCCGGTCCTTGAGAAGGTTAAAACAGCACTAACTTGACGAACTATTGTTGTGGTTTTGATGCGTAGGTAAGAACGGTTCTTGCTCAGCCCGTAGCAGCCACGTAAAACTTCCAACAACAAAGTAGAAGATGTCTAACTTATTTTTGCAGGGCATGTTGTGATGTGATATGGTCAAGGCATGATGCTATATTTTATTGTATGAGATGTTCATGTTTTGTAACCGAGTTATCGGCAACTGGCAGGAGCCATATGGTTGTCGCTTTATTGTATGCAATGCAATCGCCCTGTAATGCTTTAGTTTATAACTAAGTGGTAGCGATAGTCATAGAAGCATAAGTTGGCGAGACGACAACGATGCTACGATGGAGATCAAGGTGTCGCGCCAGTGACGATGGTGATCATGATGGTGCTTCGGAGATGGAGATCACAAGCACAAGATGATGATGGCCATATCATATCACTTATATTGATTGCATGTGATGTTTATCTTTTATGCATCTTATCTTGCTTTGATTAACGGTAGCATTATAAGATGATCTCTCACTAAATTTCAAGATAAAAGTGTTCTCCCTGAGTATGCACCGTTGCGAAAGTTCTTCGTGCTGAGACACCACGTGATGATCGGGTGTGGTAGGCTCTACGTTCAAATACAACGGGTGCAAAACAGTTGCACAGGCGGAATACTCAGGTTAAACTTGACGAGCCTAGCATATGCAGATATGGCCTCGGAACACTGAGACCGAAAGGTCGAGCATGAATCATATAGTAGATATGATCAACATAGTGATTTCACCAATGAAACTACTCCATCTCACGTGATGATCGAACATGGTTTAGTTGATTTGGATCACGTGATCACTTAGATGATTAGAGGGATGTCTATCTAAGTGGGAGTTCTTAAATAATATGATTAATTGAACTTAAATTTATCATGAACTTAGTACCTGAAGTATTTTGCTTGTCTATGTTGATTGTAGATAGATGGCCCGTGCTGTTGTTCCGTTGAATTTTAATGTGTTCCTTAAGAAAGCAAAGTTGAAAGATGATGGTAGCAATTACATGGACTGGGTCCATAACTTGAGGATTATCCTCATTGCTGCACAGAAGAATTACGTCCTGGAAGCACCGCTAGGTGCCAGACCTACTGTAGGAGCAACACCAGATGTTATGAACATCTGGCAGAGCAAAGCTGATGACTACTCGATAGTTCAGTGTGCCATGCTTTATGGCTTAGAACCGGGACTTCAACGACGTTTTGAACGTCATGGAGCATATGAGATGTTCCAAGAGTTGAAGTTAATATTTCAAGCAAATGCCCGGATTGAGAGATATGAAGTCTCCAATAAGTTCTACAGTTGCAAGATGGAGGAGAATAATTATGTCAGTGAACATATACTCAGAATGTCTGGGTATAACAATCACTTGATTCAACTGGGAGTTAATCTTCCAGATGATAGTGTCATTGACAGAGTTCTTCAATCACTGCCACCAAGCTACAAAAGCTTCGTGATGAACTATAATATGCAAGGGGTGGATAAGACAATTCCCGAGCTCTTCCCAATGCTAAAGGCTGCGGAGGTAGAAATCAAGAAGGAGCATCAAGTGTTGATGGTCAACAAGACCACCAGTTTCAAGAAAAATGGCAAAGGGAAGAAGAAGGGGAACTTCAACAAGAACAGCAAACAAGTTGCCGCTCAAGAGAAGAAACCCAAGTCTGTACCTAAGCCTGAGACTGAGTGCTTCTACTACAAGCAAACTGGTCAGTTGAAGCGGAACTGCCCCAAGTATTTGGCGGATAAGAAGCATGGCAAGGTGAACAAAGGTATATGTGATATACATATTATTAATGTGTACTTTACTAATGCTCGCAGTAGCACCTGGGTATTTGATACTGGTTCTATTGCTAATATTTGCAACTCGAAATAGGGACTACGGATTAAGCGAAGATTGGCTAAGGATGAGGTGACGATGCGCGTGGGAAATGGTTCCAAAGTCGATGTGATCGCGGTCGGCACGCTACCTCTACATCTACCTTCGGATTAGTTTTAGACCTAAATAATTGTTATTTGGTGCCAACATTAAGCATGAACATTATATCTGGATCTTGTTTGATGCGAGACGGTTATTCATTTAAATTAGAGTATAATGGTTGTTCTATTTATATGAGTAATATCTTTTATGGCCGTGCACCCTTGAAGAGTGGTCTATTTTTATTGAATCTCGATAATAGTGACACACATATTCATAATATTGAAGCCAAAAGATGCAGAGTTGATAATGATAGTGCAACTTATTTGTGGCACTACCGTTTGGGTCATATTGTTATAATGCGCATGAAGAAACTCCATACTGATGGACTTTTGGAATCACTTGATTATGAATCACTTGGTACTTGCGAACCATGCCTCATGGGCAAGATGACTAAACGCCGTTCTCCAGAACTATGGAGCGAGCAACTGATTTGTTGGAGATCATACATACTGATGTATGTGGTCCAATGAATGTTGAGGCTCGCGGTGGGTATCGTTATTTTCTCACCTTCACAGATGATTTAAGCAGATATGGGTATATCTACTTAATGAAACATAAGTCTGAAACATTTGAAAAGTTCAAAGAATTTCAGAGTGAAGTGGAAAATCATCGTAACAAGAAAATAAAGTTTCTACGATCTGATCGTGGAGGAGAATATTTGAGTTACGAGTTTGGCCTACATTTGAAACAATGCGGAATAGTTTCGCAACTCACGCCGCCCAGAACACCACAGCGTAATGGTGTGTCCAAACGTCGTAATCGTACTTTACTAGATATGGTGCGATCTATGATGTCTCTTGCTGATTTACCGCTATCGTTTCGGGGTTATTCTTTAGAGATGATTGCATTCATGTTAAATAGGGCACCATCGAAATCCGTTGAGACGACGCCTTATGAACTATGGTTTGGCAAGAAACCAAAGTTGTCGCTTCTTAAAGTTTGGGGCTGCGATGCTTATGTGAAAAAGCTTCAACCTGATAAGCTCGAACCCAAATCGAAGAAATGTGTCTTCATAGGATACCCAAAGGAAACTGTTGGGTACACCTTCTATCACAGATCTGAAGGCAAGACTTTTGTTGCTAAATTTGGATCCTTTGTAGAGAAGGAGTTTCTCTCAAAAGTAGTGAGTGTGAGGAAAGTAGAACTTGATGAGGTAACTGTACCTGCTCCCTTATTGGAAAGTAGTTCATCGCAGAAACCGGTTCCTGTGACACCTACACCAATTAGTGAGGAAGCTAATGGTATTGATCATGAAACTTCAGATCAAGTTGCTACTGAACCTCGTAGGTCAACCAGAGTAAGATCCGCGCCAGAGTGGTACGGTAATCCTGTTCTGGAAGTTATGTTACTAGACCATGACGAACCTACGAACTATGAAGAAGCGATGGTGAGCCCAGATTCCGCAAAATGGCTTGAGGCCATGAAATCTGAGATGGGATCCATGTATGAGAACGAAGTGTGGACTTTGGTTGACTTGCTCGATGATCGGCAAGCCATTGAGAATAAATGGATCTTCAAGAAGAAGACTGATGCTGACGGTAATGTTACTGTCTATAAAGCTCGACTTGTTGCCAAAGGTTTTTGACAAGTTCAAGGGATTGACTACAATGAGACTTTCTCACCCGTAGCGATGCTTAAGTCTGTCCGAATCATGTTAGCAATTGCTGCATTTTATGATTATGAAATTTGGCAAATGGATGTCAAAACTGCATTCCTGAATGGATTTCTGGAAGAAGAGTTGTATATGATGCAACCGGAAGGTTTTGCCGATCCAAAGGGAGCTAACAAAGTGTGCAAGCTCCAGCGATCCATTTATGGACTGGTGCAAGCCTCTCAGAGTTGGAATAAACATTTTGATAGTGTGATCAAAGCATATGGATTTATACAGACTTTTGGAGAAGCCTGTACTTACAAGAAAGTGAGTGGGAGCTCTGTAGCATTTCTGATATTATATGTAGATGACATATTGTTGATTGGAAATGATATATAATTTTTGGATAGCATAAAGGGATATTTGAACAAGAGTTTTTCAATGAAGGACCTCGGTGAAGCTGCTTATATATTGGGCATCAAGATCTATAGAGATAGATCAAGACGCTTAATTGAACTTTCACAAAGTACATACCTTGACAAAGTTTTGAATAAGTTCAAAATGTATCAAGCAAAGAAAGGGTTCTTGCCTGTGTTACAAGGTGTGAAGTTGAGTAAGACTCAATGCCCGACCACTGCAGAAGATAGAGAGAAGATGAAAGATGTTCCCTGTGCTTCAGCCATAGGCTCTATCATGTATGCAATGATGTGTACCAGACTTGATGTGTGCCTTGCTATAAGTTTAGCAGGGAGGTACCAAAGTAATCCAGGAGTGGATCACTGGACAGCGGTCAAGAACATTCTGAAATACCTGAAAAGGACTAAGGATATGTTTCTCGTTTATGGAGGTGACAAAGAGCTAGTCGTAAATGGTTACGTCGATGCAAGCTTTGACACTGATCCGGACGATTCTAAATCGCAAACTGGATACGTGTTTACATTGAATGTTGGAGCTGTTAGTTGGTGCAGTTCTAAACAAATCGTCATGGTGGGATCCACGTGTGAAGCGGGGTACATAGCTACTTCAGAAGCAGCAAATGAAGGAGTCTGGATGAAAGAGTTCATATCCGATCTAGGTGTCATACCTAGTGCATCGGGTCCAATGAAAATCTTTTGTGACAATACTGGTGCAATTGCCTTGGCAAAGGAATCCAGATTTCACAAGAGGACCAAGCACATCAAGAGACGCTTCAATTCCATCCGGGACTAAGTCCAGGTGGGAGACATAGAGATTTGCAAGATACATACGGATCTGAATGTTGCAGACCCATTGACTAAGCCTCTTCCACGAGCAAAACATGATCAGTACCAAGGCTCCATGAGTGTTAGAATCATTACTGTGTAATCTAGATTATTGACTCTAGTGCAAGTGGGAGACTGAAGGAAATATGCCCTAGAGACAATAATAAAGTTATTATTTATTTCCTCATATCATGATAAATGTTTATTATTCATGCAATAATTGTATTAACCGAAAACATAATACATGTGTGAATACATAGACAAACATAGTGTCACTAGTATGCCTCTACTTGACTAGCTTGTTAATCGAAGATGGTTAAGTTTCCTAGCCATGGACATGAGTTGTCATTTGATTAACGAGATCACATTATTAGGAGAATAATGTGATTGACTTGACCCATTCCGTTAGCTTAGCACTTGATCTTTTTGTATGTTGCTATTGCTTTCTTCATGACTTATACATGTTCCTATGACTATGAGATTATGCAACTCCCGTTTACCGGAGGAACACTTTGTGTGCTACCAAACGTCACAACATAACTGGGTGATTATAAAGGTACTCTATAGGTGTCTCCGAAGGTACTTGTTGGGTTGGTGTATTTCGAGATTAGGATTTGTCACTCCGATTGTCGGAGAGGTATCTCTGGTCCCTCTCGGTAATGCACATCACTATAAGCCTTGCAAGCATTGTAACTAATGAGTTAGTTGCGAGATGATGTATTACGGAACGAGTAAAGAGACTTGCCGGTAACGAGATTGAACTAGGTATTGAGATGCCGACGATCGAATCTCGGGCAAGTAACATACCGATGACAAAGGGAACAACATATGTTGTTATGCGGTTTGACCGATAAAGATCTTCGTAGAATATGTAGGAGACAATATGAGCATCCAGGTTCCGCTATTGGTTATTGATCAGAGATGTGTCTCGGTCATGTCTACATAGTTCTCGAACCCGTAGGGTCCGCACGATTGAAGTTAGATGACGATCGGTATTATGAGTTTTGTGTTTTGATGTACCGAAGGTAGTTTGGAGTCCCAGATGTGATCGCAGACATTACGAGGAGTCTCAAAATGGTCGATACGTTAAGGTTGATATATTGGAATGTTATATTCGGACACCGGATGAGTTCCAGGGGTTATCGGATAAATACCGGAGAAACCGGGAGGTTACCGAAACCTCCCTGGGGGTTATTGGGCCTCATGGGCCCAAGTGATGGAAGAGGAGAGGCTGCCAGCTAGGGGCGCGCGGCCCCCCTAGCCCAAACCGAATTGGACTAGGGCCCCCCTTTCCTTCTTCTTCTCCTCCCCTTCCTTCCCCTCTCCTACTTGGACTAGGAAAGACAGGGGAATCCTACTTGGAGTAGGATTGCCCCCCTTGGGCACGCCTCCTCCCCTTGGCCGGCCCTCTCCTCCTC
>NC_041390.1:534770563-534829793 GCF_002162155.2 Triticum dicoccoides | reverse complement strand
ATATACAGAGGAGGAGGGCACCCCATAGACACAATAATTGATCTCTTGATATCTTAGCCGTGTGTGGTGCCCCCCTCCACCATATTCCTAAACTCGGAGGTGCCGTATGTTCGGTACTTGGATCGGTCGGATCGTGAAGACGTACGACTACATCAACCGTGTTGTGCTAATGATTCCGCTTTTGGTCTATGAGGGTACGTGGACAACACTCTCCCCTCTCATTGCTATGCATCACTATGATCTTGCGTGTGCGTAGGAAAATTTTGAAATTACTACGTTCCCCAAGAGAAGTCTCGCAAATCTGTGTGGCGGATCCATACTACATGCATGAGTCCTTCTTGATTCTCGGCGACTTTGAGCATGAAACTGTTAGGGAGTACCTCTAAAACTTCATGGTACAAAATAAGGACCAGGAAATTGTCCTCTTGCCTTATCATCCAAAGTAAGTCAGTTTCGGACAACCCTTTCGTACATTTCAATCATTCCTTCTCGCTCATATGGAGAATAATTTGAGGTGTCTTTTTTCCCGTAGCAACGGGCGCGTCGTCCTTATCGTTCTTTACCCGCGAGTCTCCCACGCCGTGTATTTCGACCCTACCAGAGATTACGAGAAGAAGGACTACACCCACATAATGAATATTCTTGATGATACTCTCCAAGGCTTCAGCATTAGGGGTGGCCACCTGCAGATCAGGAAACAAAGGAACAAGAAGTTGGGTTTCTCGCATAAAACTAACTTCAGCTACATCCATGTCCCAAAACCAAGCAAGAAAGATGGATTCTACCTCCTCCATCTCATGATTGAGTCCAGCATGGATCATCAAAAGCTTCGCATGACAACCAGAAACGATGATCATATCCGCAAGTGGGTAGAATCTCATGGAGAAGCGGATTATAAACTTAGAGATGACTTCTTTCGCATCCAAAGGGACATTGCGATGATCATCATGAAAGAAGTCATCGATGAGTGATACGTCTCCATCGTATCTACTTTTCCAAACACGTTTGCCCTTGTTTTGAACTCTAACTTGTATGATTTGAATGGAACTAACCCGGACTAACGCTGTTTTCAGCAGAATTGCCATGATGTTGTTTTATGTGCAGAAAACAAAAGTTCTCGGAATGACCTGAAACTCCACGGAATATCTTACAATAAATAATAAAAAATTCTCGCCAAAAATGAAGACCAGGGGGCCCACACCCTTCTCACGAGGGTGGGAGGCGCGCCCCCCTACCTCGTGGGCCCCCTAGAGACCTCCCGACTCCAACTCCAACTCTATATAACTGCTTTCGGGGAGAAAAAAATAGGACAGAAGAAATCATCGCGTTTTACGATACGGAGCCGCCGCCAAGACCTAAAACCTCTCGGGAGGGCTGATCTGGAGTCCGTTCAGGGCTCCGGAGAGGGGGATTTATCGTCATCGTCATCATCAACCATCCTCCATCACCAATTTCATGATGCTCACCGCCGTGCGTGAGTAATTCCATCGTAGGCTTGCTGGACGGTGATGGGTTGGATGAGATTCACCATGTAATCGAGTTAGTTTTGTTAGGGTTTGATCCCTAGTATTCACTATGTTCTGAGACTGATGTTGCTATGACTTTGCTATGCTTAATGCTTGTCACTAGGGCCCGAGTGCCATGATTTCAGATCTGAACCTATTATGTTTTCATCAATATATGAGAGTTCTTGATCCTATCTTGCAAGTCTATAGTCACCTATTATGTGTTATGATCCGTTAACCCCGAAGTGACAATAATCGGGATACTTACCGGTGATGACCGTAGTTTGAGGAGTTCATGTATTCACTATGTGCTAATGCTTTGTTCCGGTTCTCTATTAAAAGGAGGCCTTAATATCCCTTAATTTCCATTAGGACCCCGCTGCCATGGGAGGGTAGGACAAAAGATGTCATGCAAGTTCTTTTCCATAAGCACGTATGACTATATTCGGAATACATGCCTACATTACATTGACGAATTGGAGCTAGTTCTGTGTCACACTATGTTATGACTGTTACATGATGAACCGCATTCGGCATAATTATCCATCATTGATCCGATGCCTATGAGCTTTCCATATACTGGTTTACGCTTATTTACTTTCCCGTTGCTATTGTTACAATCACTACAAAATACCAAAAACATTACTTTGCTTTCGTTACTCTTTTGTTGCCATTACCATCACTATAATATTACTTTCTACTAAACACTTTGCTGCAGATACTAAGTTTCCAGGTGTGGTTGAATTGACAACTCAGCTGCTAATACTTGAGAATATTCTTTGGCTCCCCTTGTGTCGAATCAATAAATTTGGGTTGAATACTCTACCCTCGAAAGCTGTTGCGATACCCTATACTTGTGGGTTATCAAGACTAATTTCTGGCGCCATTGCCGGGGAGCATAGCTCTATTCTTTGAGTCACTTGGGATTTATATCTGCTTATCACTATGAAGAACTTGAGAGATCCAAAAACCAAGATCTATCCCTCAACTACGAGGGGAGGTAAGGAACTGCCATCTAGCTCTGCACTTGATTCACCTTCTGTTATGAGTAAGCTTGTGACACCTAAAACCTGCTTATGCTATTCGTTCTGATATGTCGCATGTTATTGATGATGCTACTTCTGCTATACATGATACTTATGATGAAACTACCTCTATGCCTGATACTACTATGCCACTTAGTGATTTTCTCGAGGAACGACTTGCTAGGGCTAGAGAGATTGAAAATATTGAATCTGATTATGAAGATGAAAGTGATGATGAAGAATCACTTGTTATTCCTGAGGGTTATTTATTTGATCAAGATGCGTCTTTAGCTATTTTAGCTTGCAAAGATAGATATGAACTCAAAAGGTTATTAGCTAAATGGAATAAGCAATCTCTAAATGCTAGGATGAGACCTGACCCTGCTTTTGCTACTTCACCTATCTGTGTTGCTGATAAGGATTATGAATTCTTTGTTGATCCTGATATAATTACTTTGGTTGAATCCAATCCTTTTCATGGCTATGAATCTGAAACTGTTGTAGCACATCTTACTAAATTAAATGATATAGCCACCCTGTTCACTAATGATGAGAGATCTCGCTACTTTTATATCCTTAAAATATTTTCGTTCTCATTAAAGGGTGATGCTAAGATATGGTTTAATTCTCTTGATCCTGGTTGTGTGCGTAGTCCCCAGGATATGATTTACTACTTCTCTGCTAAATATTTCCCTGCTCATAAGAAACAAGCTGCTTTAAAGGAAATATACAACTTTGTGCAAATTAAAGAAGAGAGTCTCCCACAAGCTTGGGGGAGGCTTCTCAAGTTACTTAATGCTTTGCCTGGTCATCCTCTTAAGAAAAATGAAATACTTGATATCTTTTATAATGGACTAACCGATGCTTCCAGAGATTACCTGGATAGTTGTGTTGGTTCTCTTTTCAAGGAAAGAACACCGGATGAAGCTGAAATCTTATTGAATAATATGTTGACAAATGAAAATAATTGGGCACCTCCTGAGCCAGCTCCTGAGCCAGCTCCTGCTCCAATTAATGATCCTATTCCTAAACCAACTCCGAAGAAGAGGGGTATTCTATTTCTCAGTCCCGGAGATATGCAAGAGGCAAAGAAATCTATGAAAGAAAGAGGTATTAAAGCTGAAAATGTTAAGAATTTACGTCCTATTGAAGAAATACATGGTCTTAATTTACCGCATGTCGAAGAAACATACGATCTTAATCCTTTATTTATTGAAGAACCTCCAGACCCCGATAACCCGACAGAGGTAGTAAAGGTAAATTCTCTCTATAGATATGATAAAGATGAAATCCCTCCTGCTAAAATTGCTAGTCAATGCTTGGATGAGTTTGATAATTTTATGTTTAAACAAGAAGACTTCAATACTTATTTTGGTAGACAATTAAAACAAGATGCTGATATGATTAAATACTTGGGTGACTATATGGCTAATATTAGAGGTGAACTTAAACTTGTTAGCAAACATGCTTCTATGGTTACCACTCAAGTAGAACAAGTACTTAAAGCTCAAAAAGAATTGCTCAATGCGATGAATAGTAAGAAAAATGATTATGTTGTTAAAGTGGCTACTAGAACTGGTATAATGACTCAGGAACCTTTGTATCCTGAAGGCCACCCTAAGAGAATTGAACAAGATTCTCAGAGAAATAAAATTGATGCACCTAGCTCTTCTAAAAAGAAGAAAAAGAAAAATGATAGAACTGTGCAAACTTCTAGTGAACCTATTGCTGAACCACCTGATAATCCAAATGATATTTCCATTTCTGATGCCGAAACTCAATCCAGTAATGAACATGAACCTAATGAAAATGCTAATGATGATGTTCATAATGATGCTCAACCTAGTAATGATAATGATGTAGAAATTGAACCTGCTGTTGATCTTGATAACCCACAATCAAAGAATCAACGTTATGATAAGAAAGACTTTGTTGCTAGGAAACATGGTAAAGAAAGAGAGCCTTGGATTCAGAAACCCATGCCTTTTCCTCCCAAACCATCCAAGAAAAAGGATGATGAGGATTTTGAGCGCTTTGCTGAAATGATTAGACCTATCTTTTTGCGTATGCGATTAACTGATATACTCAAAACCAATCCTTATGCTAAGTACATGAAAGATATTATTACAAATAAAAGAAAGATACCGGAAGCTGAAATTTCCACCATGCTTGCTAATTATACTTTTAAGGGTGAAATACCAAAGAAACTTGGAGATCCAGGAGTACCTACTATACCATGCTCCATTAAAAGAAACTATGTTAAAACTGCTTTATGTGATCTTGGAGCCGGTGTTAGTGTTATGCCTCTCTCTTTATATCGTAGACTTGATTTGAATAAGTTCACGCCTACTGAAATATCTTTGCAAATGGCTGATAAATCAACTGCTATACCTGTCGGTATTTGTGAGGATGTGCCTGTTGTGGTTGCAAACGTTACTATTTTAACGGACTTTGTTATTCTTGATATTCTCGAGGATGATAGTATGTCTATTATTCTTGGAAGACCTTTTCTTAATACTGCAGGGGCTGTTATTGATTGCAACAAAGGCAATGTCACTTTTCATGTTAATGGTAATGAGCATACAGTACACTTTCCGAGGAAACAACCTCAAGTTCATAGTATCAATTCTATCGGAAAAATTCCATCGATTATATTTGGAGGTTTTGAATTTCCTCTTCCTACTGTCAAGAAGAAATATGATATACTTATTATTTGGGATGTGCATATCCCCGTTGAGGTAACTTAGTGTTATTCGAAATTTCTCCGGTTTCATGTTAATCGGAATGAGTTTGTTAACAAGACTTGATCAACCTTGTTAGTGGATTCCTTTTGACGAGCATGAGATGGATGAAACTAGAAGCACAGCCTTCTGTACCCTCTCTATACTTTCTGTTATTTAGTTGAAATAAAATAAAAATAAATAATTCCCTGTCTGTTATCTGATTATCCGTGCAATATAAAAATACCTCGAAAATAAAAGTTCTCCAAATGCCCTGAAAATTAAATATGATTTTTTATAGAATATTTGAGGATTTATGGAACAAAGAACACACCAGGGGGGCAACCACCTTGCCACGAGGGTGGAGGGCGCCCCCCTGCCTCGTGGGCCCACGGTGGCCCTCCTCCACTTATTCCTGCACCCATCCTATTCTTCTTCTGCCCACAAACACGAAAAACCAGCTCAAACTCGAGTCCAAGCTCGTTTTGCAGCCATTTTCGATCTCCTTGCTCAAAGCACCTCTCACAAAACTGCTTGGGGAGATTGTTCCTTGGTATGTGACTCCTCCATTGGTCCAATTAGTTTTTGTTCTAGTGCTTTATTCATTGCAAATTTGTGTTGCTTAGGTGACCCTGTTCTTGAGCTTGCATGTCAAATTTATATGGTCAAAAGTAGTTTTGATGCATGATATAGGCTCTAGGCACTTGTAGGAGTAGTTGCTATCAATATTATTGAGTTTGGTTTACTTTTATTTTGAAGTTACTAAAAATTTCAGAATTTTTCAGAAAATGATGAGGAGATTATTGAGGGGCTCATCAAGCCAAAGGTCGAAGGAAAAGGCACCGAAGCCTAAGTATAATTTGCCGCGCACCGTGGAGGTTCGGGCGTGTGAATGGCCTTCCGAGGATTTCTTGAGAGCAGCCGGGATTTATGAAGATTTTCATGAATTGGCTCATGATGCAGGCCTCACCGCTTTCCTCCACGACCAATGCGATCAGCACGTACCTTGTTCCGTTGACGGCTATCCACGCCTACCGGAACCCTGCACCAGCCGAGGAGCCAGAACCGGAACCACAATTTGATCCTTCACGACAGTCTAACTATCAGTGGGATCCGGAGATGATTGCCAGCCAGTGGCAATCGGAGCCTTCTTCTTCCTCATCGCAGTACGACCCCAACAACTATTATTATGGATATTAGCCAGGCCAGCCGTGGCCATAGACCAACTTAGGCCAAAAGCCTAAGCTTGGGGGAGTACGTATTTCTCACCGACATTACATTTATGTTCACACACACTCATTGCTAGATGTCGGTGTTCATACTTTTTCATTGTATCATCCATGCTAGTTTATTTCCTTTTATGCTTTCTTCTTGTGTGTTTAATAAACCTTAAGAAAAACCAAAAAAATAGTTGTAGCTTTTAATTAATTTACTTTCCATGATTGTAGTAGTAATTAAAAAGAAAACCCAAAAAATATTTCATGTTCTTCTTTTGCTTATTGGGAGCTTTCCCGTGTAAATAGTTTTATTTCTTTTCTTTCCTTGGGGGTTAGTAGGAGAAGACCATGATTAAATTGTTAAAATGGCTCTTATATGCATTATTGTTTATCTGACAAAAGAGCCCATATTGCTTTGTCTTCTCCTGTTTATTGAATGCTCGCAGATTCCAGCTTAGTCCAATACATGTGCACTCTTATTATTATTCACATCGTTCGGTCGTGCAAGTGAAAGGAAATTATGATGATATATTATGGACTGACTGAGATGAGAAAAGCTGGTATGAACTCGACCTCTTTTGTTTTTGTAAATATGATGAGTTCATCGTTCTTGATTCAGCTTGTTATGAATAAACATATTTGCAATGACAATTAGAGATCATAGTTTCTTGTGCCATGCTTGATTAGCCATGAGTTATAATGGTTTACCTTGCGTGCCAACATGCTATTAAAATGGTTATGGTGTGGTATGATAGGGTGGTATCCTCCTCTGAATGATTTAAGTGACTTGACTTGGCACATGTTCACGCATGTAGTTGAAACAAATCAACATAGCCTTCGCGATATTTATTTCATGGTGGATTATATCCTACTCATGCTTGCATCCAATGTTTATTAATTTTAATGCATGTACATGGTTGTTGTCGCTCTCTAGTTGGTCGCTTCCCAGTCTTTTGCTAGCCTTCACCTGTACTAACCGGGAATACTGCTTTTGCATCCAAACTCCTTAAACCCCAAAGTTATTCCACATGAGTCCACTATACCTTCCTATATGCGGTATCTACCTGCCATTGCAAGTAAATTTGTATGTGCCAAACTCTAAACCTTCTAATAAATATCCTGTTTTGTATGCTCGAATAGCTCATGTATCAACTAGGGTTGTGTGTATCTTCCATGCTAGGCGGGTTATTCTCAAGAGGAGTAAACTCCGCTCCTCACTCACGAGGTAAATGGCTGGTCACCGGGATGCCCAGTCCCATGCTTTATCCAAACTAAATCAAAATAATTGCAAACAAAACTCCCCCTGGGACCTGATGTATGTTGGAGGCACTCGTTGTTTCGAGCAAGCCATGGATTGATGTTTGTTGGTGGAGGGGGAGTATAAACTTTACCATTCTGTTTGGAACCGCCTATAATGTGTGTAGCATGGAAGATATCGCCATCTCTTGGTTGTTATGTTGACAATGAAAGTATACCGCTCAAAATGTTATTCACCTCTATCTCAAAACCGAGCTCTGGCACCTCTACAAATCCCTGCTCCCCTCTGCGAAGGGCCTATCTGTTTACTTTTATGTTGAGTCATCGCCCTCTTATTAAAAGGCACCAGTTGGAGAGCACCGCTGTCATTTGCATTCATTACTGTTAATTTATATTGGGTGTGACTATGATTGGATCTCTTTTACCATGAATTACAATGTCTAGTCAGTCCTTGATCTTTAAAGGTGTTCTGCATTTATGTTTTGCGGTCTCAGAAAGGGCTAGCGAGATACCATCTTGTTATATCATATTATGATTGTTTTGAGAAAGTGTTGTCATCCGAGATTTATTATTATGGCTTGCTAGTTGATTATGCTATTGATATGGGTAATCATGAGACCTGAGAATTATTGCAAATATGGTTAGTTATAATCTTTGCTGAAAACTTGAATGCTAGCTTGACATATTTATAACAACAAGAGCAAACAGAGTTTGTAAAAGTTTTTCTTTATTTCTTTCAGTTTGTCAACTGAATTGCTTGAGGACAAGCAAGGGTTTAAGCTTGGGGGAGTTGATACGTCTCCGTCGTATCTACTTTTCCAAACACTTTTGCCCTTGTTTTGGACGCTAACTTGTATGATTTGAATGGAACTAACCCGGACTAACGCTGTTTTCAGCAGAATTGCCATGATGTTGTTTTATGTGCAGAAAACAAAAGTTCTCGGAATGACCTAAAACTCCACGGAATATCTTACAATAAATAATAAAAAATTCTCGCCAAAAATGAAGACCAGGGGGCCCACACCCTTCTCACGAGGGTGGGAGGCGCGCCCCCCTACCTCGTGGGCCCCCTAGAGACCTCCCGACTCCAACTCCAACTCTATATAACTGCTTTCGGGGAGAAAAAAAATAGGACAGAAGAAATCATCGCGTTTTACGATACGGAGCCGCCGCCAAGCCCTAAAACCTCTCGGGAGGGCTGATCTGGAGTCTGTTCGGGGCTCCGGAGAGGGGGATTCGTCGCCGTCGTCATCATCAACCATCCTCCATCACCAATTTCATGATGCTCACCGCCGTGCATGAGTAATTCCATCATAGGCTTGCTGGACGGTGATGGGTTGGATGAGATTCACCATGTAATCGAGTTAGTTTTGTTAGGGTTTGATCCCTAGTATCCACTGTTCTGAGATTGATGTTGCTATAACTTTGCTATGCTTAATGCTTGTCACTAGGGCCCGAGTGCCATGATTTCAGATCTGAACCTATTATGTTTTCATCAATATATGAGAGTTCTTGATCCTATCTTGCAAGTCTATAGTCACCCATTATGTGTTATGATCCGTTAACCCCGAAATGACAATAATCGGGATACTTACCGGTGATGACCGTAGTTTGAGGAGTTCATGTATTCACTATGTGCTAATGCTTTGTTCCGGTTCTCTATTAAAAGGAGGCCTTAATATCCCTTAGTTTCCATTAGGACCCCGCTGCCACGGGAGGGTAGGACAAAAGATGTCATACAAGTTCTTTTCCATAAGCACGTATGACTATATTCGGAATACATGCCTACATTACATTGACGAATTGGAGCTAGTTCTGTATCACCCTATGTTATGACTGTTACATGATGAACCGCATCTGGCATAATTATCCATCATTGATCCGATGCCTACGAGCTTTCCATATACTGGTTTACGCTTATTTACTTTCCCGTTGCTATTGTTACAATCACTACAAAATACCAAAAATATTACTTTGCTTTCGTTACTCTTTTTTTACCATTACCATCACTATCATATTACTTGCTACTAAACACTTTGCTGCAGATACTAAGTTTACAGGTGTGATTGAATTGACAACTCAGCTGCTAATACTTGAGAATATTCTTTGGCTCCCCTTGTGTCGAATCAATAAATTTGGGTTGAATAATCTACCCTCGAAAGCTGTTGCGATCCCCTATACTTGTGGGTTATCAATGAGAAGGGATGTTCCACCACGGGCCCTATATCGCGAGATGACGTCCGAACTCGCATAGGCATGCAATGTCATGACCTCACGTCGTTCAAGAAGCTAGGGTCCATCCTTGATGATATGGAAGGATGAAACTTCTAGTGATTTACGATGTCGATGATGATATGTGTCGATTGAACTTGTATACTTTCTGTAGCGATGAAACTTTGTGATGTCCACGGTCCCTGCCGAATTTGCATAATGCTACTTTGTTAGTTTGGGTACGATGACCTATGTACCTCTAGTTAATTAGTTTGCATACTATATGTTGCATCTAGTTGCTAACCCTTTCTTTTTCGTGTTGCTCTAGTATATTTTGTTGCATATGATCGTACATTCTCTTGATGAAGATGCATCTCTAACAGGTACCTAGATTCTTGATGGCGAAGAAGGAGTGCTACGTCGTGTACAAAGGGAAGGTTCCGGGAGTGTACGATGAGTGGCCTGAGTGTCAGGCGCAAGTGGAGGGGGTCTTGGGCGCCAGCCATAAAGGCTTCAAAAGCAGACAAGAAGTAGAAGCTAGTTACTTGAGGTTCACGCTAGCTCGAGAGAGGACTCATAACCGCCGCCTCATGTACTGCATAGTTCCGCTATCACTCATAGTGATAGCTCTTCTCACGTATATCATTGTTTAGATGGATGACGATGTAGTTGCAAGTATTCGAGACTTGTATCGCTATTTTCGAGATGATGATGAGAGACCACTTTTGTGTTGGATGATGATTATGATGATGACAATATTTGATGAGACTATTTGGATGTATATGCTATGATTACATTTGTATGTGTATGATATGCTAGAGATTATTGTATAAAGCCCTAAACAAAATTCAGCAACAAAAAATAAGGAGCAGAAAAAAAATCAAAAACTAATAACAGTAGCGCGGGGTATGGCTTTAGTAGTAGCACTCTTTGTTAAAGGGCGCTGCAGCTATTAGCAGCAGCGCGTGCTGCATACAGACGTTGCTGCTATTCCTAGATAGCAGCAGTGCGGGTCGAACCACGCTACTGATAAGCATTAGCTGTAGCGCCGTATCAGTAGCGCGGCTACCCGCGCTACTGATAAGTATTTAACCCGCGCTACTGCTAGGCTTTTCCCTAGTAGTGTATATACCACAATATAACTTTAGTGTTAAATTTCAATTTATGCCCAATGGTGAACTAATTAACGAGGTTCACGGCGGTAAGCGGGCTGCCGCTAGAGACCCGCATAAGTGATTCGGGAATAAGTGCAATGGTGATGCCCAGAGGGTGTGTAGTGGTGTGGCGGATCCGATTTGGGCCCTGAGAGGATTGTAGGTGAGGAGTGTGTGGGCAGCTATGGTAGGCTCCAGCATTGGCGGAGCTACATGCAACCCTGCAGGGCCATGGCCTCCCCAGGTTTGGTAAATTTTGTGAAGAAATTTTTATATGGAGGTGCAGATTGGAATAAATACATCTTTTGCCCCCCTAGAATTGGACATTTTCTCCCTTGCCCCCCACCCCCCCAACCAATCTTGTGTAGCTCTGCCACTGGGCTCCAGCAATGTATTAGTGGTGGTTGGTGGTTCCACTAGCAATGTGTTAGTGTTGGAACTCAACTATAGGCCTGCATGATCATTTTGTGATGTGAGCTTCCTGTGAGCTTCCTTTGAACTTGTGGTGCTAGTGCAAGTGTTGTGAACTTGCTTTGAACCGGTGGCGTAACTAGATTGATAGATATGTATGTTGTGCAAGTGCATGTTTTGCCTTGTTTGTGATGTTGTGATGATGATGGTCATATATCTTTGCTATGTATGTGGTCATGATGATAGCCATATATTTCTATGTTGAATTGATGACCGGAATACAAGGGTGGTAGTGCTCAGTTTAGGCTGAAACAATCACCATCACTTGTTCAACAACAATCAACATCACCAGTAACATCAACATCAACACTACATTCAACATCATGTGTTCATCAACATCTCAATATAAACATCATTCTGGAAATGGATAGTTCAACTCACAATTAACTCAATGGAATGGACAGAGATCTTGAAAGCTCTAGCACACAATTAAATTGGGGACATTGCCATAAGAACATAACTACTAGTTCAAAAATTATCACATAACTTGGACATAACTACTCATCACAAAATTTCCTTTATCTTCCTAATTTTTGCCATGCTCCCCATCTTTCTCTTTAAGAAAGCATGCAACCATGTACTCAAGTGTTTTCTTCTCAACAGTCTATCACTGTCCCGCTCTCTGCCTTGATCCTCGTCACTTTGCGAAAATTTGAAGTTGCCCCATCCAGAACTCTCTTATGCTCCAATCATGCCCTTACCTCAATCAAGCATGTTCTGCTTTAGTCTTTAGAGCTAGTGTCACTTGATTCTCCTCCACAACTTTCTTAAGTTCATCTTGCACATTCCTATGCTCAACCTGAAGCTTTCTTCTCCCATTAGATAACTCAAACTTTTCTTCAAGATGCTCAAGACTATCCCTAACTCTACATACTTTCTCACTTTCATACATGTCCCTAGTTGGTCGGTGCTTTCTTTAGTGTTCGTGGCCACTCTAAATCAACTCGTTGAATAAAATCACAACTTTCTCCTTCCTACAAATTAATAGAACAACATCTAGTTAACACAATTGATTGCATAAATTCCTACAACCTCGGACCAACATCACCTACATTGCCTATTCTGAACAAAACATAGTTCGTTCTCTAAGTATGGATGGATGAATGAATAATCAGTGGTCAAAATTCATAAAACTATAGAAATGGACAACTGATAACAAATAAATTCCTACTAGCTACACAACATTGTCTAACTGAAAAACACTAATTAACACAAAATACATTGTCTGGCTGAAGAATATTTAGTGGCCAAAGTAATTCATGAAATTGCCTTCTCTCTAAATGAACAGATCAACTGCATACACACCATGAACATGTCCTGCACATCCCAAAAACCTCCTGCATGTGTGCCATCCACAAAAAATGAAGACATGCATGGTATTGGGGATCTAACAAATCACAATTATGAAGCAAACTAGATGAAATTTAAAATCCCCAAATCACAACTACCCTTAACCCTAGAAATTAGAAATCAAATACTCACATCGCTACAATTCCGACCTATCCCCCATGAACCCAGGCAATTTTTCTGTTACTGAAATGAGTAGAGCGCCTGATTTTTCTGTTAAAAAGGAGCAGAAATAATTGACCAGTACGCTTGCATTAAAGCACAAGAGACACGGCACGGGTGCCGACTGCCGAGACATCATAATCCCCAGGAAGGCAGAACCTAAGCGACTGCCTCACCGACCACCTTCAGCTCCTCAACAGCACAAGTATTGATCCACAAAATGGGCCAGATAACCAATAATGCATTTGCTGCGAATGTTCAAGCCATTGTACACGACTGGCACAGTTCCCAGTCAAGAAGCATGGTACATTTGTCCAATGATGCAACATTTTCTGTCAAAAAAAGTAATGTGGTGCACGTTCAACATAGCAACCAAGCCAGCACTCCAGCGACGGCTGGTCTCGAGTGATGTGGAACGAACACTGCCTCTCCATGGAGGAGCCCCCTTCAAAATCCGTAAGGCTTGAATTTCCTTTGAGCCCGCAGCTGCTGTATCCTCTTCTTGTCCTGCTCGAACTTGCTCTGCAGCATCGCCAGCTCTGCACAACAAATACAGGTAAGTAGCTCTCCTAGCAGTTATCTGTGGCCACACTCAAGTTGCATAAAAATGCACCGAACAGAAAGTCACAAGACTGCCATGGCAAACTACAGCGCTGAACATAGTCTACATTCTAATGCATCATACATGTACTGAGCATTAGGAGTAATTAAAGTTAAACTGCACCAATGGTTAAATAGGGAATCCATAAAAATGCTTTTTGACATACCACTCATTTGAGCTTCTCGTTTCTGATGTCTGTAGAAATTCCGACCAACTTCCTTGGGTTTCTTCTGAGCCATTTTCTCTTGCATTGCAGCCAGAGATACAGAGCCAACCGCTGTTCCAGTTTCAGCATCTGTAGTCTTCTTCCGACCCTTATGATGCATCACCACTGTCCACCCATCTTCTGCAGCTGCTGCCTCTCTTTCCTTCTTCTCCTGAATTAATCAAATAGGTACCACATGACAAAACAACAATGATGCAGTTGCTATGCCAAAACAAACATAGGGGAAATTCTTCCTGTAATAAATAACTTGTCTCAACTTGCAAAATAACTTCAGATATTCAATGAATATTTACGGAACAAGCTAGCTATAAATCAGGACAGTTGACTTCAGATTCTTGAATGTTCAATGATGGAAAATACGCACCCGCTCTTGTTGTTCCTCATGTGCAGTTATAAACACATCTATATTTTGCTGCAAGACTTTCAAGCTTGGCCGCTTCTGTCTGTACTCCAAGATCCATTCTGACAAGACACCAGTCACACCACATATCAGTATTTGCCATTTTGGACTTTGGTGGATCAATTTGCAGGTTCCAGTATAAAAAGGAAAGATACATAAACACTGTGGAACTCATTTGAGCACAATATCAACTAATAAGGGCCCTTACAGTCCGCACTGCATATGATTAACAGTTAGGCTGATTGTAACAAGCTAGACTTATAGATCTGTAAGTTTCATGATGAAATTAGCTCGTATGAATCTTTTGATTTAAACAAGTCTAAGAAATGATATTCCTTGGAAGTGTATTTGGACACAATACATTCTGTCCTTTTCATTGTGGACACTAGACAGTGGATCTTTATATATGCTAGTGAAATACATCTTTTCGGCAACAAAAAACCAGAAGTGTAGACATTACTTTTCATTCCTCTGGAACAGTCTTCATCGACTGATGCAATCTCAGCAACATTTGCGGTATCAACTTCATGCACCTCCAAATTGTCCTCTCTAACTGATACCTGCATATCTGTCCTGTTGACTTCCCCAGATTGCTTTACTTTCTCTGCGTCCAATGAAAAGAATGCATGTCAGGAAACACAAATATTTATGCAATAGAGAGCTGATAATTGAGAAAAACTTTGTTTAGGATAAAAGTACAGCAGCCTACTTGTCTTATTTTTCTTTCGTTTCTTTGCCTTTTCTGGTTCCCCAATGTCCATAACTCCACTCTCTGCTGCAACTTGGTTGACATCAGCTGCATAAATTATATGTACATCTACTATTAGTGAAACAAAAATATTTATGCAACAGATAGCTGGTAATTGAGAAAAACTTTGTTTAGGATACAAGTACAGCAGCCTACCTGTCTTTTTTTTCTTTCGTTTCTTTGCCTTTTCTGGTTCCCCAATATCCATAACTTCACTCTCTGCTGGAAGTTGGTTGACATCAGCTGCATAAAATATATATGCACATCTATTATTAGTGAAAAGAAAATTTCAGGAATTACTATTTACCGATAAAAAAAAGGAAAAGGCCATAGTTGCTTGCACAGATGAAAAACTATTTGTCAAGAATAAATGTGAAAAATATCAACATTACTCATCATGATTGAAAGGTAGCACAGCAGACAAAGTGGCAACTCAGAAGCAATCTTACCGTTTAGAGTTTCTTCATCGAGATTTTCATGCAGGATATCATCTGCATCATTGGGCTCAACAGAGCTCTTCCCTTCCTTCACCTTCCTTTTCTTCTTCTTCAGCTTAAGTGTTCCAGCATCATTACTGTCCAATGGACTTTGTACCTCAACAGGACTTTTGCTTTCCTTTAGCTGTTTTTTGCTCTTCTTCTTCTTCAGCTTAGGTGTTGCCTCATCCTCATTGAGAGTCACCAAATTATGAGCCTTGGTACAACAGCTTGTTACTTTGGCATGCTTAATTTTCTTCTTTTGCTTCACCAATACAATCTTCTTGCTTCCTATATGTAAGAAGCAACGATAAGAGATAAACCATTATACTACAAGACATAGTTCCATTTCACGCTTTGACAATAGTTGTCAGTCATAAGTAGGGCCTAATAAACAACTCAAAGAGCTGGAACCAAAAAATTAACAAGCGCTCAGGAAATGAGACGGAACTCAAGCTATTTTGCCGTGCACATGAGACACCGATGAGTTCGAAGGTTATCAGAATGTCTTTTCTGTCATACCATTCTACGTTTCTACAACCGTGATTGACGATGTACCACTGGATCATTCTCTTACCCTTTGCTGGGGCGATGAATGGACATTTTTAAGCATACAAACTTCACTCTAGGATGGGCTTAACCCATAATTATCCAAAACAAAATGGCAGGGATTGCGAATACCTTCCGCGATAGCATGTCCGGCAGCGCCCTCGCTCTCAACGGCAGCATCTAAAACTCTATCCTTCTTCTTCTTCAGCTGCTTCCTCTTCACTCCAAGCCCAAGCGCCAGCTTCTTATCAACCTTGGCTTCCCGCGAGGCCTTCTTGTCTACAAAGCAGCGCATTTTTTTTACTTTCGCCTCACAAATTCGAACTGATTCAATCGAGAAGCAACAGGGTGCGTGCATAAAGGGGAAAGTTTCCGCACCTTTGGGTTTGCCCATGCCGAGAACAAATCAGCAACGAAGCGTCCACGAGGAGGAACACGAAGAGAATCGGTGGAGAATAAGCCCTCGTCGGCGTCGGGCGGAGGCGCCGGCGGCGGCTGCTGGGTGTCGGCGTCCGGGAGGCGGGAGCTGCGAGGCGCGGTAGGGTTTGGGCGTCTCAATGGGGTTTCTTTCTACCGGGCTCAACTGCCCACGAGCATTCTGACAGGTGGGCCTAATTTGTTTCCGGGCCCGCATTCCAGTGGAAACACCTCCAAAGGCCCAAAGCCCCTTTTAATAGCGAGCGGCTTCGCGTGCCGAGTCCTAAAACCCTAGCTCCACCACCCACCTAAACCCGCGAAGTCACCAAGGCGGCGGCGGCGGCGGCGACAGCAGCAGCGGCGATGGGGAGCGACACGGAGACGGAGAAGAAGAAGACCCCGGTGGCGCTGGCCCCCATCGCCAAGCCGCTCGCCGGCAAGAAGCTCTCCAAGAAAACCCTCAAGCTCGTTCGCCGAGGTTCGTGTGATTGTCCCCGTTCCCTTTTTTGGCCCAAATCAAGCTTTCCTGGGTTCATTCATGATGTGGTTGTTGTCCGCGTGTTTGCCAGCCTCGGAGGCCAAGTGCCTGAAGCGCGGGGTCAAGGAGGTGGTCAAGAGCATCCGTCGTGGGAGCAAAGGGTTGGTATTTCCAGCTCTACTCGTTTACTGTATAGTCCCTGCTGGTAGGAGTAATTAGTACTCCTCTGTAAAGAAATATAAGAGCGTTTAGGTCACCACTTTAGTGATCTAAACCTCTTATATTTCTTTAGATGCAGTACACTGTAGTATGGTATTGTCCTAGAGAGCTCTGGGCTTAATTCCTCTGTCAGAACTTGTTGCTAAGTGTGGTGCGGGTGATACTTGGTAATAGCAATCAACCAAGGGCAGATAACTCTTCCCTGAAACATGTCGTGCATTTATTTGACTTGCTTGCAAGTTGTGTCTAGTAGTGTAGTGCATATGTCATGGAAAAGAATTCTATGAGACCAGGTCTCACGCGAGACCCATCCTGATGAATGCCACGTGTCATCCATCAGGACGGGTCTCACCTGCTAACCGTGAGACCTGGTCTCATATGTGTCATTTAAAACATCCATACAGTGTACATACTGAATGATTTAGTGTGCTACTCTTGTTGATGATGGGATTGCCCATTTGCCACTACATGAAGTCAAGGACTGGTTGTGTCATTATCTATGTTATGCATTCAGTGGCTTGACTTGCCTAATTTCATTGACACATATTGTTCTGTTTCATGCAGGTTGTGTGTAATTGCCGGAAACATCTCTCCTATCGATGTGATTACACATCTTCCCATACTTTGTGAGGAAGCTAATGTCCCATACATATATGTGGCATCAAAAGAGGTATGCTGCATTTTCACTCCAATATTTATGTTTAGTTGGTTGTGATCAATGAGTTGTATCTTATCACGCATTTGCAATTACTGTGTCTCCTTATAACCTTAACAACCTAAAATCCTGGCCAGTTGATGCTTCATGCTATGATGACCAAGTCAACAAAGTGGTGCAACTGGCGCACATTTTTTCTTCATTTGTTTGGATCTTTCACATAGTTTTTATTTGGTTATTACTCCCTCCGTTTCTTTTTACTCTGCATATAAGATTTGGTCAAAGTCAAACTACACAAAGTTTGACCAAACTTATATAAAAAAATATGAACATGTACAATACTAAAACTATATGGTGTGAAAATACGTTTCATTGTGCATATGATAATATTGATTTCATATTGTGAATGTTTATATTTTTTAATATAAAGTTAGTCAAATTTTACAAAGCTTGACTTTGACCAAACATTATATGCGGACTAAAAAGAAACGGTGGGAGTAGATTCTCACCATCAACTAATTGTTTGAACATCAAAAGAAAGCTCTCTTCTGTCTTTCTGATAGCTAGTAGTAATGCCCACGCTATCGAGTTGAAAGCTATTTGTTTTCTCTACTTTTAGTACCTTGCAATGTTCCCCTCCCTGGGCACATCACATTCTAAGGAGCACCATGTAGTTGTCTTATCATTTGCTTTTCAAGTGTTCTATTCAATTATCTGTGCTGGAGCTAATGAGAGAAGAAACATCTCTTGACATTTTATTTGTCCACTTTACTATAGCTGAATTAGAATCAGACAGTTTATGTTCTAAATCATATGTTTGCACCTTGCATTCTGTTGAGTCGATATAGACCTAAGATTGTCGCTTTACCAGCTTATCTATCAGTCTGACACAGAAGATCTATATTGGGTTAAAAAATGTTTGATAAGTGGAGTCACCCATTTGCCTCCGCATGCTCATTTGAGATAGCATGCATGTTTTCCTGATGTATATATTTGTAACTGTATTGCTGTACCAAGCCCACATCACAGGCCAGCATAAATCATTTACAGGCCTGATGTTAAAAAAACTTGCATATTTGGCTTTACATATCTACTCTATTGTCCAGCGAAATATATGTCAGCAACCAGTGTGTCTTTATAACCACCTTGGTGTATTTTCCTTGCATTTTACTAAATAACGTGAGTAAACAAGGTAAAAAAATGTTTCTGTGGGAGAGCATAGCAACTAGGAGCATCATCACATAACCTTTCCCCGCGCCCGACACTAACCTATTTTTAACATCTAATTAGAGCGGGGAATCATTCCAATTAGGAAGTTAAGGTTGTTGCTTTTTATTTCACCAGAATTGGAGCCAGGCTCTATCCTTGCATTTTAATAAATAACGTGAGTGAACAAGTTAAAAAAAATGTTTCTGTGGGTGCATAGCAACTAAGGAGCATCACATAGTTGTCTTGTCAATTGCTGTTATTTTTCTTCCCAGTGTGTTGTCTAATTGAGAAAAAGGCACACCCTTTAAAATCCTTTTGCAAACTTAGGTACAACTGCCTTAGTACCTTACATGGGTCTTATCTCATTATTCTTCCCTATGGCCTACTCTAAGCTGGGCAGACCAAGATGGTTGCTGGCAGGTCTTGACAGCATAGGGTTCTTCATTGGGTTTGTATGTTGGTCCATTTTTGTTACCCATTTGCCACAGCACTACTCATTGTCTATGGTTTCCTTGAGAAGTCTGTCTTGCGCCTGTACATGGCCCATGTTACATGCAAGCGTGAAACCGTTCCAAGCCTGATGATGTTAAGAAACGTGACACATTTGGAAAGTAAAATGCATAGTATCAGCTACCAGTTATTTGCCTTCGTATCACCACAAAATTTGAAGGAATAATAACAAATATGATGGTGAAGCAGAGGAGATGGTCGTCGTATGTTGTGATTATACTTGCACTGATGGATGTCACTGTTGCCTTGAGATTAAGCTAATGTATTGTGGTTGCTTCCCTTTAACAGGAGCTTGCGACTGCGGGGACCACCAAGAGGCCCACCTGCTGCGTATTGGTGATGACCAAGCCAGCCAAGGGGGAGATCACTGAAGAGGTGAAGGAGAAACTGGAATCGGAATACAAGCAGGTTGTATCTGAAGTTGCTGAGGCTACATCTGCTTTGTTCTGAGAACATTTCCATGGGGAGGAACCATGAATATCTTTCTGTCTGTATTATGTAGCATGATTTTGTCACCCTATCCTTGTTAGTGATCGACGTGTTTATCAGGCAGCTTTAAGCATCGTGAGTCTGGTACTGTGCTATTCGGTTGGCGATTAGATAAAAAAATAGTGCACTATTAACTAATATCGGTGAGCAAATCGTTATCGTTGATGTTGCATAGATGTGATTACCTGAGCGCTCGAGCCATGTTCGCTTCTGTGGAGTAGCTAATATTAAAAATTGGTTGTCTGGGACCACCGAGAGCAAGCAATATCTTAGGGTTTTGATAGGAATGGGGAAAATGCAGTGCGAGGTGCCATGGATGTCCTACACAGAAATTCTGCAGTTGTGCTTTTGGACAAACACAGAAATTTTCTATGACTGATAGAGGATGTATAGTGGAAGTGGCATGAAACAGATGTTTCCAATAGGGGGAAAGAGAAGAAATGGATGCCTTTTTCATAGTTGGACCCTCTAAATTTTTGTAGTTCGTTTATGTAGCGTTTGGTTGATCACATTTTTTTTTTTGAAACACAACTGTATTCCATTACCGAGGCAAGCTGGACTCCCCAGCGACAAGTTTTTTTACATGGCTCGGAAACGGATCAAGCCAAATCTGATAGCTCTTCCGCTCCATGCATACACCATGAGCAGCTAAACAGTGTGCAGAAATATTACATGCCCGTGAGCAGGTTTCTACTTTACAAGATTGAAAAGCTAATTGCAACACTGCTCTTATCTCTTTAAATAGCACGCCTAGGCTTGAGTAGTCGTACAGGTCGCTTGTAATCGTCTGCTTTAGAGCAACTGCATCCGTCTCTAAGATGACTTTTTGGCACCCCATTCTTGACGCTTCATTCACAGCATAGAGCATGGCCAAAGCTTCAGCTTGTAGTGGTTCAACAACATTTTCCAAACTCCCTGCTCCTGCAACTAGTGCAATTCCATGATTATTTTTTATGGTAAAACCCTACCCTCCTGATTTAGTTGATAGCCTAAAGGCTCCATCAGTATTAATTTTAAGGAAATCATCAGGCGGAGGACACCAAACCTGGTTTACAGCCTGCACATTTTGCTCCTGTCGCTTGATGTATTTTTTGTATTCCAACAAGTGCAGCTGAACTGAATATATAATTTCCTCTTCAGTCCTAATCCTTTCTCCTTGATTAGTTCTGTTTCTTTCAGACCACCATAACCACAAAAGGATGCATATTTTCAGACATTTTTCCTCTTTCATGTGCAAGATATCCTCCACCATCGAGATGGCATTTGGGCAATTGAGAAGTTGCATCCGACTTTCTTCCAACAATGCAGTTCTCCAAACGGCCTTGACAAATTTGCACTTTAGGAAACAATGACCTCCATCTTCATCCATTCGATGGCATACTGGACATCTTGTATCCACTTCCATTCCTCTATTCTGTAGTTTCATTCTTAGAGGTAAGCTATAATGGGCCAGTCGCCATAGGAAGTGCAGGATCTTGTTGGGCAAGGGCAACGTCCATAGTTTCTTCCAAAATGTTATCCTATGCTGATCATTCTTACTTGATGACAAAGCTCCACCATGTGCAGAGTTCCTGGCTTGGTTTTCCAACACTACTTGATATGCAGATTTTACTGAAAATATACCCTTTTTGTCAAAATGCCAGGCAGGAGTGTCCTTAGCACCCTCTCGGATCGGAATTTGGACAATTACCTCTACATCTTCTTTGTTGAAAGTTTGATCAATCAGTTGTAAATCCCATGTGCCAGAGGTAGGGTCAATCAAATCTGAAACATTTGTGATAACATGGTTGCCTTGCTGAGATGTTACTCTCCTAGAAACACCCCTTGGTAGCCAAGGATCTGCCCATATATTGATATTGTGTCCATCTCCTACTCTCCATATGATTCCACTTTGCAACACCTGCACTCCTTTCAAAATGCTTCTCCAACTATATGAAATGCCATCTCTTGGCCTCTCTTGTAACAGATTTTGATTTGGATAGTATTTAGCAGCCATCACTTGAGCGCATAGGGAAGATGGGTTTTGTAGCATTCTCCAAGCCTGCCTTGCCAACATAGCTAAGTTGAAAGAATATAGGTCTCTAAATCCCAGCCCTCCATCCTTTTTGGGTTTTGTGAGCTTGTCCCATCCAACCCAGTGGATTTTATTTTCTTTATCCAATTGACTCCACCAAAACCTCGCAATCATTGAGCTGACATCTTCACACAGAGATTTGGTGAGGTCAAAACATGCCATCGCATAAACAGGGATTGCTTGCGCTACAGCTTTGATGAGGACTTCCTTACCGGCCTTTGAGAGCAATTTTTCTTTCCCACCTTGTAACCTTTTCCATACTTTTTCCTTGATATATTCAAAAGCTTTGGTTTTTGATCTACCAATATAGCATGGTAAACCCAAATATTTTCCGGAGAAGCCTTCTATAGCAATATTTAGCTGATTCATGAGCTCCTCTTTGTCCTCCAGCTTTGTATTCTTGTTGAACAAGATGGCTGACTTTTCCTTATTTATAGCCTGGCCCGAGCAAGCTTCATAGGAGTTCAGAATTTGATTAAGCTCGCGACTGCTGTCGGCATTTACTTCTAGGAGAAGAAGTGAATCATTTGCAAAAAGAAGATGACTTATGCTTGGGGTTGTATTACATAATTTGATTCCTTTCAACCTCCCATTCATCTCAGCATTTTGTAACATGGCTGAGAAGCCCTCAGCGCATAAAAGAATGAGATATGGAGAGAGAGGGCCACCTTGACGAAGCCCCCTCTCAGGAATAATTATCTCTGTGACGTCCCCATTAACTTTGATTTGGTATTTCACCGTTGTCACACAATTCATCACGAGCTGCACCCAACTTCTATTGAAACCGAGTTTCAACATGATTCCTTGCAAGAACTTCCATTCAACTCGATCATAAGCCTTGCTCATGTCAAGTTTGATAGCAGCATAACTTACTCTTCCACCCCTCTTCCTCTGCAAAAAGTGAGTCATTTCATATGCTAAAAGAATATTGTCAGATATCATGCGTCCAGGCACAAATGCGCTTTGATTGGGGGAAATTATTTCAGGTAAAATGTTTTTTAATCTTCTGGTGATTACCTTTGATATTAGTTTGTAGACCACATTGCAGAGGCTGATGGGTCGCAAATCCTTCAATCTCTCTGGTCTAGTTGTTTTTGGAATCAGAACTATCATGGTGTTGTTCCACTCTTCAGGCATCTCACCACCTCTCAACACCTTGAGCACCTCCTTGGTTACTTGCTCTCCTACAGTGCCCCAGAATCTCTTAAAAAAGATTGCAGGCATGCCATCAGGTCCAGCAGCCTTTAGATCACATTAGGCTCAGACAGGCCCGCGCCGAAGGAAAATGTGTTGTTTGGCCCATGAGGAACGCACGAATTGGTGTCACCGCCAGCCGATTCGGTCGGCCTCACCGCAGCGGCAAAACTCACGTCATCATTTCCCTTCTCTCGAGCTTTCCCTCCTGTGTGGAGCCACATCAGCGATGAGGTAAGCAGCGCTACTCTCTGGCCATCGGTTGACGGGCGGCGGCAATTCGACTCCTCTTTTTCGACGTGTTCAGCGCCTCCACGGTTGCGCTATATAGCCAGCCTCACCGCAGTGGCAAAACTCCCGTCACCATTTCCCCCCTTGAGCTTTCCCACCGGCGCGGAGCCACATCGACGGCGAGGTAAGCGGCGCTAGTGCTCCGGCCACCAGTTGACGACGGCGGTGATTCGACGACTCCTCTTCTCCGACATGATCAGTGCCTTCATGGCTTCACTATATAGCCAGCCTCACAACAGCAGCAAAACTCCCGTCACCATTTCCCCCCTCTCGAGTTTTCCCACCGGCGCAGAGCCACATCGACGGCGAGGTAAGCAAAGCTAGTGCTCCGGCCACCAGTTGACAGCGGCGGCGATTCAACTCCTTCTCTTCTCCGATGTGTTCAGTGCCTCCTTCACGGCTGCTCCGATGGCGTTTGTGAGTTCATTCACCCCCTTCTCTCTACTAGTTCTAGATAGATTTGTGAGTATGTGGTAGGAGTAGATCTACCGATCTATGTAAGTGTGATGTTCTAGTAGCTAGTGGTGATGGATCTGAAGCATGCTAGGAGCTTTTTCATGTCGGCAACGATTGATTGCTAGTGGTGACGGATGGATTGGTAGTATGCTTGATGTGTAGTACTCCCTCCGTCCGGTAAAGAGTATACGTTTGGCTTCAAAATTTGTCCACAAAAGAGTGTACTTCTATCTTTTCAATGCACTTTAAAGTAGAAAAAAATACTTCTCTCTCATCACACGGTAATTAAGACCAATAATAATCTACACATGATCTTCTTAATTTCTATATGCACTTAGCTCATTGGGGGTTGGTTAATTAAAGAGGAGAGAGATTGATGTCTTGCACTTTTCCAATGCATTTTTACTTGACTTCATAATTTGTCCTAAAATCTCTAGATGTACATTCTTCACCGGACGGAGGGAGTATGCAAGTATTTGTGCTAGTTATTGAACTTCTTGCTATGATTTGAGCTGCTGTGTTGAACTAGATCATCCGTCTATGCATGTGGTAGTGCTCATTCGATTTGTCCATATGTCATGTTCATTCACACTGTACATATTTAGTGGTAGTTCATATTGTCCATGCGTTGTGTGATGTGGTCTTGATGATGCTCCCGCTTGTAGGACATGAGCACGCAAGAGTTTAGTCAGGCCCTTGTCGTGTCCAAGAGCCAGTTCCCGGTGTCCTAAGTCAAGGACTCCCAGCCTCCCATCGACCAGATGCCCGTTGATTTAGATGTTTTCGAGGTGTCGGTTATGGTTCCTCCATTTGTGGCTTCAGCATTGGCTCAGCCCAGTGTTGCTACTCAAAAGTCGGCCACAAAGGATAAGAAGGACGGCAGGGGGAACTCCATGAAGTGGCAGCCTTTCCTGTCGACGCTCGTGCTTAACAAGATGTGTGAGATCGTAACTAGTGTGGCGAGGACTGACAAAGGCTTCAAGGAGGAACACTTGAACGTTGTTGCAAAGCAGGTGTTTGACTTTTATGGACAAGAGGTCACCTTGACCCAGGTCTACAACCACCTCAGCAAGTGGAAAGTGAGGTGGATCACAGTGTCCTAGCTCAGAGACCTGAACGGGGCTTTATGGGATAATGACACTTGCTCGATCATTTTGAAGGCAGAGCACTGCCAAGGCCACACCATGGTTAGCCACGAACCATGTCATTCTAAGTCACCACCTATTTAAGCCTTTGTAGCATGCCATTCTAACTAAACACTCTACTGTGTTTAATTCTTAGCTTCACCCCAAGCACGCACAGTTTCTCAATACACCCATCCAGAACTACCACCAGATGCAATAAATCTTCTCTTTTGCGCTGGCAACCGGCTAGCATGCCCTGGGCTCCAATCAGCCGCTGAACTCGCCTAGGCCCAAGTATCCAGACACCCAGGAGTCAGAGACCATCAACCTTGATGGTCCTGACAAGGATGGTGATCATGTTTCCAGTGCTTGATAGGAAGAGGAAGAGGGGAGCCTTGATGAAGGACGAGCTGACCGTCTTCACCAGCATGACTCAAGGCGTGAAGGAGGTCGCCACCGCCATCAGGGAGAGCAAGCCGGTGGACGTCCACCTTGAACTCTACATCATCGTCATGGACCAAGGCGGCTTCATCCCAGAGGCTCTCATGGCGGCTCTCAGCCACCTGCTGGACAACAAAGCCCAGGGGGTTGGGTTGTTGCCATGGGAGACGCCCATAGAGTGCTCTGGCTGAGGGCCTTGCAGGGCAAGCACTACTGCTAGTGTTGTTTCTGCTGGTGGTGACGGCGTGCATGATTCTCGACGGCGATGGCGATGTGATGACAACGACGATGTACATTTTGTGGTAGCTAGGGCTTGATAAACTCTTGATGTTGGCATGTATATTTCAATGAGGTGGTATATTAACCCCTCACGCCGATGGCGAACTTGCGGTGGTAGGACACCACCCTCTTTTGAATGTGGTGGTAGGATGACACCATAGTAGTGATAGGATGAACTTGCTATGCCATATGATCATGAATGCTTACTCATGTTTCATGTCTAGTGTTCTCATTGGCCATTGCTTGTTGCTTGGTCTGTTGCTCTTCTGCAATGCTAGAAAAAGTGACATGTGGTGTTCCACGTGAGGGTTTCAGGGGTTTACAGTTCATGGGAAGCATACAATACACAAGCGTCAGGTTACAACAACAACTGCCATAGAGGGTTTAAGACAAGGCATGCAGCAGAGGATTTACTCCAAGGCCGTGCTCAAGCAGGCATGCAATGTTGAACTTGGAATTGCGGATCTACACTTTGGGCCGAAGAACTTCATCATCTTCGTCCAGTTCGTCATGGTTGTAGTATTGTTTTGTTGATGTGATTGGTGTGATGGTTTCTAAGGTGTAGTAGCGGGTAAGCTCACCATGAAGGGTACAAAGTGACTACACCTCTATACTCATATGCAACCAAACACCGTGCGCCAGTATAAGCACAGCCTATGCGAGCAAGCAAACACGGTGCATAGAGGTGTTACTACGATGCAGGCAGCCAAATAACATGCAGATCTATATAGATCCTAAAGGGATCTTCAGTTTGGATGGAACACCAAAAATACAAACAAAGTTATAGCAAAATAAAGAGAGCTCGCTTTAGATTCAGAGTTGTCTGCACGGACAAATGTAAATTGGTTTGGGTTTGGGGCAGGGCCGGCCCTAGCATCTCGGAGGCCCTAGTGCGAAGATGGTACAATGGGCCCTACAGTCACACCTTACGTCTCCATGTTCGCTTCGCTGATGCACGTCGCAGCCGCAAGTCCGTTCAAACTATCCATATGACACAACAGTAATTTTAAACAAATATTTCATGATCTATCTAGAAATAGCAATTTGAAATTCGAACAAAAACACAAACACCTTCCATACAAGAACAGTAGAGAACTGTCACAAGATAAACCCCAGCAACATCTAATCGCCATGTGGTAATGTGGTGATGGTCGATCATCTTTAACATGAAACAATTACTTGTGTGAGAATTTCATGCAAGAGAATCGTCACATAATTCGCAATAAACAAGAAAAGAAGGACAATCCATAGGATGAACAATTTACCTGTGGACCGGTGCTGGTGTCAACGCCTTAGCGGCAAGCCGAATGTGGTGCATCTTCAGCTCGTCGCCGGTGCCAAGGAGGTCACCACGAGGGCCTTGTCGCCGTGGGTACTTACAGGAGAACCTATCTACTATTCGATCTACTACTAGTATAAAACTCACCGGAAAATAAATTAAAGAGATGATATAACTGAAAATCTATTCATGAGCGTCGCTTGGGGCCCAGCTCCTGGGAACTTGGTGCAATTAATTGGGAGAGGGAGAAGATTGGACGGGAAGAAGAACGAACCGGTGGCGCTGTCTCACACAAAACGAAGCAATTAGGATTAATTCTCATGGCTGGCTCCATCGTCTTTATTGGGCTGCGAATGCTACCTTATTTTACTTTTTCCTTCAAATGTATCAATACATGTGCACAGAGAGTATGGTGGGCCCCTGGACATGTTGGGCCCTAGGCGGCTGCACTCCTCGCCATGGCTTAGGGCCGGCCCTGGTTTGGGGTTGGCACTTTTTGGCCCTCATCTGAGGCGCTGGAACACACGACACGGCGCACGTCTATGGAAACGGAGCTGCTAAAAATCAGTCGACTGAGACTTCACGAAGTCTCAGTCGACTGGTGAGCCGTCCGATCCGTTTGTTGCTTGTAGATTCAGGCTGGGTCATTTTTGTGCCTTTTTTCGGCCTGTCTAAGGCGCGGTGGGCTCGGACTAGTCAGTTCGCCTTTTTCTACGTCGAAGCGCGGCCGAGGGTGAGCGTTTTGCTCTTTCGTGGGCTGGGTTTTTTTGTTTGTCTGTTTCTATCTTGATTTTTTTTCTCGGTCCGCTTTCTTCTTTTTGACGTTTGTTACAGGGGAGGGGAAGCGGCCACCGGTGGTAAATTAGAGGAGGGGAAGCTGCAGTCATTCGTCTCTATCCATTCCCCTCTCCCCCCCTTCTCTCTCTATCACTTTTTACCTCTGTCAAAATCTGAAGATCTCTGCAGCAAACGAAGGAATTGCTGTGCTGCTCAACGTCCAACGAGAGTATGGGGGACGCTGCTGATGGAGTAAGTGCTAACCCCCTCTTTTTCTTCCATCTTTGTTTTTCCATTTGACTTGTTGGACGAGAGTAGTAGATCTGAGGGAGTTTTGGGTTCCATTTTCTTGTTTTTGTTGGGCGAGAGCAGTAGACCTGATTTGAAGCATAGAATCGATCCTTTTTTTATTCAAGCAGTGATATGTAGAGTGTCCTCTTTTTTGTATGTGTTGAGGATTATTACTGACCCAGACCACCTCATTTTTTGTTACTGAACCCAAACCCAACCCCCCTGAAATCAGTAGCATGTTTTTGTGAAATCAGTAGAATGGTTGAGGATTCCTTTTTTGTTTGTGGAATACAGTGGCTCAGTCTGTTGTTTTTGTTATTTTTTAGATTGTTTAATGAAACCCCTACTTATTTTACTGGAATCAAGAGAGATACTTACTGAATCTATCATAGGGGAGTGGGTATCTTCTTTTGTTTTTTCAGATTTTGTTATGGGACCCTATTCTTAATCAGTAGCATGTATGTGAAATTACTGAACCCCACCCCCCTCATATATATCACTGAACCCAAACCCATCAAAATGAGTAGAATTTTTGTGAAATCAGTAGTATGTTTTGATTATTTTTTTGTTGAATGGAGTGGCTTAGTCTGTTGTTTTAGTTTTAGTTTTTTAGATTTTAATGAAACCCTATTTTTGTTTACTAGAAAAAATAGAGATAATTTACTGAATCTATCAATAGAGAGTGTGGTATCCTTAATTATTTTGTTTTTTCAGATTTTTCATATGGAACCCTTTTTTATTAATGAGTAGCATGTTTTTTGAAATCTTTCCCCTGTAATAAGAGAAAGATTTGTTACTGAATATGTCACTAGGTAGGAGGGGGCATGTTCATTTGTTTTTGTCATATTTCTGGCTGAAACTGTATTAATCAATAGCATGTTCAAAACTCTCTTGTTTTTCTGGAATATAAGAGAATGATTACTAGATTGAAGCATAGAATCTGAGGGCATATTTTTTGTCCAAATTTTTTTATTGATTGAAATGTTTGTGTGCCTAATTCAGTAGATATGAGGGGATCTTTTTGATTCGGATTAAGTTCAGAGTACTTGTCTTCTAACTTGGTCGCAATTGTGGGGATCTTTGTTTTTGTCGGAGGGGGCGGCGTCGAGAGAGAGAGAGGAGCCTAGTTGCATGCTCAACTTTAGGCATGCAACTGCATGTCTTATAACTTGGTTGCAACTCGAGTTTTCATTTTTGTTGTACCAGTAGAGGGGCCAGTTGCATGTCCCACAAAGGCACGCAACTACATATCTTCTAACTTGGTCGTAACTGGGAACCTTTGATTTGTCGGAGGGGCGGCGTTGAGAGAGAGGGGGACAGTTGCATGGCCCACACTAGGCACGCAACTGCATGTCTTTTCCCAACATGGTCGCAATTGCATGTCTTATAACTTGGTCGCAACTCGAGTTTCATTTTTTTGCTAGATGAGGAGAGGGGCCAGTTGCATGTCCCATACTAGGACACGAAAAAGCATATCTTCTTACTTGGTCGCAACTGGGGGACCTTTGTTTTTGTCGGACGGGGTAGCGTCGAGAGAGATAGGCCCAGTTGCATGTCCCACAACAGGCACACAATTGCATGTCTTCTAACTTGGTCGCAATTGGGTGGGCCTTTGTTTTTTGTCGGAGGGGGCGGCGTTGAGAGAGAGGGGCCAGTTGCATGTCCCACATAGGCACGCAACTGCATCTATTGTAACATGATCGCAACTAGGGACCTTTGATTTGTCGGAGGGGCGGTGTCGAGAGAGAGGGGGCCAGTCGCACGCCCCACACTAGGCACGCAATTGCATGTCTCCCAGCATGGTCGCAACTGCATGTCTTATAACTTGGTTGCAACTCGGTTTCAATTTTTGTTGTACGGGGAGAGGCACCAATTACTTGTCCCACAACAGGCACACAACTGCATGTCTTCTAACTTGGTCGCAACTGGGGACATTTGTTTTGTCGGAGGAGGCGGCGTCGAGAGAGGGGGGCCAGTTGCATGTCTTATAACTTGGTCGCTACTCGGCTTCCATTTTTCTTGTACGGGGAAAGGGGCCAGTTGCATGTCCCATAATAGGACATGCAACCGCAGTCTTCTAACTTTGTCGCAACCAGGGACCTTTGTTTTGTCGGAGGAGGCAACATCGAGAGAGAGGGGGCCAGTTGCATGTCCCACACTAGGCACGCAACTGCATGTCTTCTAACTTGGTCGCAACTGGGGACCTTTATTTTGTTGGAGGAAGAGGCGTCGAGAGAGAGAGAGAGGGCCAGTTGCATGTCCCACACTAGACACACAATTGCATGTCTTCTAATTCCGGCATGGTCGCAATTGCATGTCTTATAACTTGGTCGCAACTCGACTTCCATTTTTTTGTTGTACGGGGAGAGGGGCCAGTTGCATGTCCCACACTAGGCACGCAACCGCATGGGTTCTAACTTGGTCATAATTGGGGACCTTTATTTTGTCGGAGGGGGCTAGTTGCATGTCCCGCACTAGGCACATAATTGCATGTCTTCTAACTTGGTCGCAATTGGGGGGCCTTTGTTTTTGTCGGAAGGGGCGGCGTTGAGAGAGATGGGGCCAGTTGCATGTCCCACTACAGGCACGCAACTGCATGTCTTCTAACTTGGACGCAATTGGGGGACCTTTGTTTTGTCGTAGGAGGCGGCGTCGAGAGAGGGCCCCGTGTTGAGTGATGCCAACAAATGGTGCAAATTGGCATATTGTAACAGTTCGTCTTGTATGTCGTGCCAAAACTCAAACAATCACCATATAACTGATACACTTTTATCGAGTAGCCATCCGCCCAGGATAAGCACAACACCTTGTTGATGTCCTCATCAGCAACTTTGAATGCATAGTAGAAATTTGTGTATAACACAAGCTGGAAGCTGCAGAGTTTTATAGATGGCCATGGTTATAACATATCAGAATAGAAGATGCATAAGCAATCATCAAAGTTTCACCTGTTCTTGTTGTCCTGTTTTTATAACACAAGCATCAGTGAAGTTTGTGTTTTTGATAAAAGGAACTAAAATTGTCTGATGATTTGTGCTAGTGGCTATAATGTTTGTCCAATTCATATCCTTAGTTTTTTCTGCCTTTTTTTTTGTTTTTTAGTCCCCTTGTTCACAACACTAATGTCACATATACATTTTGTGAATACAGCAGCACACGAGCACTGACACGGATGAGAAAGGAAGTGACCCTGAAAATAAAACAGACAACTAAAATGCAGAAGGCAAAGAGCGATGTCTTGGAGATCCAGCGTTAGAAGAGAAAGGATATCATGAAGAAATCACTGACACAGAAGCATGAGAGGGTTCGCTTTTTGAAGAAGTTGCTACAATGGTTAGTAACCTTTTTCTATAAATATTCATGATTTTTTTAGTTTTATTTAGTTGAAACAGTGGGTTAACTAGGTAACACAGGATGTTAACTAGCTGTGTCGCCGTGTCTCCATACTCATGCTAAAGTTTAAACTAGCTAATACATGAACTTTTGTTAACTAGCTACTTAATGCAGGGAAGTTAACCAGCCGTGTCAACATGTCTATGTATTCTTGTTGAAACTAGGAAGAGGAGCATCTGCAAGCTGCTAGTCAACTTTAGTACTAAAATACATCTATAAGTTGCTCTGATCAATTCCATGAACAATGGACAGCACGGTTCTGTTTAGCTAGCTCTGAACAGCAACTCCCCTCCTCGTATGTACATTCATAATTTTTTTGTATCGATATTGGTTGGGCCTGGCCTCCAACTTTTTTGTTCAATAACTTTTTTCGAATGTGTGTACAAACAAACAAACAAATCATAACCCAGCCCATCCCAAAGTAGCAAACAAACAAACAGGAAAACGAAAATAAGCCCAGTTTCTAGCCGGATACAACCTAGCAGTACAAGAGCTAGTAAACAGGTCTAATCTACACGTCAGCCGACTGAGACCTAGACAGATCCCTATGGAAATAGCTGTGGCACGGACACATGGAAATAGCTTTCGGGCTATCATGCTTGGAAGTTTGTGTCAAATGAAGGACAAAATCTGGATAAAGGCTCTCGAATTCCAGCGAATCTTATTCTGTACATACATACATACATACATACATACATACCATGCAATCATCTACTAGCCGGACACCTGTCTGCTCCGGTTACATCAGCCATTGTCATCATCATCAGAAACCAAAACAACCTCAAATCACAAAGGGACTGTATTTTTCCGCTCTACGGGGCAAGAAAGCGCAAACGGAACCAAATTAGGCCGGCAGGCTTACATGAAAAGACGGGGAGCGGAGGCGGGAGAGCCTAGTGCCAAGCATGTGCAGCGAGCCAAAGGCACGCCCCTCGAGCTTCCCAACTGCTACAGTACTACAGTAGTAGTACCACCACAAACTAAAACCCCATTTGTGTACCACACCACCCATCCCTGTTCCGGCCAAACATGCTACTACTACCGGTGGATTTGGGACGCTAATGCGTGGACAAACCCGAAGGTGCACAGATTCTCTCGGGATAGCCACGCTCTCGCCTCGCTGATGCCCGAGTAAGGCCAGTTCTTTTGGGCGATTCTCCCAGAATCGCCCCCTCCCTAGCTTCTTTCAGAATCACCACTTCATATATTTTTTACAATCCTATTTAGTTAAGGTCTAATTATCTAGGATTGTAAAAAATATATAGAATGGTGATTCTGGAAGAAGCTGGGGAGGGGGACGATTCTGGGAGAATCGCCGAAAAGAACTGGCCCTAAGACACCGGCATAAGGCCTCTTGGTCGCCTGGTCACGTGTACTTTGGGGCTAAAATTAAAAGGGGTTACTGAAGCTGCCTGCGTTTGGCGTAGCGTGATGAGAGGTGAGCTCGACTCTCAGAGACCTTGATGGTTCCCTGCCATACAAGTTAGGACAAAAAGAAATACAGTATATGTTGAGAGATGTACTTATAGCACATCAAGGCGCCTTGTTTGAGCCTTTGTCATGCACGATCCGTCGACATCTTGGCGAGATCAAAGCGGCTCCAAAAATGGCCCGTCGACGCTGACAGTTTGCGTGACGTCTTGGCTGTGCAACTGGGGCTTCGGTGGTGGTCAAAGGCAACCGCTTTGTACCGCCCGGTGATGGACGATCACACATTTCACACTCACTCACACACACACACAAGATGAGCAGCAGCATCTTTGGCTGATGGGCTTGGTCGCCCTAGCTAGCCCAGTCAAACACAGTATGTGTGCATGCAGGATGATGACATTAGCAACGGCAGTGGATGCACTGAGATTCATAGCGTGGGGACTGTGGGCGCAAAGATCTTCTGCTACTGTACTGTTCTGTACAGCCTGAGCATGTAGCAGTGCTGGCTAGCCGGGCAGATGTGAGTGTACGTCGTATATTCACACAGATACGTCTTCTTTCTTTCTTTTTGTTTGTTTATTATGTGTGTGCCCTGACCTTAAAATATGGCTGGTGTGCTAATTGTCTTGGTTGCCACTAAGTGCCATCATTCAGATCAGACGGCAAGGAAAATGTAATAAATATCAAAAGCTCATCTCCGAAAAAGCGGAAAGCCGATCATGCGGACCTGAGGAAAACACAGATTTGGACAGGCATTATGATCCCATGCCCCCTTGCTCCGAGCTTTATCGGACACGCTTAATTTATTCCGCTAGTGCGTGCATCCAGAGCTTCGAGGGGGCAAGCTGTGTCTGAAATTACCCAATAATTATGCCGCCTTTTTTCTCTGTTTAAGGGTGGCATCTCATGAGTGTTCATAGTCATAGGGATAAGCCGAGGTAATAGCACCCCAGGTACCCTAACTTGTACACAATGTGATGATCTAGTCCCAAAGTTGCAAAACTAGACCAACACATACCCCAACTTGCATCCAATGTGATGATTTAGTCCCAGGCCAATCAGAGCTCGCCAATTGGCTGGGCCGGTCAGCGCTGGCAGTTTTGCACAAAACCCCCTGCTGTTTCTCTGATTCAACCCGGAGTTACCCCCCACCTGAATTAAATCTGTCACACGCTCAGCGTTGGCCGGAACCGCACCCGGCGCCGGCGAGAGCTTCCAGCTGCAACCCGGGTGAAAAGCCGGCGTGACGAGGGGCACAAAAAAGATGCGCCCTTTGTTGTGCTGTTTCCGTAGGTTGCAAGTGGGGAAGAAGGAGCGGCGAGCGTTAAATCGACGGGACGGCACGGCACGGCTGTGTGGGCGGGTCCGGTGGAATTGGTGCGAGGAACGGAGGAGAAGGCTGTGGCTTGGGTCGAAATCGACGGAGACGAGTCCTCCAAGGCTCCAACTGAGCGGAGCGGGAGGAGAGGAGCTGGATTTGGTTGCCGTAGCGGCGATGGGGATGGCCGGCGAAGAACAAGCCCCACCTCCAAGCGCGAGCGCTTGCACGCACGCATGGTGCTCTGCTCCTTGTACTCCAAAGGCGAGAGAGGGCACCTCCGAAGGCGAAGGCTGCGACGAGATGGAGGGGAGCGCGCGACACCCGGCACCGGCAGGCACCATTGTTGAAGGAGCGCTTAATGCATCGTGAGGAAGAGAAAAGAAACAGAGAGCAGAGAGCAGAGCTTGGTCGTCTCTTGTCCCCTTGCCATCTCTGCTGGATCCCCGCCCCACCCAACCAGCGCCGTCCGTCGGCCAGCGGAAGATGATTTCTTATGCACCAGACGTCGTGGATGGCCGGCCGGCCGACCGGGGTCAAGTAAAGTGGCCTATGTTGGCACCGGAGACGGGAGGGAGAGGAGGATGGCGCGTCGGTTGGTGTTGAGATTCGGCCTGAGCACAAGAGCGGCGGCGAGGGATTTCTGCAGGGAGCGGAGGATGGTGGTCGTGCGCGCGAGATTGGGGTGGCCGGAACCGCGATGCCCTGGATGCCGACGGTGGCGCACTTGGAGGTGGCGCCGCTGTAGCCCATCACGGTGAGGATGGTGACGTAGAGGAAGAGGAAGGTGGCCATGAACTCGGCGATGCCGGCGCGGTAGAAGGACCAGGACTTGAGCTCGCCGGGCTCGAACAGCGGCGCCGGCGGGGGCTCCTTGTAGTCCTTGTCCTCGGACCCCTGCGCCGCCGTGCCGATGGGCTGACGCTCCGAGTACTTGTTCGCCCCGAGCCGCACGTCCTCCTCCTTGCCCTCCATCGCTGCTGCAGGACCGGACGTGAAGTGGATTCCTCTGACAGATTTAATTCAGGTGGGGGTAACTACGGGTTGAATCAGGGAAACAGCAGGGGGTTTTGTGCAAAACTGCCAGCGCTGACCGGCCCAGCCACTTGGCAGCCAATTGGCGAGCTCTGATTGGCCTGGGACTAAATCATCACATTGGATGCAAGTTGGGGTATGTGTTGGTCTAGTTTTGCAACTTTGGGACTAGATCATCACATTGTGTGCAAGTTAGGGTACCTGGGGTGCTATTACCTCGGATAAGCCCGGAGATGGTCTTTTGATGGCCCCGTATACGTACGTTTGTGCAGTCTTTCTACTATAGCACACGTACACGGGGCATACACAAAACACAAGGAAAAGCGGGCGGGAAAAGGGGAGAGAGGAAAAGGTGTGGTGTAGGGGGAGGGGGAGGGGGGGCAAAGGCAGCACAGCAAGGCAAGGCAAAGCAAAGCAAAGGCAAAGCACCCCTCATTTCACTGAAAAGAGAGGTCACGTCTTTCGTGCTCGTGCTAGCTAGACTGCAATGATTTCTGGCCCCGAGGAGGGAGGGGGTATGGGCATGGCCATTTGATTTCTGGCCAGGCCTCCCTCCCTGCCGTCCCTGTGGAGAGAGAGAGAGAGAGGTGGCGCATCATCAGAATAGGTCACCATCCCCCTAAACATCACCCCAAATCTTCTGAATTGGTTGCCTCAGGCACAGCTTGTACTCCACCACACATCAGTACATACACATACATGCCATGCTTGCTTCTGAATCACAAGTACCATGCGATGCATGACATGACAAGGCCTAGCAAGTAGTATGGGCGGGCTGCCATGGATTCCATATCATATTCGAGCCGCGAGGAAAATACCTGCCATTTGCCCGGGAAAAAAGCTTTGCCTCCACCACCGGGTGCCTCCGCAGCCATCCATCCATCCATCGATCTATCCTGTGGAGTACTCCTTCCTCTCCTACATGGCACTGTTCATATGATGCCGCCTACTGATTTGATACGAACTGAGCTGATGTGCGCGAAGCACCACCCAGCCACCCAGGAGGGACGCTCGCCTTCTACAGTAGACGACAGCGCCACCGGATGACGGCTTGCGTTGTGTTTATCTTCCCGGCTGTCACTGGGATTTCACTCGCTTTTACCACCACCTAATCTGATCCTCGATTGATTGATTCTCCATCCGTAATGCATGGTGACCAAGGTTCCCTTGTCCATTTGCTGCACACACTTCAGGCAGGCCGGGCGGGAGGGAGGCGCTTCCTCCCTGTCATCTTCCGGGCCTTCCTCCGGCCAAAGATACTTTTGATCCCTTGTTTATTCCCCCCAATGGAATTGGCGCGCTGACACACGCCTCCCGAGCCCCTTGTCCAGCCGCGGAATTCTTTTGCCGCAAGAATCCCTCAAAGGTGTTGGCCGCCGGCCGTGGTGGTCTGTGACAGTCAGTCGTGGCGCAGTACAACCACGCTCTCCTCCGATAAAGCTAATGCCTTTCTCGGATGGGATCAATACTAATCTGCTCCTTTTAGGGTAGGATTAGCCTAGGCCACTCGAGTTAGCAGCCCACTCTCACTGTTTTTCACAAGTACTAGCTTGGGTTTTCACACAGGCCCCGAGAGAGAAGGCCAGGCCATAAAAGGGTGGAAAAGAAGAATTTTCTCGCCTCCTCCCTTTGCCTTGCTCCGATATTGAGGTCCCTCCAATATTCTACTCCTACTCCGACGAGCGAGCGAGCAGGGGCCAGGCGGCAGGCATGTCTGCCCCCTCCCTCCCTCCCCTGCTTTTGTACCTTTGCTTGGAGCCAGAGCGCAGGCATCTTCCTTTGTGTCATTTGCTGCTGACAACACATCAGAGGTGAGTGAGGTGAGGTGAGAGGCATCCCTCCCTCCCTGCCCACTGCCGCTGCCACTGGCAACTTCACTCGACTGCTTGTGCGAGAAGAAAGGCTGCGAGCGCGCTTCCTTTCCTTGGCCTCACCCTCGCCCTTTGCTTGCCTGCTTCCATGTTTGAACACACACCAGCCAGCAGCTCCTAGCCAGAGAGAGAGAGACCTTCCCTGCCAATGGAGGCGGTTCCCCTGCTGCTGCTGCTGCTCCTCTTCTCCTCCCCTCTCGCGCCGGCGCCGGCCAACGGCCTCCTCTCGCCCAAGGGCGTCAACTATGAAGGTTAGTTGATGATGCTCCTTCCTCAAATCAAGAGCCCCATTAGTTATTCTCCTCTTCTTTTTTTTTTGGTTTTCTTGCATTGGAGCTCGCCACCTTGTTTTGTTTGTATTGGATTCTTCTCCCGGACCAAGAACTACTGGCTCTTCTTCCTTTGTTTGTTCCTCTTGCGCTGGCGACTGGTGTGTGACACACTGGCAATCTCTCTTCTGTTCTACTTGCAGTGCAAGCTCTCATGACGATCAAGAACTACCTCAAGGATCCCCATGGCGTGCTCAAGAACTGGGACCAGGACTCGGTGGATCCTTGCAGCTGGACCATGGTCACCTGCTCCCAGGAAAACCTCGTCACCGGCCTGTAAGTTTCCTGTCGCGGCTAGGCCATGGTTCCATAACATAGCAATCATTTCCGTCGCAAGTTTTCCTTTGGATCCTAACCCTTTGTCATCTCTCTCCCGTTTCAATTTGTTCTCTCAGGGAAGCCCCAAGCCAGAACCTCTCTGGCCTGCTCTCCCCGAGCATAGGCAATCTGACCAATCTCGAGATAGTGTGAGTTTCTCCTGCCATCATTAGCCTTGCAAACCACTACTGTATGTCTGTTCCTTTTTCTCTTGAGAACACATGGGAGTATGCTTCTTTTGGGCTGGAAGAGATCTTCCTTACCTTTTCTTCTCTCCCTCTTCTCTTGTTCACAGCCTGCTGCAGAACAACAACATCAATGGCCGAATCCCGGCAGAGATTGGCAGGCTCACGAAGCTTAGGACGCTTGATCTCTCCAGCAACCACTTCTCCGGCGAAATCCCCGGCTCCGTGAGCCGCCTCAGGGACCTCCAGTACTTGTGAGTGCCCTTCTCTTCTACTGTGCCACTGCCAGCCATGAATGAATGATAGAATACTCTGAAGGTTTCCCAATCATGGCCTGTTGTTCCAACATGAGCCATGATACATGCCAGTGGCTCTTCTCATTGTTTGCATTGTGCTGCCTGCTAACAGGAGGCTCAACAACAACACCTTGTCCGGCGCATTCCCTTCGTCGTCGGCTAATCTGTCGCACCTTGTTTTCTTGTGAGTATCCTCTGCTTGTTTTGCTGTTATTATGTGGTTGTGTACTGCTCTGTGGTGCTCTGCTCACTGTCAGACGGACTTCCCAATTCTCAGGGATCTGTCCTACAATAATCTGAGCGGTCCAGTTCCAGGGTCTTTGGCAAGGACATTCAAGTAAGGCCGCAGTACTGCTGTGTCATTTTATCTTTGACCAAAGTACCATCTCCAGTGGAGACATGTTTACCATAAATAAGACTGACCTTATGGGAAAATTAATTGGTTTTCTTGCAGCATAGTAGGGAATCCACTGATCTGCGGAGCAGCTACAGAACAAGATTGTTATGGAACTTTGCCCATGCCGATGTCCTACAGCCTGAATAACACACAAGGTTTGCTCAGTCAGTCGATCTCATCCATCGATGATTAATTTCTACCCTGCACTGATATCATATAGATGGTAAGTGTTGTAATAACAACTCTTTTTACAAAAAAGGTACCATACTGCCAGCAAAATCTAAGAGCCACAAAGCCGCAATTGCATTTGGTTCTACGATAGGCTGCATCAGCATCCTTTTCCTAGTTACGGGATTGCTGTTCTGGTGGAGGCATAGGAAAAATCGGCAGATTCTTTTCGATGTCGATGGTAAGTAAAAAGTCTAAAATTACTCACCGAGCTGATAATGGCCAGATGCTTGTTTTGCTTGGGTGGAATCAGTTACTGAGCGTGTTGGTTATTTTGCAGACCAGCACATCGAGAACGTAAACCTTGAAAACCTGAAGAGGTTTCAGTTCAGAGAGCTCCAGGCTGCAACAGAGAACTTCAGCAACAAGAACATGATAGGAAAAGGCGGTTTTGGAAATGTTTACCGAGGGAAGCTCCCAGATGGAACTATAGTAGCAGTCAAGAGGCTGAAAGATGGAAATGCCGCAGGCGGGGAATTGCAATTTCAGACTGAAGTCGAGATGATCAGCTTGGCAGTGCACCGGAATCTCCTTAGGCTCTGCGGGTTCTGCATGACTGCAACCGAGAGGCTACTGATCTATCCATACATGTCCAATGGAAGTGTTGCATCACGCCTGAAAGGTAAAACACATCAGAATTTCAGGATGGTTGTTTCTTAAAACATAAATCTGAATAATCACAAGCTAGTGACATAGCCACCATTCATCAACAGATATAAGTTGGTCTTGAAGGATTATTTTTTTCTGAGTAACTGACATTCTGCCAATGCTCGTTCGAAACTTCAACTTGAAAAAATGATTACAGAAAGATTTGCATTTGATTCTCACATTATATTTCTTCTCCTTTGGGCATAGCTTTAGAACAAAGAATCCCACATGACCAGATATTAAATTTCGTTCTTACATAACCAATTACAGGGAAGCCACCACTGAACTGGATCACCAGAAAGGGAATAGCCCTCGGTGCAGCAAGAGGCCTACTATACCTGCACGAGCAGTGTGATCCCAAGATCATCCACAGGGATGTAAAGGCAGCAAATGTACTGCTCGATGACTTCTGTGAAGCAATTGTTGGAGATTTTGGGCTTGCCAAGCTCCTGGATCACCGTGACTCGCATGTCACCACAGCTGTGAGGGGAACTGTAGGCCACATTGCCCCAGAGTACCTCTCCACGGGCCAGTCATCTGAGAAAACTGATGTCTTCGGCTTCGGGATCCTGCTGCTAGAACTGATCACCGGGCAGACTGCACTTGAGTTTGGAAAGTCATCAAATCAGAAGGGAGCCATGCTTGACTGGGTAAGATCATTGTCATACTCATATGGTACAGTGTGGTTTCATGCATATGATCTCATCATACTAGAGGTCTTACTTATATGGCATTGGCTTCTATTCAGGTGAAGAAGATGCACCAGGAGAAGAAGCTCGACGTGCTTGTCGACAAGGGACTCGGAAGCAGTTACGACCACATTGAGCTAGAGGAGATGGTGCAGGTGGCGCTGCTGTGCACCCAGTATCTCCCCGGTCACAGGCCAAAGATGTCGGAGGTGGTCAGGATGCTCGAAGGTGACGGGCTCGCAGAGCGGTGGGAGGCGTCGCAGCGTACTGACTCGCACAAGTTCAAGGTGCCTGACTTCACCTTCGGGCGTTGCTACTCCGACCTGACAGACGACTCGTCGTTGCTGGTGCAAGCAGTTGAGCTCTCTGGACCGAGATGATAACACGACAGAGAGTTGAAGAAGGAAACATCATCAGTTGTTTCCAGCAGGACCTGTACAGCAAAACCTGCTTAAAATGGCAAACAACATAATGTAGCCAACATCTAATGATGCATTCTGTCAGGAAGTGGAGCACATCTCAGATGAACTGTACAAAGAAGAAGGGCACAACCTAGTTATCTAGGCATGGTATATTTTACATTAACAGATTCTGTAAACTGTTGGTACAATAAAGATGACAGAGCAATATTTTTTGAGATGCAAGTTTTGGTCCCTTTTCCCCCTTTTGTAAAATTGTTGCCATTGGATTGCAACAACCTGGCAGTGTCATGTTGTCTTCAACTGATAGAGGTCCAAACTCTAGTATACTTATTTCCTTTGTACTCCCTCCGTTCCTAAATATTTGTCTTTTTAGAGATTTCAAATGGACTACCACATACGGATGTATATAGACTTGTTGAAATCTCTAGAAAGACAAATATTTAGGAACGGAGGGAGTAACTTATAATCTAGCAAATCTTTGTCAAGAAAGTAGTGAACATGCTATGTGCATTTCCATCTCAATGCAACTGACATCATAACTTGATGGCAAAGATCTGCATTAATTTCTCTAGAAAAGAAGATCTGCATCAAATACAGCAGCAAACAAAAGAACAGGCATGAAACAACCACAGCAAATGGAATGAGGCTCTTGAGTGATTTTATGTTCCACCAGCATTGTCAGTGATATTGCCATGTTGACTTCTTGACAAACTCCACAGAGTCAACCCAGCATTGGACCATATTTCCTCGCTCAGCCACTGTATGATAGTGCAGGAATGTGGCTCGGGTGCAAGCTATTTTAATTCATATAGCTGGAATTTTGTGGATAGGTTTGGTTTGCGTTACCAGAAGGCCGTTCCAGGGCAAAGAGCTTCCAGTTTTTATTTGATGTGTTAATTCTATGTGGGGCACGGCTAAATAGCAGTCGCCCGTTAGAAAAGAGCAGTACGGTCACTTGAAGGACAGAACGAGCAGGCGACACGCTCCAACCTGGTTTTCCCCCCCTTTTTTTCTCCCTTCCGTTTCCAATCGACAGAGGCATCGTCATCTCCGGGGCATCAAACATGAAAAATCTTGGACTTTCAGAAAAGAGGATTTTCAGAATTTTAGGTCAACGTTCAAACATTTTGTTCAAACTTTTGCAAAGAAGACTTCCACAATTTTTTGGTGAAACTTATAGAAAGTGGACTTCCACAAAAAAAACTTTTCAAAAACGGACTTCCACAAATTTTTGGGTGAACTCTCGGAAACACACACACAAAACTTTCATAACATCAGAAAATCTTAGGCCCAACTTTCAGAAAATCTGGGGAAGCTTTCAAAAAATTCAAAAATAAAAACTTCAAACAAATTAGCCTTAGTGGATGCGGCAGCCCACTTTGTCACTGCGGAATCCGGTAGCCACGGGGACCTGGCCGGTGGTCGGATCCGGCTGAGCCCACCACGGGAGCGCCAGGATTCGTCTGTCATGGCCCATCACCAAGGGTACTATCGTGCCCCGCAACCGTGGGCTTTCTGGTTCGCTGTCGGGGAGTCCAGATGTGCCATGAAGGATCCTTGGACACAACGGCACTGTGGCTTGCCAGCTGTCGCAGGTGGAGTGCTAGCCATAGCCTAGTGTGGCGGTGCCACATGTAGCCAGCGCAGGGTAGCGACCGTTGAAGTGTATATGTGGCTTGCCTAGCCCTTTCCATCAGTTCGGACTTTTGGTTGTGTTGACTAGTGCATGAAGCTTGACATGGTGTCAGAGTCTAAGGTCTTGAGTTCAAGTCCTGGTTTTCGCAAGTCATCCAAAAATTGTTGTTGTCCCCTCTGTGTCTACATATAGGCCTCTTGAGCCATACCTGAGAGGGGGTGTTGAAGTGTATGTGTGGATTGCCTAGCTCTCTCTCCATCTCACACGACATTGAAAATAAGCCACTAGAGCTACTAGAGAAGGCTATAGAGCTGAGAGGATAAGAAGCATGTGGAAGGGATAAGCGGATTAAGTGGATGAGAAAAAGGGAAGGGAAAAAGATAAGGTGGTGAGCAAAGTCGTTCTATGTGTGGTTCTTAGATCAGAACCAAGTGAGCAAATGCAGCGAATTCGTCAAACCAGATTCCTTCATTTAAGTACACAAATGAGAAAACTAACCTACACCAAACAGTCATGAAAATGAAAGGCAGGGAATAAGCACACAAGGGTTAGGCGGATCAGCACACACTGTGCACCCCATCTCAGTCTGAATGACATGCTCTACAGTTGGGCGTGATACACATACTCACTTTTGAAGAGTTATGCGCCTGTAAAATCGCAGCAAGTAGATAATAGGATAAGAGGGTGGAAAGCCTAAAGCGTGATGCAGCATGGTCATTTTCATCACAATTTTTTCTGTTCCTCTATTTATTAACAGAGATTTCCATGCAAAAGTTACAATTTCTGACCATTATAATAAGGAAATGATAGAAGACTTTAGAGTATATGTAATGCAGTGAAAGTAAGTCAAGGGAAGATGAACGACGACATACCAATTGATCAAAAGTCTCCTGTGTTGTTGTCTGGTGGTTTGAGCTCACCGATCTTGGAAAATTATAGGAGATGTATGTTACATGCACACACACAGAAAAACTTAGGCATTTCCAGTGCTGCCTATGGCAAGAGGAAGGAAATAAATGTGCTCAAAGCCAGCATGGTACACTGAATATTATTTTTAAGGATGTACACTAAAACTTGCTAACACCCTATACTATAATTCATAGTCATGGTTGGAAGTTGGGACATGTTTTTCAGTGATGTATCCTTAGCAGCCATGCCATTCACACCAGCACATGTGAGCTACTAGCAGTGAAGGATGCCAAGAGAATCCCTCACAAAGGGTGGACAATGGGCCAAAGACAACCCTGATGTGTTCTTATAATTCAAACTGGCATGACCCTACTGCAAATCAGTCACACTGAACTTCATATATTATCTATTAAATCTAGGCGCAAAACAAAGCAGTGTGCCACATCATGACATTCACCCGTCGTAATCCTATTCCAAATTTCCAATCCAACGAACCAATTGTAGAGAAAAAGGCTCTCAGTAGAGTGTTCATCACATCACATTTATATGAAACAATAGAGCTTGGTAATAATCTTTCCACACTAAATTGCAAACAGAGAACAGAATTACCACAACAGCACGCAGGCACAATCATGGTAACATATATGTAGTCCATAGTTATGCCACTTAGAAAAACGGTTACTGTTTTCTATTAGCTGTATGCATAGGAACTACATGTAGGGAAAGATTATCAGAGTGCTACTGTCTATGATGAGCATAGCTTGTATAGAAATTAAGATAGTATAGTCCTGTAAGCTTTTCTGGAACTGAATATATTCTGTACTCCAATACATCCAGTATAAGTTTGTTGACAGGCTTGAGTCTGTTTCAAAAGATCTGATGGACAAGATTTGCTCAATTATTTATAGTATTCACTATGTTCATATATGAAGCAAGTCGGCTAAGACTTCTGAACTTATTATGCAGCAGCCAAGATGATTATGTACTCAGATTATGAAGCCACCATGCAACAGTACCCACCTTGGCCATCCTATCTCAAAATAGTAACACAGTATTAGCCGTCCACAATCAACAGGAGTATATTTGGTAAATTTCAACTGTACTAACCACCCAACATCAAACTATAAATCATCGGTAACATGCTTAAGCTCAAGCCTTTTTTCTAACCACAATCAACAGGAGTATATTTGGTAAATTTCAACTGTACTAACCACCCAACATCAAACTATGAATCATCGGTAACATGCTTAAGCTCAAGCCTTTTTTCTAACAACAAGCTCTAAGTTTGTCTGTAAATTAAGCTCAAGTCTTTCAGCGAAGTTATTTCAAGACTTGGATCCATAAGAACAAGTCATTTCAAGACTAGCCTGCAATAACGCAAGCTAACAGCTAATTAACTGAACTTCCAGTCACAGATAGTCGAGTCATGGAAGAGATAGGTTAGAGATTTAACAAACCAAACCATATGAATAACTGCAGCGAAGAAAATGCAGAAGATGCCAGTAAATGCACTTCCTAGGCTGAACATCACCTTAGATATTTGCAGATCTATACGGTCCCACTGAAACTATCTAGTGACATGGCAGGGTGCTTTAAAACTTTTCTCGTGTATCTTCCGCTTCCTGCCTCTTGATGAGGTTCCAAAAGGTAGAACAGCTAAGGGGAGTACGAACGAATGGCACAAAACCTCAGACTTTGGAATCCAGAGACCCCTTTTGCAAAAGATGTGCACAAAGAGAGCAAGGAGCATCTCCCACCCTTTGCCTGCTTTTGTTATACCACAATGCCTTCTAATTCTCCTATCTTTGGGTTTATTCCAGTAATCTAGTTCAAGAAACAGGCAGTTCCTTTTATACAAAATCTGTACGATTTGCTTCAGAAAATTCTTAGTGTGCCTATAATTACGAATTCATTAGGAAAAGATGAATACACATTCATCCCTAAAATGGAAACTAGCTAAAATACAACATAAAGTGTAACCCCTTATACATTAGTAAGTCTCCAAACTGGGTCTCTCAAATGTTTTGACTCCTGCTCAATTAGATGATTCCAAATTACGTGAAAGTTGTTACCCTTTTATTCTCTACCTGTGCCAAATTCCAACGAATAATTGACAAAAAATGATGTAGTATTTGAGAATTGGCATCGAGACAAGCAGCGTAGCAGCAACATCCGCGTGCAACCACAAGATGCACAGCGGCATTCATCGCCCCCACAAATGACACCACCTGTCACTCACTGGATTCCACTGCCACCCTCCTATTAGTACTCCTCACTGAAATTCCAACACTGACTGCTTCTGCTCACTCCCAAGTAAGTTCAAGAAAAGGATCAAAGGCCGCGGGAGAAGAGGAACATGAGAAGATATGTATTCTCCTGAATAGGACACACTAGAGACTAGCCAGAGTCTTCGGTAAGACCCCTCCACCTACAAGTTGCAAGATTTATATGTTCATGAATTGCAATTTCAACAGCAACCTTTTGGAGAACGAAGCTGGAAGGATAAGTTTTCCATGGGCCAGGCCATGCGATGGATGCCATGCAGCACCAAGCGCAGTATACTGCTGTGCTGATGCTGCATATCTCTGTGCATCTTGTGACACACAGGTTCATTCTGCTAACCGTGTGGCATCACGCCATGAGCGTGTGCATGTCTGCGAAACCTGTGAGAGTGCACCAGCGGTGCTGGCATGCCATGCAGATGCAGCAGCACTATGTACCGCCTGTGATGCACAGGTGCACTCTGCCAACCCAATTGCTCAGAGGCACCAACGAGTGCCTGTGCTGCCACTCCCAGCTGTTGCCATTCCAGCTGCCTCTGGCTTCGCGGAGGCAGAAGCTTCTGTCACTGCCCATGGCGATAAGGAAGAGGGAGAGGAAGTGGACTCTTGGCGCCTCAGAAGAAATTCTGATGACAACAATTGTGCCAACAAGATAGATCGATACTACAACCTTGTCGGATACAATATGTATTACAACAACATCACTTGTGACCCAAGACCAGAAGAACAATACAGAATGCAAGAACAGCATGTGCAGAACAGGTACATCGAGAAGCAAGGGTGTGAGTGTGTAGTACCTCCACAAGTCGTCATGGCAAGTGAGCAGCAAGAGAGCGATTATGGAACTAGAGGAGCAGGGCAGGCTGCCTCCGTTACCGCTATCACCAGTACCTACACAGCTTCCATCAGCAATGACGTGAGTTGATCTATTACTTTGCTTAAATTATCATTCGGCGATCTATTTATGTTTTGAGTTCGTACCACTTCAAGGCAGCTCAGGTTAGTCCATTTCTGTGTTAAAATAATATATCAAACAGATTGATTGAATTAATTATTGTCACATCTCACTTAGGATACAAGATGCAGATTATTTGCCTATTTTCTCCTTCCTCTTTTATCTCTTCTCTGCTTTTTTTCGATCTTCTAGGTCAGGCTTTTTAGCTTGATATTTTCCGCAAGTTCTTTTCCCACATACTGTATCCAAAAAGGAGCTGTCCAACAGAATGTTTGATTGCTCTTTATTCCCTCAGACCTAAAATAATGCAGAAGTCACAAAAAATATAAATGTAGAAATAACTCCGAGAGAACTTAGGCAGCTTGTTCCTCTGCAACTAGACTTTGAACTGCTGTTTTTCGAGAAAACGCAAAAGAGCTTGCGTTTCTTTGAACTAGACTTTGAACTGCTGTTAAATAGTTACAATCCTCCTAGTAGGCGGTTACAACTCTGGATGGTAGTCAATGGACTTTGAACTGCTGTTAGTTACTTAAGATCTCAAACTCATCTACCGACATATAAGTGCAGGTTTTATAGTTTGGGGGGTCAAGGTCTCAGTTTCATCTTATTGCAGGGTGTTCAAAACCAGCACTTCTCATATTATTGAAGTATTTCAGTGACTATTTGGCAATTCTATCTCAGATATCTTTCTCATCAATGGAGGTGGGTATAATACCAGACAACACCAGACCAGATATCTCAAACAGCAACATCCTGACTGGCAGTGAAGCCATGGAGCTCTCAGGCCATTCACTTCAGATGCCAGTGCACTTCAGCTCCATGGACAGAGAGGCCAGGGTCCTCAGGTACAAGGAGAAGAAGCAGACAAGGAAGTTTCAGAAAACCATAAGGTATGCAACAAGGAAAGCTTATGCAGAAGCACGACCACGGATCAAGGGTCGATTCGCTAAAAGATCAGATATAGAGCATGAGGAGGACCACATGCTGTCACCACCAGCCCTACCAGATACTAGTAGCTATAATACTGTTCCATGGTTCTGATGTAATGAGATAACAAAAAATGTGTTGACAGACACATGGAATGATGGACACCGTAATCATATGGTTCAATGCATTGTGCAAGTGTCCAAAATCTCTTGTAAATCATTTAAGTTTGCTCTGAGACCATATGAAGACAAATCATTGTGTGGTCCAACGTAAATGTGAAGTGTGACATAAGAGAAAACATCTAACAACAATTCAAGTATTTCACGCGATTATCAAGAGTAGCAACAAAGGTTGGGACTTCTACTGTTAGTAGCATTTTTACATGTCAAGATGAACAACTCTGCTTTGCCTTGGGTAAACAACATGGAGCATAGTAGTTATTAATAACATAACATATTTTGAACCACATAGGTCCAATATCAGTGATCTGCGAGGACATTAAATAAGAAACATCATGGCTTAACATTAACAGACACACATAACAATAAACCATGGTTACGCACTTCTGGGAGAATAATTACTACTATGGGCTAATGATATGTGCAGGTTCACACACAATTTCGATAACGGTTTACGACATCAGTTTCGAAACATGCAAAGGCACCAGAATGAGATTTCTTGGCTAGTGCAGTATGGATTATTAAATCCTTCTCTGAGAAAGGGGCGTAGTTGCACTACACTCCCTTGCTATGTCAAGTAAAAGTGATCATGAATTCTTTCTTTGAGAAAGGCACATAAATTTCAATATGCTGTCACGCTATGTTGAGCAAAAACAAATTGGCGTTGTATGTTGACCAATTTGATTAGAAACCTTGCAAAGATTTGAAAGTTTGAAGGGGGTAGAGGCAGATATATACACAGCTCATACTTTCCATGAAGTATTGTATCTGTGTGATACTATTCAGTTTGACCTAAGTATGCATAAATGTAAAATGCTCGCGTGACATCTATTTGGGAAATTCACAGAGAAGGACTAGCAGAACAGAACAATGATTCAGGGACATGGCACAGCATGGTAATATATCAGCTTTATATGCAATGATGAAACGGTTAATACAGAAACAGATCAACTAATCATCATGCTCCTCTTGACCTCCAGAATCTACACGGTTCAATCAATCCTCGTGTTATGTTCTTGAAAATAATCAATCATCATGTTCCTCGTCAGATTCCGAATCTAAGCAAAGGAGGAAAACAGTAAACATCACAACACATAAGCAAATCTGAGCCATATATTATGTGACTTAGACTGATGGATAATAAATGACCATAAATACAAGTATATACAAGGCTGAGACTGAAGTGACAGGTAATATATTAACCAAATTTAACTCGGAAAGAGAAACCTACCAGATCTAATGTCATCCCCAACATGCCCTTTAGACTGAATTTGCTTCACGAGCATTCGCTTCATTAAGACAAACCAATATATGTGTAGAACAAGGAGGGAGAACAGAAGACAGTTGAACACATAGTAGTATATCGGCCCATAAAATTTATGTCTCTCCTTGTTCAAAATATGAACAATTTCATAGCTGAAATTTACAGAAGAAATGCACAAGTTTTAGCGACATTCTAGAGTTACCTAAAGTATAGAACCCCATGTAAGAACAGAGTTACTGGTATGTACCTAGTGCTCCAGAGAATCCAGAATGGAAAATATATCAGGCGAAGGATCACCCAAGAAATGACGAAAAGAAGAAATGATACATCAGCAAGCAACTGGCGTCCACTGTACTTAGAAATTTTTCCAACCTCCAGGAACACATCACTTGCATCATGAACGGCAAGCACAACTGAACCCACTCGTGCAAACCTGTTAAGAAAACTACTCAGCTCAGAGTACCAAAGAAAAACATGTGCAGGCGTTCCAACAACTGCTAGTATTATTAAAAAAACTGCTAGTAACAAAGAAGCATAAAAAAAAGGCAGACAAATGCTTGATGTTTATGTTCTCTACCAGGAGATGACAATCAGCTGGGTATAACTATAAGATGACAATCCGACAAACAGAGTTGCATGATATATGCAGCTATATATGAATTGAGAGTATGGAGGAAATGTAACAGAAAGCTAGTACATGCAAATCTTACTAATACAAAAAGCAACGCAAATATGGATTAACAATATATGATATATGCAGGCATGCAGTTATATGTGAACACTATAGAAAGAATAACCAAATGTATACACAGTTTGTATTGTGGAGTCTGCATTTTGTCATCTATATGTTACAGACCAGCAGGGATCTACCTTCCACATTCATTGGAAGATGCACAGGTTTACATGCGTGCACAACTGCCCAAATAGCCAAACACTGACATGCACATTCATTTGCTATTGCACCCTAGCAAGTATAATTCTCACCACTTGAATCATGACAAGAATCAGATTAGCTAAATAGTGTGCAAGTAATGATTGCAATGTATAAGAAGGCACTAAACTTGAATTAACATAAACCAGCTTGACAAATATTCAGATAGTTAAAAGCCTAATCACCTGAATATGTACGACATTACAATGAGAAATACAGATGCTATGTGATGAGTCATTGAAAGGCCAAAGTCTGAACGCCTTGTTTCCCAAAAGAGAAGGGCAATTATTGAGTACATGTAAAAACCAGCAGCATACATGTAAAACCCCTTTAGTTTAAACCTGGAGAAAGGAATGAATTTATTAATAATTTGGTACCAAAAAAGAACATTCTAATAAACATGGGGAAACTGAAGTTTATATTACTTCATTGTTTGATCTGGCCAAATCTGGTCTCCTGGTCCAACCCAGAAATTCATTGTGTTGGTGAACCATGGCTCGTTGTACGTCACAGCTAATGCCAGAAATTCCGCGGAAAGGAAATAAACGCCTTTCCAGGCGGATTCCTTAAACTTTCTGATCTTCATCCTCTCTGCATCTGTCTCGGAGCCAAGCCTCGCATCCCACTTCCCAAAAATCAGACGCCTTGCTAGCCTCTATACACAAAATACAGGTGATAGTTAGCTCATGAGTTTCGTCTACTATGACGAGCCCACATTTTTTCCTGAAAATGGAGTAACTCATAGAGGAAGATGCCAACTCGCAGGTAATAGTGTTCAGGTTTGTTTGCACAATTAAGTGGCCAGGTGCAGGAATGTGTGCATGCAGAAACTGATGCATCCCCTTAATTACAAACCCCCATTTCAACTCGGATTATTTTACCAAAATGATAAAACCCAGTCATTAACATTTTCACTGTCATGACAGCATTTCTTCGTTTAAAAACACCAGTTAATCATGACCACGCTAGCAGATGATCATAGATAGATTTATAGCAAATAATTACCACGAGAACTCACCGTCGGCACCCCATTCCCTTTAGAAACTACCATTTGTACTACTAGTAACAAAATGACTCGAGCATCACCTAGTTGTTGGATCGTGAGGGCAAACGACAAAGGAAATTATTCGAAACTGAGCGGGGCGGGGGGAAACTGTCTGGAGTGTCACAACCTCGAATGCGAAGCGGTCGAGGAGGAAGCGGGCGGCGAGGAAGAAGGTGGCGAATAAGGGGAGGGCCGCGAAGTCGGCGTAGGCGGGGTGGCTCTCCGCCTCCCAGTCGATTGACGGGACGCCCATCGCGGCGGCTCGTCGTCCGGATGCTGGCCCGCTGGGTGGTCGGCGGTCTCTTTTCTGCTCGAGACGAGACGGGCGGTCGGCGGTCGACGGAGAGGGAGAGCGGAGGCTATATGGTGCGCGGTGCGAGAGGAGGCGCCCGACGGTCTGGGTGACCGGCGCGGCGGCCGAAGGCGACGGGTGGTCGGACCGGACACCGGAGCCGAGATGAACGGCTGAGCCGGGTTCTGCTTCCTGGGGTTGGCGGCTCCCTGACCAGTACTATTCTAATTTGACCGGCATTTTGGGGCTCTAGAATATTGGACTTTCCTCTTTTGTGGAGAGAATCTCGGACTTTGAAGTAGCGCTCCCTATTTTTCTTTGTTTCGATAAAAGATCGATTTATTTATTTAAGATGGAGCATCAAGAGAATATAAATACAATAAACATACACACTGGTCTCTGTATAAATAAAATGCACAAAACCAACGTCAATGCATGCACTTAAAAATTAAGTCAGCAAATAGTAAAGTAGGCAAGGAAAAAAGAAAAAAAAACCAAAGCGATCAGATCCATCACTGGCAAACTACATCTCTACTTCTAATGAAGCAGTTGGTAGTCTTCGTCGGTTAATTTTGTCCCACCACTTTTGTCCGGGTTTTTTTCGTAGGTTAACCTTTTTAGATTTTTTTCGTCGTTTTTTATATGGTTTTCTTTCGTATCTCAGGCCGCACGTAAGAAAACAGTCAACCAGGCTCATCAGATCTCGATCTGCTTCATCTCTCAAAGGACGCCCCAGCCCCGAGAGGAGCCGCCGCCGCCGGGGAACGAGAGGAGCCGCCGCCTCCAGGTCACCGTTGCCCTCGCCCTCGCATCCATACCTTCGCCGTCGCCCTCGCGCTCTGAAATGCCGCCGATCCGAGACAAGTCGTCGCCGCGAGGAACGAGACGAGCCACCGGCGCCGAGGAACGAGACGAGCTAGGGTTCCATACGCCGCCGCCGGTATCTCGCCCCCTCACCATGTACGCATCTCTCCTTTCCATCCCCATCTGAGACCGAAACCTACTCACGCCTCTCCTTGTTCGCCCACGCCATTGCAGTCCCAACCACGAACGCCGACGCCGGCTGTAGCCGTCACGCCGCCAGCCATCCATGCCTCGTAGCCGTCGCAGCCAGTGCTTCCCCACTGAACGAGCGCCAAGGAGAAACACCGCTGTCTTTCTACATGGTGGCCGCTCCCCTCGATCCCCTCCATCGCCTCCGCCGCCGCCGAGGTACGAGATCGCCTCCATCTTGTTCCTTCCCTGGCCACGCCCCTCCCAATTTCTTCCCCTCATCCAGCTAGGGTTCTCACCCGCCGCCGCTTCCCTGCTGCTACCCGCCACCGGATGCCCTCCACGGACACCACCACCATGATGGCGGAATGAAGAGCAAGAGGGGTCGTCGAGGATGGGTGCCGTCGTGAGGATGCTGGTGCCCGTGTGCGGTGATGGCATTGTGGCGGAAGAAGGTCTTCTTCCTGGGGAGCCGCTACCAGCCTCCGTCTCCACCCGCGGCCATGCTAAAAAGACAGGTACGCCGCCGCGCCCTCGACATATTCCCTACTGCACGTATGGTCAAGCATGTATCGCTTATCTTGCCCCATGTATCGCTTATCTTGCCCCATACGGCCTTGGCAGATCTCAATACTTGCTTGCTAATGTGCATGTGTGGATGTTGCTGGTTGCTGCTGCTGTGCACGTCTGCTTGGTGTGCCCCTGCTGTTTTGTGTTCTCACCACCACATCCACGACAAATAAAATTTCTTAGTTTTCTTAGAATGGTGTGTGCCATGATCTTCATGCCCGGCAGGGTTTAAATTACGCCTGTGGACAACGGGATTTTGATGTCCAGTTAAACTATCACTTGGTTGTGCATATGCACTATCTATTAAACCGACAATCGTTGTTTTCAGGTTCAGGTTCGATATGTCAGGTCTGAAGTACGCTCCTGAGTTAAAGAAAGACCTCGAGAGACTCTGTAGGTACGGTGCTATTGTTAGTGTGTTGTTGTCAGTACTACTCCAATACTTCGGTGTGGGGTTGCATAGTACTCCAATACTTTAGTGTGGGGTAGTAAAAAATGTATTCGTGGTGGGAAAGCATCAGTCGTTCGTATTTGCAGAATATGGAAATCAACAAATATTACCATTAAGAAAGCATGCATGTTATAGTGAATACTTAGTATACCAGTCATATTTTCTTGTCAACATGCACCTATTTGGAGGCTTATCCGATATTATTGCAATCTGGTAGAACTAACATATACTACTTTACTGGAGCTAGCACCTCATGCATAGTTATTGTATCAACCAGAAAGAAACTTCCGATCTACCATTTTACAGAACCAAATTGTATAGTGAGTAATTGAAGTGAAGTTGTTTTGGGCACCCAAAGATAATTCTGTTTGTATATTCCTGCCACTTGTACGGTTACGAGAAGCTAAATTTTCTTTTTCTTTTTTATGTTCTATAAATTATTTCCATGGTTATCTCCGATACAGTTTTAAAATGACCTTTTTGGACCAATTATATTAGCTCAAGTAGCCATTTAGTTGAGTTCAAGTTCAGATTTGGCTGCCATCTTAGTTCAGTTCAGTTAGGAGCAACGTTTAGCATTCTAGCTGTATGATATGATGTCTACACATTTCCCTGTTCTCTTTTTGTGTACTGTAATTCCAGACTCTTTAGGTTAACCACTGCCACTAATTCTCTAATGGATATGCCATGTGCATAGAAAGGGTGCACCCGTTTTTCCTTATCTTCATCTGAATTAAATCCGTCCAGTGTGTATGCAGGAACTAAAGACATGTATTAGAGAATGAAGCATCAATCCTCTTCTTGCTTATTGTTTGTCAAATGCTATATTAAAGCACTGTATCAATTCCATTGTTATTTACACGAAGGGACGGATTAGGACCTGTGGGATCATGGCTCTTTCAGCTTGAACGTAAGCCTCTCCGGCTGTTGCATTTACATAATAATATCTTCATTTGACAATTATGTTTATTTTTCATCCTTTTTCAGAGTATTTGTGATGTATCCTTCACTTACCGTGCCACGGGGTTGTCGCGGATATTGGTGGAGGACTTGGTGGACTAGCGCAAAATGGAAATCTATAAAGAAGTGAAACTAATCAGCTATGGTTCTCCTGGAGTATTTGTGCAACCAGCAGGCCGCCCATGAGAAATATGATGTTCTTTATGCATTTAAAAAACTACTAAAGGGAAAGTTGTGAATGTGTAAGTTTTGCACCAGTAGATTCTGAATTATGTTGTTTATGCTTTTAAAAGATATACAATTCTTGAACCTTTTCAGAATTATGTAATCATCCCCTCAAACTCAGTGTATTGCAGAGCGTATGCGTCAGAGGCCAGTCGGCAGAGGTGCATGCAGGTTTGTGCTTGAGGGTGCACGCGAGCCGGCGGCTACAGGCAGAGGGTGCAGCCTGTGTGTGCGTGTTGTGGTCGCCTGATTTGATTGTAAATCGTGTAGAGCAAAGGCGGCTTCTGTGGCGCCGGAGCAACAATTTCAGTGAGCACATGGACTTGATGCAGGGAGGGTCGTCGAAGAGAAGGACGGCGGCCCGGCCTACACATGATGGAACACACATTGCCGACGATGCGGTACCAGGCCTGGAGAAGAGATCCCGAGGTATGCATGAAGCCTTCTTAGTTAGTTTTTTAGTTGAGCGACTGCATAACTGAAGAATTTTGTGTGTGTAGTCTTTCAAAGTTGATTCAGACATAGCCTTACAATTCAAGAGCAACAGTGTCTGAACTTTTCAAAATTATATCAATTATTGTACTGTTTTTGGATTGTTGACGAGAGATGTAGATTTGTGATACTGATTGCAATGAAATTTGGTTCAGTTATTCAGTGTTTAGACATACAAGATACTATACTATAGCTTAGGATTAAAAAAATTGGTCGCTTTGTTTCATTCTAGAATGCCCGCCGCAGTACTGCTTTGCCACTATCTGCATGATATCCCTGGCAATATTTCTGGAAAGCATTACAAACTATATAAGTTTTGCCGTCACTGCTTGCCTTGCCTGTGCAGTTTTCATTCTTCTGCAACGACAGGGAGTATGTTATCGGTCGCAGGGTCTAGGCATCTAGAAAGACGTACTACTGCGCTAATAAGGTATCTGATGAAATAGTACAACTTTATATGTCAGGGTTCCTTTACGACAGGGAGTATGTTATCAGTCACGTGATTGCTTTTACAGCCATTTTCAGGGTTCCTTTACTACTGTACATGAGATGGAAACTCTTACTGTTTTTGTTCCATGTTTCCATTTGCAAATTTTCATCACGTGGTTGCTTTTACAGCCATCGCTGCTTTGTCCATATTTGGTTATGATGCACTGCATTCTATATCCATCAGTGCCAAGCATATTTCTCCTTTCTATCTGTAGTTCCTCGCACTAGATAAGCGAAGGACGATGCATACTATGATCCCTCCCTCTCTCTCTCTCTCTATATATATATATATATATATATAAATTCATGGTAGCAATAATCACTATGTACTGATACTAATTAAACTATACCTTTCAGGTGTTTGATGAAATGACCTTCGTCCGAAAATACTTGTCATCAAAATGAATAAAAGGAGATCACAATGTTGGACACGACCACCTAAGAATCAAATATTTTTAGTTGGAATACTATTTTAATGATCAATCACAATGTTGGACGCGACCACCTACTTATTCCCGAGACTTTAAGTCTTTGGTGGCTTACGCACAATATGCCCGGCATATGTTCTACATCTGCGGCATGTAATGACCCTACTGGCATTTCAAGAGGTCTGTAAATACAACACTCTTCCAAAGTATTTCCAAGTAAGTGTTCACCTCGTGAGATTTATTAAATGTTTTAGATATCTCGCTTGTGAATGCTCATCGGTAGCTAATATCCCGAGTATTTTGATAACGGGTTTAGATCTGGACAGTTATTGAGCCTGCATTGATGAAATAGTTGACAAAGAAGGAACTGAAATGAGGTTATTGAGGCTGCATTTAAGAATTTTGGTTGATGAGCTGATATCTGACCAAAAACTCAAGAACTAGAAGCAAGCCTGACATCCTTTTTCTGTAATCGGTATATTCTCGGTAGCAAGCCTGTCATCCTTTTGTATCCACATGAGGCTTAGGGGCCGTTTGGATTAGCACCAACGTCGATACTATGAGCAGTGAGCAAGTCATGTATAAAGCAAAAACAAAATATTGGTCTGCTATCAAATGGTACATTTATTTGAACTCTAAGGGCAGGTTCAGGGTCTCATGAAGAGGGCATGTGTTTGTATTAGGTGAGATCTGAACTGATTCTGACTAATGTGAAATTAATTTTGTTGTTGATGGATCTGCAATTATTTATGTGCACAGAAGTGCCGTAGTTGAGAAGCCTGAGAAGAATATATCACTTAGGTACAGATTCGAGCTAGGGTTTTTCATTTTCTCCTTCCAATCCATTTATTATGCGATAATTTGCCCATAAAAGACATACATGATGGTCGTCGTTGGACAGATTATATTTGTTTACTTCTACCCATAAATTTAAAGTCCTGAACATGTATATTACACATCTCTTGCAGGATATATTAATATTAAACTATGTGTGCGTTCCACTGCATTCATCTATTTAAGGCATGATATTTGTAAGCTTGGTTCAGGCTGCCGCGCATCTATCTATATAATGCACAATATTTCTATGCTTGGTTCAGGTTGTTTCCGACAACCATTGGCAATCTGTCCCTATGTCATTCCTCTTATATATACATAAGAACTGTCTACACAGATCAGAGTGTGTGTATGAGGGTCGTTTCCATTTGTGTTCTGTTCCCTTTATTGTTTTATCAATGTAAAACCCTTGAAAAATTATCCATTCCTTTTTCACAGATCAGAAGGTTTTGCAGTTGACAAGCTTACAGGTTTGAGCACCCCAAACAACGGGGTGGGCCCTTTGACCTGTGGGTTCTGCTGGTACCAAGAGAAGGAGGTTCCTTTTAACCTGCAGGAGCTCTGCCAATGGCAGCGTGCTTTCCTTGACAATGATGTGGTACTGCACGTACACAACATGCAGCAAGTGAAATCGGCGCAAGAGGGCATCTTGCAAGCAGCACCAAATCCTATATTATGGGACCGAGTGAGTATCTCAAAGAAGAAATAATTTTTTTGATGTAGGAATATCTGTAGGCTGATTATGCTTTGATGTATAGATCGCAGTAGCACTTAGATAAAATATAAGTTCTTAGCCAGTTCAATAGTACTTTTGTCGAACAAAGCTCAATTGACATTACGCGAAAACCTTGAGAATACCTGAGGGGACAAGGCAAGTGTTGTTTGTAATGACTTGTGTTATGATATTGCAAAATAGATTAGACGGAAAAGTACATAGCATTGCCATGGAATATTTAATACTTTTAGATCTGCCTGTTCATATGATGGCATCCACAAAATCCTTTCTACCATGTGGGTGTGTTTGTGTTTGTTTCACACAAATAGTCAAATTATTTTCTATGTGTATGCTTCTCCTTTTATCAACTTATGAGAAATTATATTAATGGCACATGCTTTATTTGCAAGATATAGATGTCTTAACTTGATAAAAGAACTTTATATCAAATGTGTTTGTGCGACTGAAGATGAGGCATGCTTTATTTGAAAAATTATATTGAGTGTGTTTGTGCGACTGGAGATGGAGGATGGCTTGTGCTCTCGCTTGTGCGGTTACCACGGTGCTCCAGCCATTATGAAGAGGTGTTGTGGCGGTGATAATGTGTTCCAACTTGGACGGTGTTGCCCCCATTGTGATGTACGGAGCTAGAGATGTGTAGTGCTATGGATGAAAGTCATGTGCAGCTTAGGTCTGTGCTGGTGGCGACGACGCATGTGGGTGCCGTTCCACTCCTTGGAGGCGTCGTCGAGGTGTGTCGGCATCTTTCCCCTCACATTGGTGTTTGGTGGTTGTCTCCGGGCGAAAGCCTAGGTTCTCATAAGTAATGTTCAACAAACTGGAATTCATTTAGCAACCGATTTTTATGCTCCGTTTGAACTCATCTATCTATCTATCTATATATCTATATATCTATCCATACCTCTCTCTCTCTCTCTATATATATATATATATATACTAATTAAAGACTCCCTACAATTCCCAGGTTAATCAGTAATTAGGAGTCGTTGATCAGGTGGGACCAAATTATTACGGTGTAGATCTCTCATAAATCTCTCCCCAAAAGAAAAAAAATCTTATAGATATTTCCCTCACGACTGAAATTCCTCAATGTCTTGTGCGTTGAAAAAGTCTCACGTATCTCTCTCCCACAACCCCATTCAATCTTAGAAAACAATATAAACAATCTCTCACGTATCTCTCTCCAAATAGGAAAAAACTCTCACGTATATCTCTCCGCACGTGTAAAGAAGTCTCACGTACACATCTCTCCCACAACCACACTCAAACAATTTGGAAAAAAAAATCCACCACACGATCCTAATGCATAATTTTTTTCCTCCTCTAATTAAAGCAATTTCTATCTCTTCTGGGAAAAAAACTAAATCTACTCCACGGTCTCTTCCTCATTAGTACTCCATGATATCTTTCTCCATACTTCATGGACTCCTCCTATTCTCCATCGGACTTTCCCCATGTGGAAAATAATTCCATCCACGGCTTCTTCCTCTTCTCCATGATCTCTCTTTCTGTCTCCGCCAATGAAAAACAAATGCATAGCCTCTCTGAAGCTGAACAAGGTAGGTTTGGAAATTGATTCCATGTGCTTAAGGAGATTATCACCCTTATCCATTCCCCTTCGATGCCGGCGAGGTGGTCGGGCGGGAGCTCGGCTCTGTAGCGACGCGGCTCGAGGAAATATAAGTTGTGGTGGCAAATATAATACACATAATCCATATTGTTATGCACTAACGCGTGTGCGTGTGAAATAGATGGATTATGATCCCGTACCCAATAAGATGGATATGTGTGTGTTTGAGAGAGAGAGAGAGAGAGAGGGG